>NC_057713.1:89902180-90103572 GCF_004010195.1 Chiloscyllium plagiosum
CTTCCGCCTCGGAATACTTCAACCCCAGGGCATCAATGTGGACTTCAACAGTTTCCTCATTTCCCCTTCCCCCACCTCACCCTAGTTCCAAACTTCCAGCTCAGCACTGTCCCCATGACTTGTCCTACCTGCCTATCTTCTTTTCCACCTATCCACTCCACCCTCCTCCTTGACCTATCACCTTCATCCCCTCCTCCACTCACCTATTGTACTCTATGCTATTTTCTCCCCACCCCACCCTCCTCTAGCTTATATCTCCACCCTTCAGGCTCTCAGCCTTTATTCCTGATGAAGGGCTTTTGCCCGAAACGTCGATCTTACTGCTCCTCAGATGCTGCCTGAACTGCTGTGCTCTTCAGCACCACTAATCCAGAATATTGTACCATACACTAGGCTAGAATTAATAAGCTAAGAGCCTATGGTGTTGGGGATCTTATATTAGCATGGATAGAGGATTAGTTAACTAAGTGGAGACAGAAAGTAGGGATAAAGGAGGCATTTCCAAAATGACAACTTGTAACTAGTGAAATACCACAGGGATCAATGCTTGGACAACAAATATTTTACAATATGTATTAATGGCTTGAGTGAATGAAGTAAATATACCATAGCCAAGTTTGTGGATGAGATAAAAATAGATGAGAAAGCAATTGGTGACAATGGCACAAAGAGTCTACAGAGGGATACAGACAAGTTAATTGAGTGATCAAAAACTTAGCCATTGGAATACAGTTTTGGAAATTGTGAGCTTACACTTTGACAGGAAGAAAAAAGGAGCTGAATATTATTTAAATGCAGAAAAATTGCAGAAAACTGAAACACAGAGGGATTTGAAGTCCTCTTAAGTGAATCACAAAAAGCTAGCAGACAAATTCAATGCATAATAGGGAAGGCAGCTGGAACTTTGAAGGGAATAGAGTATAAGAATAGGGAAGTATTGTTAAAATGATATGAGACAATAGATCGACCACACCTGAAAATGTGTGATAATGTTTAGTCCCATTATCTAAGGAAATATATATTGGCATTGAGGCAGACTGGAGAAAATCATTTGATTGATCCCGTGTGTGGACAGCTTGCCTTACAAAGAGTAGTCCATTAGGTTGGGCCTGCACTCATTGGAGTTGAGAAGAATAAGAGGTGACCTTATTGAAACATATATAATTTTGAGGGTACTTGGTCAGGTATATGCGGAAAAATTGTTTCACTGAGAGATCCTAGAACCAGAGAGCATAATAGGGTTGCCCATTTAGGACAAGGATGAGGAAGAAAGTTTGGTCTTAAAGGTTGGTGCATCTGTGGAATTTTTTTACTGCAGAGGGTAGTTAAGGCTGTGCCAATAAGTATATTCAAGATTGAGATAGATAGATTTTGAAGCTGTAAGGGAAGCAGAGCCTATGGGGAAAAGACTGGGAGTGGAATTGAGGGTTCTCATCAACAATGACTCAATGAATTTTGGAGCTGACTCAATTAACTGAATGGCTTGCTGTGTCTTATGGTGGTCATGATGTGCACGTGCTGTTGTTGGACTGGGGTTGTCAAAGTCAGAAGTTACATAACACCAGGTTATAACCCAACAGGTTTATTTGAAATCACAAGTTTTTGGAGCTCTGCTTCTTCATCAGGTGAAGTGGAGGGAAGCCCACAGGCACAAAATTAATAGGGGGACAGATCAAAAGATTGTACAAGTGATGTGGTTGGAGTGTCAACAGGCTGAATAACAAGTCTTTGTAGGTGATTGAAAGTGTCAGACGGTGTGAGTAAAGTGTCAAAGCTGAATAGCAAGTGAAGGGATGACCTATGATCCAATTAATTGAGGCAGAGAGATAGTTACGAAAAATTAAACATAAGATGGTGTCAGAGACAAACCATATAGCTGGAATAACATGGAGAAAGTTAAGACTGTAGATGCTGGAGATCAGAGTTGAGAGTGTTGTGCTGGAAAAGCACAGCAGGTCAGGCAGCTTCTGAGGAGCAGAAGAATCGACGTTTCAGGCGTCAGTCCTTCCTGATGAAAAGCTTATGCCCAAAATGTCGATTCTCCTGCCTCTTGGATGCTGCCTGACCTGCTGTGCTTTTCCAGCACCACAGTCTCAGCTGGAATAACATAATAGGTTTAAGAGTCACATCGAGGAGAAAGTGAGGGCTGCAGATGCTGGAGATCAGAGCTGAAAATGTGTTGCTGGAAAAGCGCAGCAGGTCAGGCAGCATCCAAGGAACAGCAACACATTTTCAGTTAAGAGTCACATGCCAAGGGTCTAACCAAAGTAACAAGTAATCTAAAACTGTACAAGCTGATTAAGATAGAGAAATCAAGGTGATGACATCAAAACAGGACAGTAAGGAAGATTTTACAGGTACAGAACAGGGTGGTTTGGTCACCTGTAGTGTGACATGAACCCAAGATCACGGTTAGAGCCGTCTTCATGGGTTCAGAACTTGGCTATCAGTTTCTGCTCGGCGATTCTGTGTTGTTGTGTATCTCAAAGGCCACTTTGAAGGATGCTTTTCTGAAGATCAGAGGCTGAATGTCCTTGATTGCTGAAGTGTCCCCCGACTGGGAGGGAACACTCCCGTCCGGCAATTGTTGTGAGGTGTCCATTAATCTGTTGTCTTGGCATCTGCATGTTCTCGCCATGCCTTGGGGCATCCTTGCCTGCAATGCATGAGGTAGACAACATTGGAAGAGTAGCATGAGTGCCTGACATGTACATGGTGGGTGGTGATCCTACGTGTGATGGTAGTATCCATGTCAATGATCTGACACGTCGTGTAGAGGTTGCTGTGGCAGGGTTGTGTGGTGTTGTGGTTGCTGTTGTCCTAAAGGCTGGGTAATTTGCTGTGAATAGTTGGTCTATTTAGAGTTTGGTGGTTGTTTAAAGGTGATACATAGGGGTGACCTTGGCGAGATGTTCATCATCATCATGTTGAAAGCTGCCAAGAACATGGCCTAGTTTCTTTGCTCCTGGAAAGTACTGGACAATGAAGGCTACTCTACCGAAAAGAGTACCTGATAAAGGAGCAGTGCTCCAAAGCTCCAAAAACAAATAAACTTGTTAGACTATAACCTGCTATTGTGTGACTCCTGACCATGTCTTATGATGTTATGCAGAGTGCCCTCAGATGCATAGCTCAACATAGAGCATAAGGCGGACATTTGAACTCGTCCTAAAAAAGTTGTTTCAACCAGACTATGTTCCATGACATCTTTGAAGAGTTCTGGACCAGAGCTTATTGAAAAACAGACCTAACTTTATGGAAATTGCACAAAAGAAAACTGTGCCTACTCCCACAGTGGTCACAAGCTGTGCCCTTACAAAGCCTTGGTAAAAGTTGGAAACTTCTCGATTGAAGTTGGCAATCCCAGAATTGGATCATGACCGTTTTCATAAAGTCTCTCCCACACCATTAAAAACCACATCAACAAACAGATTATCAGATCATTATCACATTTCTGTTTGTGGGAGCTTGTTATGTGGACATTAACTGCTGTTTATCTGTGCATTGCAAAGTGACTTGTATAGACTTTAAAAATCAAAAGAGGAATAAGATGCATTAGGTGAGAATGGTAGGCAGTACTAGAAAAGAGAAAGTTCAATACTAGATGGGAGTGTACTCAGGAGGATTATGTGGAATGCAGTGTCAGGATTCCAACATGTGCATTGTAAATATACAAAGTTGAAGTGACCCAAGATGGAAGGCTGTTGTTCCCTCACTTCATGACTTTCCTTCAAATCTACTTTGTTGGTTGTAAAGCAGTTTGGCACATGAAAGCTGTTATATAAATGCAAAATTTCTTCCTTCTGCAGATTCACCTCATGACACCCTGCACTCTAAGGACAGCACAGCAAATGACAGCCAAAGATACATCCTCTTTCAAGCTTCTTTCCTATTATCTCTTGCCAAGCACTTTGTGCTGTTTTTATTTGGGCAGGGTGCCATGCAGTGCAAAACATGGCAACCATCCCTGTCTTCACATCATGCAACATTTCCCCCTTCTACATTATATGGGAGGTTTCGTAATGCAACATTTCAAGATTTGCCACAGATTCCAATTTTGTTGCTTTACTCGACACCCTTTCTGCACTTAGCAACCTTTGCAAAGGCTGAAACATATACAGAAGTCATTTGCCATCTTTTAAAAGTTACTTCTAACTTTTTTCTCTCTCAACCTTTGCAGACCACTCATCCCCGAGTGACCATAATACTTCTATTTTTGTGCAGTTCCCCTTTGGCGAAGTCCTGGTGTTAGACTCATAAAGAACCTGGAGCTAACTGTGACTCAGTAATGAAGTCACTCAGTAATGGCTAACCTGCTGGAAGTGGCTATTAATGTGCTCACTGTGCAAGTGCCTTGTCAGTTCTGTGGCCCCATGAAGTATCAACTATAGCAAGAATGAATGATGTTGTTACAGCGTTCATGCAGCCTTGGAAAGGCTCCCTAATGTATTAACCATAGGAATAAGGGAAAATAAGGCTATCATTACTTATCTCTGTGGCCTTTGGCGACATCGTCTGAAAGTATATGTCAGTTTCCACATGTAAGCAGATGCCATCCAGCTCCATCTGAGCGCCTTACCCTCAGCCCATCCACTGCCTCTGATTTGTCCCAATGCTTGTCTGATATTCAGTACTGAATTTACAGAAATTTCCTCCAACTAAGTTGAAGTCATTGTCTTTGAGCTTACAAGAAATTCTGTTCTGTAGCTACCAAAGCTATCACTCTCATAGGCAGCGGCCTGAGAATGCACCTGACTGAATCACAGAATTGGTCAGCCCATTGTGTCTGTTTGACTTTGCAAATGAACAGTGCACCTAGTGCCATCTCTACCTTCAGCCCATAGCCCTGCACGTTCTTTCATTCTTAGATCAAAATTAATCATTCTCCTGAATGTCTTGATCAAATCTGCCTTCACTACACTCTCAGGCAGTGCATTCTAACTCATAATACCTCATTGCATATTTTCACTTACCTTAAATCTGTGCCTTCTCATTCTCAATCCTTCCACTATTAGGAATAGTTTTTAATATTGTAACAATGACATATTAGACATGTCCTCAGAGTGGTCCATGAAATAGGAATTTGTAAAGGCTTATATGTAGCCCCTTTGAGTGTTTCAGTTTTAAAAATAACCATCTGAACAACTTTATACTTTAAACAAGACATAATGTAAGTTTATTACAAAGCTATTGCAAAACACTTCATAAATAAAAAGACAGAGGATGGTGGTGGAGGGTTGCCTTTCAGATTGGAGGCCTGTGACCAGTGGTGTGCCACAAGGATCAGTGCTGGGTCCACTACCTTTTGTCATTTATATAAATGATTTGGATGTGAATATAGGAGGGATAGCTGGTAAGTTTGCAGATGACACCAAAATTGGAGGCGAGCAAAGAAGGCTACCTCAGAGTACAATTGAATCTTGATCAGATGGGCCAATGGGCTGAGGAATGGTAGATGGAGTTTAATTCAGATAAATGTGAGGTGCTGCATTTTGGAAAAGCAAATCAATGATAAGGTCCTAGAGAGTGTTGCTGATAAAAGATAACTTGGAGTGCAGGTTCATAGCTCCTTGAAAGTAGAATCACACGTAGATTGGAAAAAGGCATTTGGTATGCTTTCCTTTATTGGTCAGAGTATTGAGTACAGGAGTTGGGAGGTCATGTTGTGGCTGTACAGGACATTGGTGAGGCCACTGTTGGAATATGTCCAATTCTGGTCTCCTTCCTATTGGAAGGATGTTGTGAAACTTGAAACAGCTCAGAAAAGATTTACAAAAATGTTATCAGGTTTGTAGGGTTTGAGCTATAGGGAGAGGCTGAATAGGCTGGGGCTGTTTGCTTAGAAGGGTTGGAGGCTGAGGGTTGACCTTATAGAGGTTTATAAAATCATGAGGGACATGGATAGGGTAAATAGACAGCTTCTTTTCCCTGGTGTGGGGGAGTCCAGAACTGGAGGGCATAGGTTTAGGGTTAGAGGGGAAAAATATAAAAGAGACCTTAGAAGCAACGTTTTAATGCAGAGGGTGGTGCGTGTATGGAATAAGCTGCCAGAGGAAGTGATGGAGGCTGGTACAATTGCAGCATTTAAAAGGTATCTGGATGGGTATATGAATAGGAAGGAATTATATGAATAGGAGGGATATGGGCCGGGTGCTGGCAAACGGGACTAGATTAGGTTGGGATACCTGGTCAGTTTGGACGAGTTGGACTGAAGGGTTTGTTTCCGTGCTGTACATCTCTATGACCCTATAATAATGTTATGAGCTAAAATATAGAAACAAGAATTTTAAAGGATCAATGTTATTAATGAAAATAAAAATGAAACCAGTCTCAACAATAATAGTAGGTCTGGCTTACTTAAAAATTGTTTTTCTGAAGTGAACACATTGAAAATTTGAAAATCAGATTCAGCAATTACAATACTTTAAAAGTTGAATAGTTGAAGCATGCTTTCACAGGTAGACTGAGCAGGATAGGTTCTGACAGTAATTGCAGACTTAGTGTTTCACTCTCATGGTGTTGCAGTTTGTGGCTTTTGATAGCCTGGTTCAGTAGAGCAGTCCTTTACCTGCATGCCTCCCCCTGTCTCTTTGGTGAGAGCTGTTTCTATCTCATGATGTGTCTCTCATTGTGGTCAGATGTTTCTCCACAATTTATTTCCAGACAGCTTTTATCACAGGCAAACAACACGGTTGCAAACATTAATTTTGATGAATTATTATTGCACAAGGCAAAGTTAATTATGCTGGAATTCATTGAAATGTCTTTCCTGTCTTCTGTGCAACTGTACAGAGCCTTTCAAGTGTACACACCTTTTGGAACTGCAATAGAGACTTCTGCAATTCTTGTGATTGATTCTTACGTTGATTTTCTGCTTTTGGCTACACAAATCCACAAAGGAAATCAAGTGGCTTTTAGGAAATATCTTGTCAGACCCTGTCTCTATTTTAAATACAAATTAACTTTATTTACAAAATGGAAGAAAGTGAGGACTGCTGATGCTGGAGATCAGAGTTGAGAGTGTGGTGCTGGAAAAGCACAGCAGGTCAGGAGGAGCAGGAGAATCGATGTTTTGGACAAAAGCCCTTCATCAGGTCTGATTTTATTTACAAAATATCTAGTATTTTAACTAAAAAATTGTGACACCTATCTGGTCTTCACAGATCCCTTATGATTTTGAATACTTCTCTCAAATGTCCTCTCAACCTCTTTTCCAATGAAAACAGTCTTAACTTCTCAATCTATCTGTGCAACTGGAGGTACTGGTTCTTGGGATCATTCTCACAGATCTTTACTGCCTTGTGAGACAGAGACAGAATGAGCATTTTAAAATAATTTTTAAAAATTGTTTTATTTTGTACATTCACATATGCAGCCTGGAAATAAGCAGAGAAGAGCATATGCAATTGGAATTTTTCATTAATACCATTCAGGCCATCAGACACTTGGTAACAGGAGGTCCCCGAATTATGAATGTTCAATTTACAAATACTCATACTTACTAATGTGATCCCATAAAATTTAAAAAGCTGACATACGAACATGTCCTCTATGTAGGAGCGGCTACTTTCCATTTGGAATTCTACTTTGATGTGCGAACAAATCAACTTGTGAACGAACTCCAGAATGGAACTTGGCCACAATACGGGGACTGCCTGTATATATGAATGACTTAGATCAGGAATGGGAACGTACTTTAACTAAGTTCGCAGCTAGCACAAAAATTGGTAAGATAGCAACTGGTGAGAATGGCAGAAAGATTCTGGTGAGGCATATAGATTGGTTAGGGTGAATAGACAATATCTTGGCTGAGGGAATATAATGTCAGAAAATATGAGGATATACAGTACACTAAATATGTTATTTAAGTAGAGAAAGACTACAGAAAGCTGTATCACTGTTGGCTTTGTGAATCTTCATACCTTTATCACAAAATGCTAGCACACTAGCTAAACAGGTAATAGGGAAAGTTAATGGAATGTTGGCCTTTATTTTAAAGATAAATGACTCTAAAAATAGGGAAATCTTGCTAAAACTATACTAGGTACTGGTTAGACCACATCTGTAAGATCGTTAACAGCTTTGTCCCCTCTACCAAAATAAAAGATTTACTGGCATTGGAGACAGTTCAAGGAGGGTTCAGTAGGTTGATAGCAGGATCTGCTGATTTTCTGCCTCTACTCCATTTTCTGCTCTCCCCACATCCTTTGGTTTCCTGAATAACCATAGATCAGTCCTGCTCAGCCTGAAATATTTTCAATAATGGAGCATCCACAATCTTCTGGGGCAAAGAGTTACAAAGGTTCACATCCTTTTGAGCAAAGAAATTTCTTCCCATCTCATCTCAGTCTGAATTGTTTTGCCCCTCAGACCGCACCCCAGTGTTCTTCATCTGTCAGTCAAATGAGAGAGTAATTGTTTTATGAGGAGAGGTTAACATAGTTGGGTATATACTCACTGGAGTTTAGATTAGATTACATTAGATTAGATTAGATTACTTACAGTGTGGAAACAGGCCCTTCGGCCCAACAAGTCCACACCGCCCCACCGAAGCGCAACCCACCCATACCCCTACATCTACCCCTTACCTAACACTACGGGCAATTTAGCATGGCCAATTCACCTGACCTGGGACTGTGGGAGGAAACCGGAGCACCCGGAGGAAACCCACGCAGACACGGGGAGAATGTGCAAACTCCACACAGTCAGTCTCCTGAGGCGGGAATTGAACCTGGGTCTCTGGCGCTGTGAGGCAGAAGAATGAAAGGCTTATTGAAACATACAAAATTTTTGGGGACCTTGACTAGGTAGATGGAGAGAGAAAATCAGGTAGATCCTATTGAATTCTAGTGTGGGCCCCAGAGGCTGTATTGTCCATACCTGCTCCTATTTCTTATATTCCAATATCACATTGTTTTAATTCAATTTAAAACCTGCCTTCAGTGATATTTGAACATAAGGCACTGGTATACAAGCCCAGTATCATAATGATTGCGCTGCATGACTTTTTCAAGATAGCTACAGGGATTAAAAATATTTTGTCTATTATCACCTTCTTTTCAAAATAAAATGCAAATATCTAACTGAACATACCAATTGGCTTTGTGCCATTGATCTCTTGGTTAAGAATCTAAGTGCATATTTGCATAGAGATATTGATGTAAAAGGACAACAAAACCCTTTCAGTGATGAGTTATTTTGTATTACAGGCAATGTTTTAATTCCTGCTTGTCTTTTCAATTACAGGTATGTTGAACAGTATCTATGGCATTTTCAGAAAATCAATTCTACCAAAATTACTTTAAAAATGAAAACATGGTTTGGGGTAATTGGTTTCTATGCTCTGTGGCAGTGCGAATCAACTTCCTTGTTCATTTACGGTAGAGATACACAGATCCAAATATACATTAGTTGAAACTCAACATGATTATATTGGCAATTAAATGGCTGAAGGCTGTGAAAAAAATCTCAATTTGCAGCATTTGTACTATCAGCAAGTAAAATCTAATCTAGTGAACTATCAGGCATTAAAACCTATAGCTTTTGAGCAATAAGGAAAGTAAATAATTTATTGATTACCATCTAATTTATTAAAAAGAATACAACAGATAAATCGCAAGCAATTAATTCAAAACTATTGCGGAAATAAATAAACGTAGAAGTGGTATTTACATAGCAACACAAACATCTAGGGCGTTCACAGGGCAACTCTTTAAAATGGGAGGCCATGTGTACATGTAAAGTGTTTGTACATGAATATTGCATACAGTATTTTTTCCATGAATAAAGGTAAATTAAAAAGGTGACAAATCAGCTTAACATTCATGAGAGGGAAGAAGCCTGGAGGAATTCTAACAGATACTCTTTTACAATCACTGGGGGAGAGATGGGGCTATTATAGAGAGATAGGATGGAATTTTATTATTCCCTCCCTTTAGAATCCATTTGTTCACTCTTATCTCACTGCTTTCTCTCATTGTAGAAGAGAGCATACAACTCCAGAGAGAAGCAGAGAATTGCATTGGCCTTGTTGTTGTATCACATTGTTTGCTGTGGAGGAGGAAGTGCTGGATATCAGCAGGATGGCTGTGGTAAGTGGTGTAGATGATGGAGAGCTGTGAGGTATGGTGTCTCACAGTCCTACTGACAGAATTGTTGCTGATGCCCATCTCACTGTTAACCCCCTGCACAGAGGAATATAGGAGGCAAGTCATTGAGTGTGCACAATCTCTCACCATTGATTTTGGGTGTGAACTGGATACATTGTTGACTTGGTGGATGTTAATTACATAGAGGGGACATGCATATAAACAATAGCCAGGGTTTTGTGGTGCAGTGCTGATTTCCCTAGAAAGTCTAGGTTCAAGTGCCACCTACTCCTGTTTGTGTTGGTATATGTCTCTACAGATTGATTAAATGTATCTATAAACAGGTGCTAAGCATGTGACCAATGAAAACAGCAGGACTTGTTTTGTTCCTCTAAAGGTTTCAGAGAGTGAAATTTCACGGACGGGTGAAGATGGCAAGGGGAGAAGTACATTATTCTAGATGTTCCAATCCTGTACAGCTATGTCATGGAGATTAGTATTATAACCACTTCTCTTTGCTAGACCGTCTGGTCTGTAACTGCCCATCATCCTTATATGTGAGTAGAAGGAGCTATCAGACATATTTCACATCATATGGATGGGACTAACCGTATAAATTCATGAGTGATAATTGAACTCGCTGTGGTTCATTTTGGTGAAGATACCAATAACCAAGTCAGAATTGTCTGGTTTGGTGGAAAAAACATGATGCCTCATAACTTCTCTTCACTGTATGACTGACAGATTCCTTTGAACATCAGATAGTTTAAATCTCAAGAAACAGAAGATGAATGTTAGTTTTTACATGGAAAATGCTTGCCAAAACATTGCCCTGAGAGGGATTATCCCACATGGTCTTAGAGAATTAGGCCAATGTAATATGAGTAATATACACTGCAATCAGATGTTCACATGCAGTTTAGCAACAACAAACTCATCTCGACCATTTTCTCTCTCTTTTCCACTCCCTCAAACCTGCTCCTTGTTCCCTCCACAACTGTGGCATTTATTGCCTATTACAGTTTAACCAAGTTACTTACCAAGACAACTCTGACCAGAAAGTTATGAGCGAATTTGTTCAGGTATCCCACAATACCAAAGTGGTCAAATTAATATGAACACAAACCAGTTCCAAAGTAAAATAATCCCTCTTTATTAGGAACAAAATTACAATAATCTTTAATACTAAATGAACTGTCCCTAATCCTATTTGGCCTCTTAAAGTTACAATACTCCCTGAATCTCTTGTAAATTTACACAGTCGCTGTCTCTGTGGCTCTGTCTGTGGGTCTGTGAAGCTGCTTTCTTCCTCTCTCTCTCTGGATGGTCAGTGGATCTCTGCCTTTCGCCACGCTGGTTTCCTCAGAAGGTCTCAGATGATTCCAAGAGCAGTTCCAAGAGAGACGGGTCTGCTGGTGAACTCTGTTTTTATACATTCTAGATGGTTTTCTGGAGCTTTCTATTGCTCTGGCCAATCAGGGTTTCGTGTTGGGGGTGTCTGTGCAGAATAACTGTTGCCTTTTGCACTATGCTAATATTATTAGCACCTGGCTGCTGTGTTTGCACTCTGTCCGTTGTGTGGGCTTTGTGATTTAAAATGGGGCGGCATTGTGGCTCAGAAGTTAGCACTGCTGCCTCACACCACCAGGGTCCCAGATTTGATTCTAGCCTTGGGCGGCTGTCTGTGTGGAGTTTGCACATTCTCCCTGTGTCTGCGTGGGTTTCCTCCGAATGCTCCGGTTTCCTCCCACAATCCAAAGATGTGCAAGTTAAGTGAATTGACCATGCTAATTTGCCTATACTGTGAGGAAAACGGGTTTGGATGGGTTACTCATTGGAGGGTCGGTGTGGGCCGAAGGGCCTGTTTCCACACTGTAGAGAATCTAATCTAATGTAAAAGTTTCACTTGGCCAATGTACCCAGCATCCTGTACTGCCCTGCCAATTTAAATTCTTGGTCTGGTACACCTCTAGCTAATTCTAATCAACTTAACTGTAAAGAAAATATATTACCTATAAAATTAACAAAAATAACCTAGAGAGATAAAATTGATGCTGGTGGCTACACATCTCTGACTGTTTTCATGTTTCTAACATCAAAAATACAGCCCACACTTGATGCTATGCAAACTTTTTCTCCCATTCCTCCTCTAACCTTGTTCCACCACACTCTGCCTGCTGTCTCACTGCTCATTACTCAAAATCTTTCTTGTAGTTTTTAAGCTGCTGTGTTGCAGACTATGTTCTCATCCACAGTCGAATTATCCAGCAGCTGTGTATCCCAGGGATGACAATTCTCCTGGGTTGCAAAGAATGCTGATCAATATTCTGAGTGATCTGAGAGGTAAATAGACCTGTGTACTGGTTCATAAATTTACCACTTTAAAAAGTGCCTTTCTTTCAGGGACTGTGAGCAATTGTTACCCACCTCTAATTGCTCTTGTTAGAGTAGCTCATGAGCAATTTCAGAGGGCAGGCCAATGCTGACCACATTACTGTAGGTCTAGAGCCACCAAGGTCAGACCAAGTAAGGACAGTAGTTTTCCATTCCCCAAAGGGCCTTAATGAATGAGCAGTTGATGATTGTCTTGCTAATTTTTGCTGATATTAGTTTTCAATTGCAGACTTTTAATTATTTAAGTTTAAATTCCATCAACTGGTATGATGGGATTTGAACTCACATCAGCAGAGTATTGCTCGGCTCTCTGGATTACAAGACCAGTGTCATTACATTTTACATTTTTACATTACATTACAGTGTGGAAACAGGCCCTTCGGCCCTACAAGTCCACACCGACCCGCCGAAGCGCAACCCACCCATACCCCTACATTTACCCCTTACCTAACACTACGGGCAATTTAGCATGGCCAAT
Organism: Chiloscyllium plagiosum; assembly: GCF_004010195.1. Taxonomy (NCBI): domain Eukaryota; kingdom Metazoa; phylum Chordata; class Chondrichthyes; order Orectolobiformes; family Hemiscylliidae; genus Chiloscyllium; species Chiloscyllium plagiosum. Next base: position 89,915,141 of record NC_057713.1, read on the forward strand.
TCACCTGGCCTGCACATCCTTGGACTGTGGGAGGAAACTGGAGCACCCGGAGGAAACCCACGCAGACACGGGGAGAATGTGCAAACTCCACACAGTCAGTCTCCTGAGGCGGGAATTGAACCTGGGTCTCTGGCGCTGTGAGGCAGCAGTGCTAACCACTACTCTAGCTAATAGTAGTGTCAACACAACTCTGTTATGATCACTGCTGTGAAAGACTGAGCTGGTGAATCTGAACCTGAATCTTTCTGGTTATTGGATAATAATCGTACATAGGTGGCCCAGCTGATATTGTCCCTACATCTTCTGCCAGTGGAAACATAATTGCGCATGCAATACATTGAGAGTATCGGTTCTGAAGTGGGTACTATTCATATTACATCACCTCTACCTATCCTACTGTTGTCACACAAAGTCTGTGGGTGGACACTCAAAGTACTATAACTTTTGGAGAGAGCAGGAGTACCTGCACCAGCTCCCTAAGTTTTAGTAATTACACCTGATCAAAGGTAGTTGTATTTCCAGGTGCTGCCAGGTATTGATCTATTGATCTTCGTGTTATCTATGAACAATAGCTCTTCTGTAGATGCTCAGATGTGAGGTGATGCATTTTGGAAGGTCAAGTACGGGTGAAAATTATACAGTGAATGGCAAAACCCTTTGGAGTATTGACATGCGGAGAGATCTGGCTGTGCAGGTCCACAGATCATTGAAAGTGACAGTGCAGGTAGATTAGATAGTAAAAAAGGCCAATGGCATGCTTGCCTTCATTGGAAGTGGCACTGAGTATAAGGATAGAGAAATTGTGCTGCAGCTTTATAGAACTTTAGTGAGGTAACACTTGGAGTATTGCATACAGTTGTGGTCACCACACCACCAAAAGGATGTGGATGCATTGGAGAGGGTACAGAAAAGGTTTATCAGGATGTTGCCTAGCATGGAGGATTTTAACTTTGAAGAAAAGTTGCATAGACTGGGTTGTTTTCACTGGAACGCAGGAAGTTGAGGGAACGACCTGATAGACATTTATAAGATGAGTGGATAGAGTGGAAAGTATGACGCTTTTTCCCAGGATGGACTAGTCAATTATTAGGGGATACAGGTTCAAGGTGCAAGGCAGTGGGGATGTTTAAAAGTCATGTGTGAGGCACGGTTTTCACATGAAGAGTGGTGAGTGCCTGGAATGTGCTGCCAGAGAGGGTGGAGGAAGCAGATACAATAGCAGCTTTCAAGAAGCACCTGAACGAACACGTGAATAGGAACGGGAATAGAGGGGTGCAGATCGTGTAAGTGAAGACAGTTTTAATATGGAAGGTCAAAATGTATCGGTACAGGTTTGGAGGGCCAAAGGGCTGCATTGTTCTTTGTTCTGTGGTGGTGTATCCTCTATCACTAATCATCTGGTAAGCCCAAGACAAAGCAAAAAAAAGGAGGAGAGGTGACAGTGAACTACCTCAAACAGCCCTTACCAAGTACCACATATTGGTAGAATTGGCACAAGGTACCAGGAGTAGGAAGATGTTGCAGGTGTCATTGCATATGATGCTTCCCTTTCCAACTCTGAGTGAGTGTCCAGAATTGTGATCAGGAAATTGAGGGATATAAAACATTAACAGCAATGGGTAGCACAGTGGCTCAGTGGTTAGCTGTGTTGTCTCACAGTGCTAGGTGACTGTCTGTGTGAAGTTTGCATATCCTCTCTGTGTCTGCTCTGGGTTTCCTCTGGATGCTCCAGTTTCCTCCCACAATCTAAAGTTGTGCGAGTTAGGTCGATTGGCCATGCTAAATTGCCCTGTAGTATTCAGGGATGTGCAGGCTAGGTTGTTCAACTATGGTAAATGATAGGATAAGGTGAGATGCTCTTCGGAGGTTTAAAGCAGATTCAGTGGGCTGAATGACCTCTATCTTCACTGTGGGGATTATTTTAATTACAAAACATTAATTAAAAATTGCATTTCTATCTACTGGAAGTAATTCTGAATCTCCATTCTCCAAGCCTTCAGTGATTGCTAACAGCATCTGTTTACTTTTCCTTATATGGTGAACTCATCTTTTTGATGCTTCAGTGTCTTATAGAATAGAATAATGCAAGACAGAAAGAGTTCCTCAAGGGAAGGGATGTCCTATCACCTATCCCCTTCTATTTTTTTTATCTGTAGGTGTCCACTTTCGTTTGAAACATTCATTTGAATCTGTACCAACCATGATGTCAGGGACAGATTGCATTCAAAATCCCAATCAAATGATTTTCCTGTCCTCTCTTGGCCTTTTTTCAATCATTTTAAATCATATTAAATCTGGGCAATCTGAGTATCACTCCTTCAGCCTTTCAAAACAGTTCAAAAACTTATTCCATTGAAACCCTTCACAATTTTATATCCCTCTATCAAATCCCTCCAAGCTTCTTGTCTCTTAGGAGAGTGACCACAGCTTCTCTGTAATCTATGGAGCTGTATTAGTAAATCCCTTCGGAACCCTCCTTCCCATAATTGAGCAACATTATCACAGTGGGGTTAAACAGTTTTGTAATGGGTTCAGCAAAATTTCTTTGCTTTCCTACTTTATGCCTCCACTTATAAAACCATTGAAAATGTAGGTTTCGGTAAGGCCTTGTCGGACAATGATACACAACTTGATCATTCATATTATTAAACTTGCACTATTTCTTTGAACATGGCCATGTGCCAAAATATTTTTTTTAAGGCTGTTGCTGAGACTTACTACTTCTGATTTTCAAGGGCAATCTGTTCATTTTCCAGGGCTTATATATCATTCTCACTAACTCATTTAGTTAGTCATGCAATCATATAGTCACAAATCTTTTTCTATTTAAGTTAACATATTTCATTTTTGTGCTCCCATAGAAGCAGAATTAAAAGAATGCATCAATACCCTCAACTATCAACTTGCCACTAAATTTAAACCCACAATACACAAGAAGAGCATTAACTTCTTAGACATCACAGTATTGGTACAAGTCAACTGACATATGTTAGCCACAAAAATTGTTTGCAAAATAATTGACAAGACACTTCTACATAGAAAAAGTCATCAGGCTGAACCTAAACTGATAAGATCAAAATGAATGTATTTCATTACATATGTACAAAGCTAGAAAAATTTAATTAGGCAATTATTACCTTATTTTATGCATCTCAGATCTCAATTTAAATTAAATATAGCAATTAGCAAAGTGGTCATTACAAACACATTCACTATATTTCTCCATGATACAGCTGTTCCACAACTCATGAAACCTTAAGCTAGAGATTCCACACTAATTTTGAAGAAAATCATTGGTTTGGTGGTTTTCCTGGCATACCTGAGTTTTCCTTTGTTGAGAAGTATAAAACTGTTGTCTCTTCTTTGTAGCATCCCTTTCTCACCTGCTTTATAACCTCCTTCTTGTCTCTGCCCTTGCAGTCTTTTTCTTCCCCTACATCCACAGCCTCCTCCCTTACCTCTCCTTGCAACCTCCTTCTTCTAGTTCCTCTGGCAGCCTAATTCTCTCCTTCACTTGAAACCTTGTTCCTTCTCCCCCAACCAGGGTAATTACTTTTCCACCTGCTCCCTAAGTCCATCCCTGCACTGGACCCACTCAATGTTACTTCCTGGATTTGGCTGATGGGAGTTCCCAGACCCAATCATTAACATGCCCTAGGCTTGGCTAGTACCATACCTTTAGGCCTGGGCACCTCACCATGACCTGAAGTCAGCTCACAGCTTCCCCACCATGTACCACTCCCTCACCATTTGTGATCTGGTCCATGGCAATCCCAGTGACTCACAAGATCAACCACTTTATCTTCTCAGCTTCTCCTTTAATGACAGCGCTATACTCCCCATCTATACACAAAAGGTGATAGATGTTGGGAACTCTCCTCCACAACAGCAGTGGATGTAGGACCAGTTGTTAATTTTGAATGAGATAGATACATATTTGTTAAGCAGAGGCATTAAGGGATATCAGCCAAAGCAGGTGGATACAGTTCGGCCACAGATCAACCATGACCTCAATGAATGGTAGAACAGGCTTGAGGGGCTGAATGGCCTATTTCTATTCCCATGTTTCTCTGTTTTTATGTTCTCCTGTGTTTGCTGCTTTTACACTCAATGTAAACCTGCCAGCAGCAAATGCGGGAGATAACCAGGCTGTGGCGGGGGTGGGGGGAACCTCTCACTGATCCTGTCTCTCTCATGTACAGAGATGACATTGCTGTAGTTGGTTGCCACTTGAGAGAGAGGTGGTGCTCCCCAAGTCCAGGCCACTTGAAGGAATGGGCTCTGATGTTCAGCTTTATCTGCACCACCACAGCTTTGTCTGTCTAGGTTTTGACAGCACCTGAGGAAGTGGAAGAAATCTAAGTCTCCCTGAGGACACTGTAATGTATTAAAATGCATTGTGCATTTTGTCCATTTGAGGCTACCATAAGCACATGTACCAGCAGAAGAAGTCTGCCTGGAATGAGAAAATAAACGATCTATGTTTAAAAGCTTGTGCTTTCCTAATTACAAATATAAATGTGAAAATGTGTTGCTGGAAAAGCGCAGCAGGTCAGGGAGCATCTAAGGAGCAGGAGAATCGACGTTTCGGGCATGAGCCCTTCTTCCTGTCAAGTATATATGGTGGCCAATTTGAGCTGGTGCTTGTGGGAGTTGTGATCAATTGATGGTGCTTTACCAGAAAGATTCATTCCTTTTCTTTAAGTGAGAAACATTCAAAACTTGGCTCCAAATGTTTAGAAATTTCTTTTGGTTAGAGGATACGATGCTCTTTTGATAGCTCCACAAGCCAACATAGTTCACTATTGGCTAGTCTTTAGTCTGTTCTTCACATTGTCTCTTCGCCTTCATTATCATCAGTTAACAATTATTTAGGCCTTGGCAGGCAAGCTGACTGAAACTCACTGCCCACAGGAATTACGAAGATGTGGCTATGGGGATGAAGGGAGCACAGTGCTCTGAACATTATTGTTCTGCAACTTGAATTAGCTGCAACTGCAGATAAATTTGGGCCACTTCAACTGAGACAACTCTGAGACCTCAAATCACCAGATTACTGCATCAAAGTAAGAAAGTAAAAGCTCTTATAACTATTGCATTAATCTTCTGATTAAATTATTTTAGATTGATAATTATTGCAGTTCCAGTAATTACATTAAATTTGTGCAAATTTATATGGAACGGATAATGAAATAATGTGCAGTCGGATGGATTAATCTGATGCAATAAAATGAACACTAAACATGTAATTTATTTTATTTCTGCAGTACAAATACTTACAGCATACAGATTCAAATTAATTGCATGACATCAATCACCATTGGTTTTGATGGTAAGAAAATTTTAATATTTTCAGAATCTGCGCAAGATTCCTTCAGTTTGGGAGGACTTGCTCATGTTTTTGTTGTTCTTTAAGGTGCTTGGTTCTGAAAGGCTTAATACTGAGGAATGCTTTAAGCTGTACCCAATATGTTGATTGTCAGAAGGACTAAGATGGGAGAACAGTGCTAGATTTTGAAGAAAAAAGACATACCATGTACGTCCTCTCATTGTCTTAGTAGCAATGTGTGTTATACCAATGTAACTTGTACCTGATTACAATAAATTACATCCTTTTTAAGGTAAGACCTCTTCTCCTTGTACTACATATTGTTTTTCCTTTACTGCCGTAGACAGATTAGGCCAAATAGATCCCAACCTAAAAGGAGAATGGTGGAAGCAAATCTACTGTAAGGCAACCAAGAGTCTAGCTAGTTCATACAGTATAATGTGTAGTCGTGAAGATTCATTAGAAAACACAGTACCATTGGTAGACATTGCTTCATCTTGCATGTTATAATCCTTTAGCCAACACTGCCTCTGTCTCTTTCCAGAACATTCAAGCCCTCTCTTCAGGACTGCAAACAGAATGTCGTGCACTTCTACCGCACTCTAACATAGTAAACTACCTCAAGGTGTTTCACAGGAATTAGGAAGCTCAAGAGGCCAGAATTGGAGAAAGCAGGGATTATGAAAATCAACTGGGACCAACATATTCTTCATTCACGTCAGACTGAAATGTAAACAGTAAATAGGTTTTATATATTTGTGGAGAGGAGAGCTTGTGATATAGATTAAGATGTGGCTTCAGCTAAACTGAGCTGGCTTGGAACAATTTGTTTCAATTTGGATGATATTATTTATTGAAATGTTTAAAGAAAACCTCCAAAATTAATAATGCACAATCAATTCTGCATAACTTGCTTGCTGAATTATCCTTGATTAATAATATTTTTATGTATGTTTTCCTTCGGTCTCTAAGCTAACATTGCAATTATATTGCGGTGGGGGTGAAGTTTAAAAAAAGTGGCCTGTGGGCGGCACGGTGGCACAGTGGTTAGCACTGCTGCCTCACAGCACCAGAGACCCGGGTTCAATTCCCGACTCAGGCGTCTGACTGTGTGGAGTTTGCACGTTCTCCCCGTGTCTGCGTGGGTTTGTAGGGGTATGGGTGGGTTGCGCTTCGGCGGGGCGGTGTGGACTTGTTGGGCCGAAGGGCCTGTTTCCACACTGTAAGTAATCTAATCTAATCTAATCACTCACCACAAGACTTCTGCTGCAGATGTTACTCATTTCAACTGAGGCTTTCATTACCCTGCAGAAGTGCTCTCAATGGACAGATTGAAATGCATCATGTTGATGCAAACTGTGCAATATCATCTTGATAAGTGGCAAGTAACAAATTCATCACACATGTGTTAGACAATGCCCATACATGCCAAATGGATTCTAGCCATCTCCCCTTAACACTGTATGGCATTAGCATTGCTGCATGCTCACTGTCAACATACTGGGGGGTTACCATTGAACAGACACAGAAGAACTGTGGCTAAATAATTGTGTGAGATGTTGGGACTTCTGCGGCAAGTCAGTCAACTCCAAATTTGCTTAAACCTGTACACTATCTACAATATACAATTCAGGAGTACAATGGAATACTGCCCACTTGCTTGGATTGCAGCAGCTCCAACAAAACTCAAGAAGCTTGACACCATCCAAGATAATACAGTCTGCTTTGCTGGCACCCCATTCACCGCCGTTAATAATCTCTCCCTCCACCACTGACAACTATGGTAACAGTAAGTGCCATCTACAAAATACATTACAGTAACTCATCGAACATCCTCCCAAACCCAAGAACCCTACCATAAAGAAGGATTAGGACAGCACAACCTTGGATACACACGACCTGAAGTTCCCTTCCAAGCCATTTATCCTTTTTCACTCTCTGGCACTAACAGCACCATGGATGTGCATATAACACATGGATTGCAGTGGTTCAAGAAGATGGCTTCACACCATCCTCTTAAGCATATTAGACATGATAATAGACACTGGCATAGCCAGAAGCACTGACATTGCATGAGAGAATAGAAACAACCTGAGCTAAACATCCAGTATATTTCCAATGACATTTCAAGATTGTCCTGGAGTTTCTGGATATTACTGATTTATCTCTGATATAATGCAGCAAGAATGAAAAATGAATGCATGAGAGAAAAATTACAGGCATGTTAAATAAAAATTGCTCATTCATTTCTCAATTTTCTGAAATGCTGCCATTCTTTAGTTGCAAAAATATTAATAATGGTATAATTAGGAGAAAGTGAGGACTGCAGATGCTGGAGATCAGAGTTGAACGTGTGGCGCTGGAAAGCACAGCAGATCAGGCGGCATCTGAGGAGCAGGAGAATCGACGTTTCAGGCTGAAGGCCTGATGAAAGGCTTATGCCCGAAATGTTGATTCTTCTGCTCCTCGGATGCTGCCCGCCTGCTGTATTTTTCCAGCACCAACTCTCAACAATGGCATAATTGACCATTTGGCTGTCAAGGATCATCCAGTCAAACCTGTTTGCTTACCTGGCTGGGAACAATACTGAGATAGACAGACTGTGTGACCAATACTGGCAGTTTAGAGTCAGGCAATTGGAGGATAAAGGTCATGGGACAAACCCTTAAAGGCATCACGATGGCACAGTGGATGGTACTACTGCCTCACAGTGCCAGCAATTTGGGATTGATTCCAGCCCAGGCTGACTGTCTGTGTGGAGTTGGCACATTCTCCCCATGGTGCCCTTGATTCCTCTCTGTCCCAAGATGTGCAGATTTGGTAAACTGGCCATGGTAAATTGTTCTGTAATGTCCAGAAATGTGTAGGGTAGTTGGATTAGCTACAGTAAATTCAGGGTTTCAAGGATAGGGTAGTCTGGGTGGGATGTCCTTTGGAGTGTTGGTGCAGACCCGATGGGCTGAATGGCCTCTTTCTGTACTGTAGGGATTCTATAATTCTAAATGAGAGTGATTGACTCATACAATAAGCTGGCTGTTTGTCTCATCAGTGGTCCTATGCTGTTTCTTTGGCAGAGGTGTTCAATGATTGTTTCATTTTCGTTTTGACTGTTGCAATGTGCAGTCACGAGTTGTCTCCTCCTGTGAACAAAATATCATTGTTTTTCTCCTTGTTTTTCAATGTGAAAGGAATGTTTTTAGAAAGGTTTGGCTTTGGCATCACAGGATGTCTCCACCAAAGAAATGGATAGCACATTGAATCTGTAATTTTACCATTGTAATTGAGATTGTCAATATTTAATCAGTGCTGCAATACATGATATAGTCAATGGATGTCACTGTGGTATTAGACAAGTGTACATACTGAACAAAACAAAGCAGAGGTGTCTGGCATGGGGGTGGTGCTGGGAAGGGGATCAGATAGATTATTGTGAAAAACCACAATTACAAGTTTGTAGAAGAACATATTTTAATTTTGGTACATGAGATTGCATTTTAAATTAATTAAAACAAATGATGCAGGCAGACTAATTAATCATCTGATTTATCACACTATTCTTTATTGCACCCTTTTATGTATAAACCAGACTTTATTAAAACTGATAATACACGCAATTAAAACAAGCTGAGAGAAAATTATGTGTTCGGTAGGAGCAACATTTGCCAAATTAAATTACTTAAAATGTCCAATGTGCATCAATGACAGAAAACATATTTGCATTGTGTTAAACAGTATTATTTATTATTCATGTCCCAACTCTGACCCAGGACTGAAAAACAGTTTGGTACATCATCATGTCTCAGCCCCATATTGGGACATTGATACATTTAACAGGACAAGTTTGAAAGGTACAAAAATTGAAAAGAAAATGGGCTAGTTTGATATCTATCTGTCAGTGTGTTCACAGCACAAGGTTCCCTCTGAGTTTTGTGCAGTCTATATCCAAAATCAAACCCTAACTCCTGAATATAAATTGTCACACACTTTTTCTATCCTTACCAATCTCAGTTGTTTGAAATCTCATTTATAATGAGCCAAAAGGCAAATTTTCTGAATTATTTTAAAGTTTATTTTAACCTTCAAATCACAATCCAAAAGATAGCAGTTGGCAGAAACATTGAAGGGGTAGTCTAATCAATGATATATTTCATAGAAGAGGTGGGGAATTCTCCCCAGTGTTCTGTGCCAAATATTTACTCCTCAACTAATATTACTGAAATAAAGGTGGCCTAGTCATTTCTATTTGTCAGACCTGGCATAAAAATTAGCTTCCACACTTCCCACAGTCCAAATTCACTTCAAAAAATTTGCTTTAGTTGTAAAAAGTTTTGGGTTGCTCTGAAGTTGTGAGATGTGCTATCAAAATGGATGTTTTTTAGTATACTAATTGCATGTCATCATAACTCCCTTTTCTGGGTAGAACTTTTCAGAGTAAAAGCTGATTTAAGTTGTTGGATAGATATTCATATGGTAACTTTAATGGATTCAGAAGATAAGTTTGGACTTGGTTTACCATTAATGAATTACTGATTAAATTGCTTTTTTTTCTCTCCCTGTTACTGTTAAAGCAGCAACTGTTTAATGCACTGTTCTTGTTGATATTAAATGTACCCGAAAGGTTGTATTCTTTCGAAGCAATCACAATTCTTCCTTTATTGAAATGCTGCTGCGAAAAACCAATATTCCAACAAGTCACTGCTGGCCGAGCATGCATAGTTGATTAATGAGAGAGCTACGTTGATCAGATGGGTCACATTATGATACAGGTTCAGGGCAATATGGCTCAATTCACGGCTGTCTAACTCCATATGCGAGTGCACATGTGGCAGTGCAGAGAGGTTACAACTCAAATCGACAGGGCTATATACTGGAGTCAGATAATGTCATAAGTACAGGAATGATGTTTGCAAATTCAATTCAATTATAATGTGGATGATCACCTGGGAATCTCAATGGGACATTTTGTGGACCAACTTCAAATATTCGTTGAATTGTTAATCCAAGGCAACGCAAACATTATTTTTCTCCGTAGAGGCTTCAAGACTGCAGGACAAGGCAATATAGACTGTTCATCAATGGCAGACACAATCACAGAATGGTTATAGTGCAGAACGAGGCCATTCAGCCCATCAAGCCTGGACTTCAGATGACCATTATTTCCAAGTGCCAATCTCCTGTTTCTCCCCCAATCAACGGCTGAACCTTAACCTCAAGTATGGCAATGTTGAATGAAATGCTGAAAGCTTAACAATGTGGAGACTGTCACCCACCAGACCACTCCTAGGTTCAAGGGAGGCAGAATAAGAGTGCTGGCAACTAACCTGCTCTCTGAGGTAAGTTGGCTAATTCAGTATTTTAAAAAAGGCTTTGTAGCTATAATCCTGGCTGTGGACTGTGGAGAGAGTAGTTTTGTAGAGCTTGAGAAACCTGCCGGGGGCTGAAGGAAGGAGAGAGCAGCTTGGTGGAGAAGGTCAGGCCAAGCCCCCACATGCCCTCACCCATACTCCATTCTCCCCCTGCCACATGACATCAGGAATCAGCCCCCAACACTTCTCAGTTACCGCATTCCCCGCTAACCTACCAGTTGCTGGGGCTTGTCTGGGGTCCCCTTGCCTGACTGGATACCAAGCCCAACAACGGGGCTGACGTCTTGGAGGGGACCCTGCCAAGGCAAAACTACTGCACTCAATGGAAACTTCATTACCTTCAAAGCCTGTTGCTATCAAGAATCAGTCCCAACAGTACAGTTGTCGGCAGTTATATATGTGGCAAGCTAACTGAATCATAGAATGCTTAGAAAATAGAATTAGAGGTAACAATGAGTTGTAAAGTTCCCTCGGGCATGGTGCAATACAGGCAGCATGGTATAGTCTGGTTGTTGTACATCCTGCTTGACCCTGTGCAAAAATAGTAGGGCATGTAACAGGCAGCCAATTTTGTACCGTCTCATTTATACATTGCCTCTTGACAAATGTCTACTCTCATGTGTGTAAACTCCAGTATTGTCACATAGGGATGAAAGCAACCAGGGACATCCCCATCCTTTGAAATGATAAATAAAGGCAGTGTGGACAGGTTGAAGATATTCACTGTGGATAAAAACTGGGGAAGAAATCATCTAAGCATTCCAGATCATTTGGAGAACAGTTAAACTAATATTTTTGAGACTGCTACGACTCACAGAAACAGGAGGTGGGTTCTGCACCTTAAAAGGAGTATGGTTCATATCTCGTTTAAGGCAGAGTGTAATTAATTTGTGGGATGTCACAAAAACCAATAGTGCGGCAACATTGAAGTGGGCATTCAATCAATTTTTCGCCAAGGCAGGTAATTGAGGTATATTGGTTTTTGAGACAGGCCACATGGTCTGCAAGTTGTAGTTCTGAACTTTTTGTTGTTCTCATGCTCACAATAAACAATGCTTTGACTTCACTTAGAGACCGTACAGAGATAGGGCGGGAGTGGGTGGTTGAAGTGGAAATCCAGCCTCTGGGCCAAGCGCATGACACTAAAAAAACATGAAGCTGAGCTGTAACTTATTCAAGGTTCAGTGGTTTTATACCCAGTCCTGCTATCATATAACAATCTACATTTCATTTCGAAGATTACACATCGTGACTCCAGCAGCTTTAACTGTTTGCCATCTCTGGGCTACATTTCTGTTTGGCATCATTTGAATTAGTTTACTGCTCATGACACAAATCATTGTTTTTTTTCTTGGCATTTTGACACTGACTTCAGATCTTGAGGAAAAACTGGAGAAATGAAAGGTAAGACCAGAAGGCGTAGGAGCAGGTCATTCAGCCCATCAAGTCTGCACTGCTAATCCGTGAAATCATAGCTGATCAGTTTTTTTAAAAAAAGCAAGTAGTCTCCATAATTTTGGAAAATTCAATGAAACGTCTACTTCCAAGGTGCCTATAGACACCATTCCCTTGTGAAGCAATTAATTATCTTGTCCGTTAACTACAGAGATTGACAAAGATGCTTATTGTAAAAACACACCTGCGACCAGTCACAGAGGCACATTCATGTCAAACTTCCTGCCTGACTGCGTTGCCACTTGTTAATGCTGACTGATAGAGGGTGCAAATTACAATCTCATTTTACCTATCAGGTAATCTTAGTCGTTAATTATTTCAAATTGTCAAGTGCAAAAAATTCCTTAGTAACGTGAGTGCAACTTTCTGGAAAACAATTAAAAATGAGATGCTGTGGCAGAACTTCTCTGACCAATCTGATGTTTGAGAGAGAGGTATACTTTTAAATGCTGAAAGCTTCCTTAACAACGTTGTGTTAAAATAAACTTCCTTTACTAAAATGCTATTTTGCTATTATGGGTGTGGGTGAGTTTCGTGGAGGAGAGGAAAGACTGCAGGATGGGGTGAAAAAACATGGCTTCTAATGCCTAGTACAAAAAAGCTAAATTAAATCATTTTAAATAAAGTGCATTTAATTGTAAATGACTGATAAATTCCCATACTGCTGATTTCAACATAACATTTTTGCATCAGAGCTTATTCTCTGCTGTGGATTTTTGTAGTTGTAATTACTCAGATCTGTCAACTTGAACATATCCATTAAGCACCAAAGATGGTGCTTCATAACTTCAAGTTATGAAAAGGACCAGAATTAAAAAGAAAGAAGAACACCATCCATTTGTATGGAGTGTTAGCTCCTATCACTCAGTAAAAATGGCAGCATGTTTGTAACTAGGCATCCTTTTTCAATGAAAACTACCTGGAGTAGGGATATGTGTAAAATAAGACTGACTCCTCACTTGTGTACTTCCCAGCATTCACTTCAATGTCTGAATGATTGCTGACTGACCAGTACAAAAGTAGAAAAACTCCAGTGATGCTCTCTGATATGGGATGTCAGAGGGTACTAACCTTTAACTAAATGGATCCTTGCTGATTAGAGCACTTTGGAGTCCACAGGCAGGGAGTACTTTAAATACATTTTATTTACATTTGAATGTTATATATAGTACTTTACGTACATTTTCCACCACACAAGAAACAAACTGTACATTTATAAGATACTAATTGTAGCTTAAGAATAAATATCACAAAATACATATTCCAGCATCTGTTGAATAAATTGTAGACATACTACAAATTTTTAATATAAAACTGAAGAGGATCCAAGATGACAATTTCAGATTTAATATTATTGTGCACTAACAATACTCAACTCATTTTAGTAGCTGCGAGTGATTTTTTCATTGTTGCTTTCCATTCTACGATTTTCCTCTCAAGCCTCAAGGAATAAAAATCCACGCTACATTATTTTAAATTGCATAAATCTTACCACAGGCCTTTCCCACGTGCTTCTGTGCACTAGTGGAATGTATGTAACACGTTCTGAAGTATTCCTGATAGGCTGTCAAATAAAAGAATCAGCCTGTATGGTAGCACCGGTCTTTCTTCTTCATTAAGTTAATAAACAGCGTGTGGTATTTTGACAAATAGCCTATGTGAATGGCAGGGAGATACTGTCTTGTTTGGATTCCGATACAGACAGTATTAGAGCTCAGTAATGCTAATTTGCATTTTATTTAGTGACTTTGTTGCCTTCACTTTGAAAGTGTATTCTCCACATCACTGCAAAGTAAGGATTTTGCTTCATATTCGAGCTTTCTTCAGTGGAAGGGCGATATTCTCAAATATCATCTTTCTTGCGTGAGGAAGTGAAAGGTTGATCTATGTTGAAAAAGAATGACGAAAAGTTTACAAACACAATCTGTTTTGCCTGACTCACTGCTGTCTGCCATCCTGGCCCCATCATGACAGATTGGATAGAAATGTATGATTCCTCTGCAGTTATTAGTCTCAAAATCCTATTCTAACTGTCCAAAACGATCACTTGGTTATTGTCAATCTTAAGTTATTATTCATGGGTTCACGTAAAGGTCATACAGACGATTGAATGGAAAGAAAATATTAAAGGGACAATGATATTGTGAAAGTGAATGAGATTAACTACCATGGGTATAATTTTACTCCTGTGCAGGTCTGCTTTACCGACATATATGGTTGCAGTGATTTGGCAGGGTTTATCAAACTGTTACTGCCATAGTCTTCTATACATAGTACCCACGTAACAAGAAACTTGTCTGGATTTTTAATCATGTTTTTCAACCTCTGGTACAAAATGGAGAAAACCTGACTGATGGCCGACATTGGTTGTATTATTTAATGAAAATGTAACTGGAATATGTAAACCAGTGTTTCCAATTGGAATTCACATCAACATATTCAAACAGCAGAGTTCTAGATTATGAAGGAATTGACAGATTTAGTCCAGGCCAATTATTTACTAGAGCAATGGTGTGAAATAGCAAAGATCCCAAGTTGCATTAGCTGCACCTGTAGGTTATTTTTCTGAGTTTGGTCGCAAGTACCCCCAAATCCCTCTGTTGCAGCTTTCTACAACTTTTCTCCATTTCATTAATATTCTGACCGTTTGTTCTCCCTTCCAAAATAAACAACTTTGCATTTTCCCACATTATACTCCATTTGCCAATTTTTTGCTGACAGTTAACCGATCAATATTTCTTTGTAAATGATTTGGATGAGGTGCTGGTGGGGGAATTTTTTGTGAAATGTGGAGTAGTTGGGCCAAATCATTTATATCTGTGTCATGCACGCTGTATAATTCAATGAAATACAGTTTGAAAGTATTCAGGAGGCAACAACATGTAATTTTGGAAAGAGGAGGAATTAATCAAAATGGTGAGAAGATAGATAGGGATCAAGCAGAAAGGCATGCTTACTGAGACTAATGGCATAGACTCTTATCGAAACCTTTTCCTTTTTAATTTCATTTAATCTACCTTGGGTTTCCTTATCTTGGCATATTCTTAAGTTCATAAACTGCTTCCACCCTTTAAGTGGTCATTGAAGCAAGCAAGCAAGAACCCAACAGTTGTGTTTTTTTTAAATTAACTAAATCAATTGTTTTTAAATGAGTACTTCAAATTGTGGGTAAACTTCTTACAAATTCCTGAATCCATTCAACCTTTCCTGGATTGTTTGACATTGCAAAGTGGAGAATAGGGAAGTTTCTTTACTAAAAGAAAAACTATTGTATTTTTGATGCAGTTCTTTAAAATGGCATTGACAGGAGGCCCTGGGCTGAGTATGTGGCTACAGCAGTTTAATGTACTGCCTTTGTCAGGGGTTCAGTTGGCTGGATGAACAATTTCAATGCAGCGAGATACCAGCGACATGGGTTCAATTCTCACTCCGGCTAAGGTTAGTATGAAAGACTCTCTTTCTAACCTCTCCACTCACCTGAAACATAGTAATACTCAAGTTAAGTAACCCACCAGTCATCTCTCTCTTAATGGGGGAGCAGCACTGTGGCTTGGTGACTTTATCTTATTCAGAAAATTAACATCAATAATTGAATTTAAACATTGCTGAGGGAGATGTGTTGTCAAAGCTTTCCATCTTCTCTCATCAGGACAAATGCAAGAATTCCAAAATTTCAAGTCATCACAACAATTTAGGTAGAGAAGAATAAGTAGCAAATTGGCTAAGACATTGCCATGGAATTAGTAAAGGACTTGGTGAGCCTATAGTGTCCAATAGCTTTCTTCATGGCAATGGCTCAGCAATCCAGTTGATCTAATAAGTAATCAGTACCATTTTTGCCTGTTATACAAATTGTTCTTATCAGGTGAAAGTCATCATTCTTGGCATTTGCCCTCACAGTTGGCAAAATGAAAAGTTTCAGCCACACATCTCTTTTTTCAAGAATAGCATGAATAGTTTTATTTTTTATTTCTTATACAACAGCTCACCTCTTCCGGGACCAAAAAACAAGTCCATTTCCTTTCCTAGTAACATGTTTGGCTGCCACCTCGGAGTTCTCTGGTGAATATGAATGTCAGCTTCACACTGAAGACACATGCTAACACTTTTAACCCTGTTGTGTTTATACCTTTTTATATTTCAACGTGAATTATGATATATACATAGAAAAGTTTAATCTATTTTCACTCAATATTGAAAAAAATCTTGGAAATTAATATAACATGTTCAAACATTTTGACACTCTTTCAAAGGATGTAATGTTCTTGTTAAAGTATCAGAGAAATTGTATTCACGTGTTAATTGCCACACTTACAATTCATTGTCATTTCAAGTGTTCCTGTAACTTAATTTAAAATATACCTTTGTAATCGTTATTCGGAGTGATAAAACTGAGTGGCATTGTAGTTTAGAACTCTATTCACTTCCAGGAGCTGTGTATGAATCTAGCACAGACAGATGGGATGAAGCTTCCTATTTTATGAAGCGTTCAGCAGTTTTGCGTACCACAAGACCGGACAGCCTCACTCCCCGTCTCAGTAGACCCAACCACATAGAACTTTCCACCACGTGGGAAACTAATTGGGGACAGATGATGGAACTGGAGCACTGGTGTGAATCAAGTGAGGGTCACTGAACTGATGAAATGGCTTCAGGGGCATTGTGAGAAGACTTTAAAATCAAATCCTGACTGTTACGTTGTTAGGTGGACATGTTGCTGACATCAAATACAGGAGTAAAAATATTAACAGGGAAGCATTTAAAGATGCACTCTCTGAAGGAATAAAGAATCAGATTCAATAATATCTTCCAAAAGATAATTGAATGTATAAGTAAAAATAGAAAAAAAGCCCAAAGTATTAAGGAAAGAGCAAACTGAATAGGAATAATTGGATCATTTTGACAATGAGACAGGATAGGCATGATAGCCTCCTTCAGTGCTGCATCATTCCATGCTTCTAGTAGTTTTGCACAGGTGATTGGTAAAATTTAGTACCCTTGAATTGGATGCCAGATGGTACAATATCACATTGACGCCAAAGTTGAGTGAGTTGGACAATACAGAGAGTGGAAGAGTAATGACATTCAAGCCACTGGAAGGACTGGAAGGGGTGGGGCTTTGAGGAGTATATGACCCACCTGGTTATGACATTTAGCTGTGGTAGTAGTTTGCATAATAGAAAAGAAGAGCTTGCATTTACATAATACTTTTCATAAGCACCATACATTGCAGAAACCTGTAGCTATTCATGGACTTTGACAATGTAGTCCCTGTAATTAGATTTGTAACAAGGCAGCCAGTACATTCTCTCAAACAGAAATAGGTACAGGTATCCCCTGCCATCTGAAAGTACAGTGTTCCCAGGTAACCTTTCGTAAACCTAAAATGGAGTAAAATGAAGATGCATGACTTATATGGGAAAAAGTTTGCCATTTTTTGGAAAAGCGAAAATCCTCTCTGGATTCACGAAAACAGGTACTAATGTAGGCCTTTTGAAAAAGCAAAGTGGCATAAGGCGAACATTGGAAAAGCGGGGGATACCTGTATTTCTCTGTTGTATCCATCAAGGAATAAACAATGGCCTTTCATTCAGGGACAAATCACCATGATCTTCTTCAAAATGGTGCAATAGGATCTTTAGTGTCTACCTGAGAGGGCACAGTGGCCTTCAGTTCCACCCAAAGGTCAGTGCCTTCAGAGTAAAACTCCTTCAGTGCAACAACTGGAGTGCTCAGGACCTGGAGTAGGACTGGAACATGGAACCTAAAGAATCTATATTAGGAAATCATGTGACATGAAACAATTACCATATTCTGAGATAGAATTAAGAATTAAATTTTAATTGGATAACTTGAAATTTATTGAAGGAAAAAATGCACCAATCATTGTTGCCCTTTGGTACTTGTTAGTGTACAATTTGTAAGATGATGATAATAATGTTGCTAGCTTTGCCATTGCTGTAACTTTGACCTTAACCTACACTTTCTTCTGGATGTACTTTGTTTTTTTTAGCAAACATTACTTTCCTATCCCACTGACATTCCTACCTTGGTAAACAGATTTCCAATTATAAATACAGCATAATGTCTGAATGTGTGTCATTGAAATGTTAATACATGTGCAATGCTTCTTTTCAATGGCTTCAAGCATTAATTCTTGCTAATGTAGCAAGCTTATGGACTTCAGGCAGGAGACCACAGCAGTAACTCTGGATAGCAAAGTCAACTTTATGTTTTCTAAGCAATTTATCACGAGGTAACATTGTCAGATTGCTTACCAAACACTCTGACGGGATTTCAACTGCAGCCAAATCGAATTGGAATAAAATCTTGTTTCATTTTGAAAGCAAATAGATGTTCCCTATGTTGCCTGGTTTCTGCTGCATAATATTTGCCCTTGAATCTCAAACATGACAGTGAAGACCTGCAGTTGATAGTCGTAACCTGATTTCTCTACTTATTACATTCAGTCCACCAATCCAAGGAGTGACAAGTGAGCTTGGAGGGACGAGATAAGGGCTTCATTCCACTGTGTCTATTTGCTTCATAGGTACCCTGAACTGTTCATTTGATTGCCAGTATAGAGGAAACATGTGGGGGGAGATGGCATTCATGCATGAAAACAAAAACAAAAACTGGTAACAGATGAAATTTTGGGATTGTACAGTAACATTAAAAAACTCCTGGTGGGGCTGATATGTCAATAGGTGGCTATCACTGGCTTTGATCTTCAACTACCAGATTATGAAGCATAAATTTGGCCACTATGCTATTGTTGATCATTAGCATCATGTCTTGCCATCTCAGCTGGAAATGTCCATGCTCCATGAGGACAGGCCTGGGCTCAGATGTGATACCCTTGTAAACAAATAGCCAAAGCATGCTCACAATTAAAGAATTGTCACTTGCTGAAGTAACAGAAGAAAATCAGTGCTGAGTGAACTGCTTTACAGGAGCAAGAAAGGTCTTCAGGGAAATGGGGTGTTAAAATTGGCAGAAAATCAATCCAACTCAGAATACCTAAAACGTGTGGTAAAAAATTTCGAACAGTCTTTTTATTATTTCTTGTATTTCTATCTCATGTCCTGAGTAAGATAAGGGCATGGGAACAGGAGAGGCCATTCAGCTCCTGGCTCTTGTTCTATAATCCAATTCGATCATGGTTCATGTATCGTAACTCCTTCTAACTGCCTAAAACCTAATACTCCTTCTTAACAAACATTGGTCAAGCTCAGTTTTGAAAGTTTTGATTGACCACCAGCCTCAAAAGCTTTCTGAGGGTAAATGTTCATGTTTAGACTGCTCTTTGAGTGAAGAAGTGCTTCCTGGTATCACAACTGAATGGCCTGATTCTCCCTCTGACCTAGACTCACCAAACAGAGGAATTGGCTTCCATCTATCAGCTCAATCAAACCTTTTAATCATCTGAAACAACTCAGTTAGATAATTCACACTGGATTTAGTTCTACAAATGCCAACTCCCTTTCCACATTTTCCACTTCGCAATTTTGTTTTGTGCATGAGCCAAGACATTGACCAAGGTGCTAACTCCTTAAGGGAAGCATTCCTGCCACTCTGATTGAGAGGAGCTAATTCACCTTACCCTAAAAATTGCGCTGGAATCTTCCTGTTCTGTGTGGTTAAGTATTATATTCTATAGGAATGAATTACATAAGATGCTTAACAGCTTGTTGAGGTGCATAATAGTGACAGCACATGGATTCTCTGTGTTTATACTTCAAAACAATTAATATTGAAAAGGTTTACCCAGTGGGCAAACGGTATACTGTGCACCAACAACACTGTATTGAAAAAAAAAATTGATTCTCTAAATTATTATTGATCGAAACAAGACATCACAAAGCTCTTTACTGCTAAAGAAGTACTTTCTGAAGTGTACTCATGGCTATAATGCAGGAAATGCTGCCCCCCATATCTGCGCACAGCAGGATTCCAAACCAGTAATGTGACAACAATCCATTATTTCATGTGATGTTGATTGAGGCACAAATAATGATCAGGTCACTGGGGAATAACACATTGTTCTTCTTGAAATTAGTCTCAAGGGATATTTTGCATCCACCCAAGAGAGCAACAGGGCTTACATGCAACATTTTACCTGAAAACTGGCTCTTTTAGCAATGCAGTACTTCCCCAATGCAGCACTGGAATGTCCGTCAGGAGATTATGGGAGTTGCTTTAACTTCATGACTTGTGACTTTGATATTAAGAAATGCTGTTATAAACTAATAAAGTTATTAGCTATTAACATTGTCACTATTAACCTCTCATATTATATCTCCCTCAAGTCTATCAATAATGTATTTACATTTATGCACTACTGCTACTTCTACTGCATCATCAGAGATGCCAATCACCAACTGTGTTCTTGGCTATCTTGGAGAATGTGTAGTTGGTATGCTTTTGACAATTTTTTCCTTAGAAGGCACTGCCATCAGTAGACTGAAATTTCTGCTTCTGAATCGCCATCGAAAGATGATGGATAGAGATTTTGTTTTATCTTGTTTGCTTTCTTTTTCTTCTTCTTTATTGCACTCTGGTGAAATTTAAACTGTTAGCTGTTCCTACATGAAAGGATGAAGTTCAATCAGCTTCTGTGAAGGATCTTCAGCTGTATTTCCAACTGAACATTCTGAAGAAGAAATTATGATTTTTCTTGCTAAAATGGTAGGAAGTTTTTCTTCTGGTTAGTAGTGGTTCTTCTCACTTTCTTTCCAATGTTGTCAGCTTCTCAGCAGCCAGGAAATATTTAACATGATCTGCAGAGTCACCAGCTTATTGATGAATGGCAGTTGCAGTTTCAGAGATGTTACGCCTTCCTTAAAATTCATGGCAATACTAAGATTCTCTGTCATTTTCTGATGACCAGTCTTGGTTCAGATTCAACAATATCAGGTATTTGTTCTATAACAACTACTGTAGCAGTAGAAAGAACTTCTAGCTTCAATCCTTCATCAATTTTATGAGATCATAAAACCAAAAGGAGTAGTAGCAGAAGAAGACCATTCACTCATCAAGTTTGCACTGCCATTCAATGATATCATGGCTGATCTGATAATCCTCAATTTAATTTCCCTGCCATTTCCCCATAACCCTTGATTCCCTTTCTAATTAAAAATCTATCTGCCTCAGCCGCGAATGAACTGACCCAGCCTCTGAAGAACTCTGCAGCAAATAAAATGTCTCAGATTTTGAACTATGCATTGGGAGAAAAGAAGATCTTCCTCATCTTTGTCTTAAATGGGTGACTCCTAACTCTGAGATTTTGCTCTCTTGTCCTAGATTCTCTCAAAATGGGGAAAAAAGTAGCTTCTCCAAATCTACCCTGTCAAGACTGTTAAGAATCTCATTCTTCTAAACTCCTGTAAGTACAGCACAACCTGCTCAATCTCACCTCACAAAAAAATCCTTCTCATTCCAGAACGAGCTTAGTGAATCTTCTGTAGACTGTCTCTAAGGCTGTCTGATGGTGCCTTGTATAGTTTTAGCAAGACTTCCCTATCTTTACATCTGATTATCTTTGAAATCAAACCAGCATTCCATTTACATTCCTATAACTTGCTGGACTTGAATGCTAGTTTTTTATTATTCATGCACCCTCTGTTACTGCAGCTTTCTTTGGTCTTTTCCTTTTAAACAATGTTCAACCTTTCTATAATTTTTGCCAAAGTGTATTGAAATAACTCCATATAGGCTAGTATCCCATCACCAAGTTGCCATTTATTTACACATGGAGAGTCCTTGACACTGACCCAGCTTCCTCAGAGCCTGTTCTCAGTGTGAACCGGATGTCTGACCCTCCTGTTCTTATCTGTCAGCCAAGGCTCCCTGGTTGGAACAGATTAACAGCCCCAATCAGGTAACTCATATTCTGTGAGGTCCAGCTGGCTGACCTCACTATTATCACACATGCATTGCCTCACATTTCTCCACTTTATATTTGAGTTGGGGGTACTTGCCAAGTTGATAGAGGACTCCACCAGAACAGATTTATTTCATATTCATTTACTGAGAGAAACTGTAACACAAGAGGGTCAAATTTTACTCTGCTAAATGATGGAAAACTGTCAAGCTTTACTCAGATGCATATTACAACACCAATTATAATTCCCAGACTTCAACATCCATGTGTCCCATAGTACCTTTGATTCTCATAGTCTTTGTAAGCATTGTCTGTTCCTCTGTCAATGCCTTTGATAGTATGGCTTCTATCTATTAACTTTGATAGTCTGGAAACCTTGTTCATTAGTTCCCACATACATTACGAGTTTGCTTCTTACTGACTGTATGGCTACAGGTTTGACCCTTAACTAACTTAACCTTTTCATATTCCAACTCACTTAACCTGTTAAAATGTCTCTAAGGACTCTGTGTCATCCTTACAACTTTCCTTCCAATGCATTTTGTGTCATCCACAAACTTGGTGACAGTATAGTTACTTCCCTCATCCAAGTCATAATATTGTAAATAATTATGGCACTACCACTGATCCCTGGGGCACTTCATCAGTTTATCTATCCTGCAGGTTACCTCCTCATATATTTAAAGAAACTCTTACTGTCTGTTTTTATATTTCTTTTTAATTCACAATTTATTCTCTTCCTCTTTTTGGTCTTTTTTAAAATGTTTCCAATATTTTGATTAACACTTTTTTTTTGCTACATTATATATAGGTTTTCTTTCAGTTTGACATTATCCTTAACTCTGTGAATCTGGAACTGGTCCGGTAGCAGTTGAAGTGGCACTGCCAGTTTATTCGGAACATGGCTTGGTCAAGGTCTTGCCTTGATCCTGGTTTTCAGGAAGGGAAAAATCTTTCTCCATAACTTTGCGCACTTATTTCTGGCTGTAACAGGACTCTGGTTGTAGTTTGTCAATCGGTTTGTTGCTATGGATATTCCAGTTCCACACATTGATTTAAATTGAATCTTCAGAATCTCGCCATCAAGCTGAGATGTGGATCAGCACCCCAAGCTGTGTTGGAAACAATCCCTTGTTATGAGTTTTCCTAGAAAGCACAATTAATGTCCAGAGGGTGGGCTCACCATCCAGATAAGGATGAGAGGCAGGCATTTGAAACTGGAGGACCAATTAGTGTCCTTCCAGGTTGAAAGAAGCACAATGGAAACCGGTGCCTCCATTTTTCAATGCACTCTGCTGATGCTAGATATAGGCAGGGAAGACCTCTAGGCCTGCCTGGACTTCTGATATGCAAAGGGAGAAAACAGCAAAATTTGTGAATGCCATATATTAGTCTGATTTTTCTTCTCTACTTCAGAATAGAACTCCAGAACAGTTGTATTGCTGTTTTTAAAAACTGTTTATTTTTAACCCTGACAACTCCAGGTGGTTAAAGAGTGCCCCACACCCTCTGAGAGACAGGGTACAACTGGAAAATCCCAGAAAATCATTTGTTTCTCACTTACTCTACCAACTTCTACTTCCTTTATTGTTCTTCCTTGTGTGTAGTTCCTTTGTGCCCTATTTTAATGCAATTGTTAACCTGGTGGTGAAATGCTACATTAAGCATTTAACACTAGTAAATCTTTATTGGAATTTATCAAGCACTAAGCCACTGCAGGAAATGAAATCCTCACGAAAAGTTGACTGAATAGCGGTGCTAATGTGAGTTTTATTTTTGTGCCAATCTGTCAAGGTTATGGCTAGCCATGCATTTACAAGAACTGTACAAAACGGAATAACATTTTTGAAATATTATTTGAAATAATGTGGCAATACTGAAATCGTGATCACAGTATCCCTTGACAATGAGGGAAAAAGGAAAATGTAAACTGTCACCCAGCCTGTGACATGCGGTGTGCTTGTCATTTTCCACCAGCTTACTGCAGTAGCAAGTCAGTAAAACCCAGACACTCTAATGAGCTCCTTATCTTTGTATAACTTCCCAGGGTTTGCTGCACTCCTGCGTGTACCTTCCCTGTTGAATGCCAGCAATTCTAAATTACCTTCTATTAATATGAATGCGCTGCTGTCATGGATGTCAGATTGTGGGGTTGATTTGCCCTCTGAAAGTAGTTGCGACATCATCTTTCTCCAGCTGATCTAGCGGATAGGAGCATAATTAGAGCAATTACTCATCACTGCCTGTCACACCAGATCAGATCTGCCCCCTGACTGCTGCACTGACACAGACCTGCATCCAGAATAGATTATTTGAAGTAATCTTCAACTTTCACTAGCGAGTGCACATGTACGGCTCCTCATAATCATAGGCTTGCTCACTGCCTTTTTGTTGAACTATGGTTCCTTTGAATGCTGCTGTGGAAAACAATTTTTGATAAGGAAAATAACGATTTTAAGTCTGATGACAATCGATGCATCAAAGTGAGGAATTCCAATCATGATAAAATCTGCAATCAAGTCAACAGATTGAAAAATCTGCAGATGTTTAAACACTGCATTCCACAATTGTAAATCAGACCTATTCTTGTTGACTTACCAGCTCAAAGGTACCTGAAGCTAATAATGCAGGTGACCTACTTATTCAGCAGTGTGAAGTAGCCACACATTTAAGTATCGACAGATTCATTTAGAGAGAAAATGTTATTGTGTTGGGAACATTCTTGGGGCAGATACAGTTTGTGGGCTGGTCTATTGTGAAACTTTATTCGCAGTGCTGTCCTGAGCCTGGGGTGAAGAAGATATTGCCTAAGGGGCAACTTTTTCACGCAGAGGGTGGTGGTGCAGGTATGGTCTGATCCGCCAAAAGAAGTGCTGGAGGTTGGTACAATGTAAAAGGCATCTGGTTGGGTATATGAATAGGATGGGTTTAGAGGGATATGGGCCAATGCTGGCAAATGGGGCTAGATTAATTTAGGATATCTCGTTTGCATAGATGAGTTGGAATGAAGGGTCTGTTTCCATGCTGTACATGTATGTGAGGATCTTTATTAGCTAATTGCTGCATCTGTAGCATATTTTGTCAAGAAGTATAACAGCAACAAGAACTTGTGTTTATATGATGCCTTTAACAATTTTTTTCTCAAATAATTTGCACTTTCTGTCCTTGTCACTTCCTGGTGGTCAGCTCCAATCACGGTAGTGCAAGAGCACAGGACTTCCAAACGTCTGGATCTTTCCATCTCATCTCCTTCGTCCATAATTCTAGGCAAGACTGCTGCCATTTAAAAATTGGCCCAGGTCAATTCTACCTCAGCCACAAACCTCAAATTTCCTCAGATTTTTGCCACTTTATCTTTGGATTCTATGCAGTGAAAAAGAAAAATTTAACCCATCAAATTTAGTACTGATGCAAAGAAATTATAATGACAATTTATATTAGTCATATCAAAATACATAAAGGAAAGTGGATAATTAAGGATTCAGAAGAAGAGTGGATGATTAAATGACAAGTTCACTGCTCCAAGACAACCTTTTAATGGATAATTGTTACCCTGAATACTGAGTACCCGTCTTGGCATGTGAGAGAAGCACAGTTATCTGCGATAAAATGGGCAAGGATACAGATCACTCCATGAGACACAGAATGAACTTTGTAAAGTATTCAGGAAAGTTAGTCTGAGCAGAGAGGCTTCCAATTCTGCTCCTCCCTTCCCTCATTCCTTCCTGTGGTATTTTGGTAACAATAATTTGTTTTATTCACTCGTGGGACAAGGGTATTGCTGGCTGGCCAATATTTATTGCCTGTCCCTAATTGCCCTTGAAAAGGTGGTGGTGAGCTGTCTTTTTGATCTGCAGCAGTCCACATGCTATAGGTTGACCCACAAAGCTGTCAGGGAGAAAATTTCATGATTTTGACCCAGCAACAGTGAAAGAATAGTGATATATTTCCACGTCAGGATGGCTTAGAGGGGAACTTGCAGGTGGTGGTATTCCAGTGTATGTGCTGCCCTTGTCCTTCTAGATGGAAGTGATTGTGGGTTTAGAAGGTGCTGCTTAAGGATCTTTGGTGAATTTCTGCAGTGCTTCTTGTAGAAGTTCACACTGCTGCTACTGAGGAGTGGATATGGTTCCAATCAAGTGGGCTTTGTCTGGGATGGTGTCAAGCTTTGTGAGTGTTGTTGGAGCTGCACCCTTCCAAGTAAATGGCTTTGTCTTACATTTATTTTTCAATTGTAGCTCGCTTTGTGCAACGCTACACCACTTATTCCCCTATGAGGGACATTGCTTACTAGGCAATGCAAAAGCAATAAGTGTGTTACAGCTGGATAATGGATGAGAAAAAGAAAAGATGCCCTATTAGTTTGTTAAGTGAAAATATAAAGTTCAACTGGAAATTTGAGAAATTTTAACTTAGTCTGAGGTATGGGTTATGCCCTCCCTGTACAGCGAGAATGTTATAATAACATAACAAATTATTTATAGACAGAAGAGTGTTTATTGGTTTTGAAGTCATGCTGACATGACGACTATTGAGTTTGTGACACTCAGCACTTTTGGGATTTAAGAATTCTCCAATCTAGCATCATTTACTTTCACAGCCTTTTCAAATGGCATTACCTCAATTCACCATTAGACGTTTATAAGACAATACATCACAACACTGAGACTGGCACTGAAACTTACACCTGGGAAACAGTATGAATAGTCTTGGAGTATCGATAGTTTAACAGGAACTAGACAGCCAAAGTCTGTGTACATATCAAAGACAGGAAAACAGCTAAATTGAACACCAGTAAATGATTGACTTTATCTGGCCTCCTATACATTCCCTACTAAAGATATTGAACATTAATGGAAACATTGATATTATTATTGAGTTGCACTTACTTTCATGCTGATGAACAAACACAATCTAACAGTGTTCAGGGTTATGATAATGGACATGTGTTACAATCACAGCATATGGCCACTACATTTAACAACGCTGCTTTTTAACACAAGGCAATTAAATAACATACTCTGTGCCCATGATATGTTACAGTAGTCCAATGTAAACTGGGACATTGTGTCTCTATATTGTGTAAGTAACCAGGAAATAAGCAGATAGAAAGGTGTTGTTGTTTAAGAAGAGAATATGAAGAAATATGTAAACTAGAGGGCTTAGGTTTAATGTGAGAGAGGAAAGATTTAAAAGGGATCTGATGGGCAACTTTTTCACACAGAGGGTGGTGCATCTATGGAATGAACTGCCAGAGGAAGTGTTGGTTGCAGGTACAGTTATAACATTGAAAAGACTTTTGGAAAGGTAAATTAATGGGCAGGGTTTAGAGGGATATGGGCCAAACATAGGCAGGTGAGAATAGTTTTATTCAAGAAACTTAGTCAGCATGGATGAATTGGACTGAATGGTCTGTTTCCATGTTGTGTGACTCTATGCCTGCAAGTTGGAAGAGAAACCTTGGAAGGATAGGGCTTGCTGGGGTCATGGGTGCTGCCTTCCCTGACTGTGTGTCCTTTCTTTGGCCTGGGGGAAGAGATTGGCTCCTCTCCCAATGCATTTTTTACCATTTTGCTGACCCTGTCAATTCCCAGCATGTCCTCAAAATGCTCAGAAAATCCATCCCTTTTTTGAAATAGTAAAGAAGCAAAGTTTATGTCTATATCAATCTTTTTTTTGTAGAAATTATCCAAAAGTATATCAATCCATCATAGAAAAACAGGAAATATGTAGTTTTACCTACACAACATGAGTAATATCCTTTGCTACGAATGGCAGGTTAATCCAGTGATTACATTGCAGGTATTATGCCTCCTGGAGCTCTATTAATTAATTTTCTTGAATACTGTGTGCACATTATCAGATCAAAGTTGACGTCACTGATTTTTTAGAACAGTTTTCTGAGAGTTCTCTGTGCTGTCAGATAGATTATTGCTTGCAAATTTTCACAAAGAAAAAAAAAAATAATTCATTGCTTACTTCCAACTGTGGTAAAACAGCCAGAAGACCAAGAGTTTTATTTGAAAATAGTTTTTGTTCTGTGCAATAAAATCCTCACAATAAAAGTATTGCACCCTCAATTGACACTATTTATGACCAAGTTATTATGTGTATTGCTGGATGCTCCACATCGACTGAGAATAGTCTCTCTGGATTGATTAAAGAGTCACAATCTAAAGGAAGAAATCAAAATCATACACCCACAGCAAGAGGCAAAAGAAACATTACTTTTTATGTGAGCAGTGTGGAGTTTTCCCTCCTAACACATTCATTTAGCAGATGCCCTTAAAGACACTAATTGAATAAAAATTCTCAGAAGTTTCATTCAGTCAACTATGAGATTGGTGCGGCTCATTCTGACACTGAGATGCACAGAAGGTAGAAAAGATTAACAACGTAGTTTAAGAACAGTCTCGAAACTCAACCAACTCCTCCATTACAACAATTCTACTAATGTGACTAAGGCGGATTCACTTCTCTTTTACCTGCACTTTAGGATACAGTGGGTGCCCTGATTTTTTGCAATGCATTGGCAAATTTGGATTTCCTCATGGACGAAGAACGTGCATTTATATAGTGCCTTTCACAACTTCAGGATGTATGAAAGCACTTTACAGACAATGCAGTACTTTTTGAAGTGTTGCACTGCAGAAAACATGGCAGGCAATTCACAAACAGCAAAATCTAACAAACTGCAATACTGTAATGATCAGGTAGCCTTTTTGGTTTGCAGTGATGTCAGTTACTGGATAAATATTGTCAAAGACACAGGGGAGAATTCCCTGCCCTCTTCAGAACAGTGCCCCTGAATGTTTTAAATCTAGCTGAGAGGATAGGTGAAGCCTTTCTTAAAGGCCTCATTCAAAATACAGCACATCTAGTGGGGAAAAACCCTTTCCTGTTGGGATGGGATAGGACAACTTTGAAGCATTTGGCCTGTGGGCGGCATGGTGGCACAGTGGTTAGCACTGCTGCCTCGCAGCGCCAGAGACCCGGGTTCAATTCCCGACTCAGGCGACTGACTGTGTGGAGTTTGCACGTTCTCCCCGTGTCTGCGTGGGTTTCCTCCGGGTGCTCCGGTTTCCTCCCACAGTCCAAAGATGTGCAGGTTAGGTGAATTGGCCATACTAAATTGCCCGTAGTGTTAGGTAAGGGGTAAATGTAGGGGTATGGGTGGGTTTCGCTTCGGCGGGTCGGTGTGGACTTGTTGGGCCGAAGGGCCTGTTTCCACACTGTAATCTAATCTAATCTAATCTAGAGTTCCTGCTGCTAGATCGAGTTGATGGATTTTGATATAGGTAAAGACAATGAGTTAGAAGAGGCTATATGGAACTGTATTCTAATCTAGTGGACCTGTTGGTAAAAGTGGAGGGGATGAGGGAAAGGAGGGGATGATTTCATTAAGGAGTTCATATCTACATATATCCATTAATATTTGTTAAAGAAGAACATACCACAGTTTGTTGGATCAGTAATAAAGCTTTTCAAAGCTTTGCATTTGGTCTTTGATTACAGTGGAGCTGCTTGAAAGCTGAGTTGGATGAGAATGTCACCTTTGTTGACCTGTTAAAAATGGGTAAGAGATGGGCTGACAAAGGAATGAAAAAGATACAGTGAAAATCAAATGAGATTGTCCAACTGAAACTGCCCTGCATGAAGAAATAGCAAACCATTTCCACAGGTTTTACCATCTATAAAATTATCTCCAATGATGAGTCGGCCACGTTTCATATGCACAGCAGGAATATACAATGCAATTACTGTAAGAAAGATAAATGGACTGAAAAAAATCAATACATTAAAATAACAGGGACATCCAATTATTAATATTTAATTTAAATGGATAGTGCCTGTATTAAAACACAGCGGGGGAGAATTTCTTCCATTGTGTTAAACACATGGGAGGACTATATGACTCAATGTACCTGAAGACGGCAGTGTGAATCCTGAACGATGTGCATTTTTAAGTCAGGATTGCAATAATTTGCCTTCCCATGTGAACAACCCAGCATGCTCCTCATTTTCTAATCCCTCTAAGGCCTGGCCTCGCCTTCTCCAAGATCTGTGCACTCCTTCAATCCTGACCCCTTACCCCTCTCTAATTTCCCTCACTCCAGCAATGGCGATCCTTTTGGCTCATTAAGACCTAAACTCTGGAATTCCCTTCAAAAATCTTTTTTACTTTCTCTGTAAGCCACTTCTTGAAACCTAGCTCTGTGACCAAGGTTTTAGTCATTTATTCTATTACTTCTTTTGGTATCTTAGTGTCAGATTTTACTTGATAACACTCCTGTGAAGGGTAGTCATGATTTGGAGGTGACTGTGTTAGACTAGGGTGTACAAAGTTAAAAATCATGCAACACCAGGTTATAGTCCAACAGGTTTATTTGGAAGCACTAGCTGTTGGAGTGCTGCTTCTTCATCAGGTGGTTGTGGAGTATAAGATCGTAAGACACAGAATTTATCGCAAAAGTTTGCAGTATGATGCAACTCAAATGATATATTGAAAAAGACCTGGATTATTTGTTAAGTCTCTCATCTTTTAGAATAACCATGTTGGTTTCAGTTCTTTCATATGTAAATCCCAGAAATTTTTTTAAAGTTACATTCTCAAGTGAACTTTAACAATAGGTGCCATGTCAGTTCAGGTAATACATTGAAGATGTGAGGTTAAAGTCTGTCTGTCTGTGCCTCGATGTTCAGACTGATTCTATTTCTAAACAAGGGATTTACAGAATCTTACATGGATTCATGCAGTGTTTGAGCAAAATAAGAGGTAATTCTGCAGGACAACTTTACCCTACAAACCCACATGTGTATGTGTGTGTGTGGTGGTGGTGAGGGGATGTGAGAGAGTTTATATATGTGTATGTATGTGAGTGTAAAGTGATATAAGTCTGTGAGAGGGTGCATTGTGGGGATTGTGTATGCGTGAGCATATGAGAGAGAGCTTGTGTGTGTCTGTGTGTGTGTGTGTGTTTTCCTTCAAACCGAAAGTAGTGTAGCATGGATGAGGATAGCTACATTTTGACCTAATTAGAAGAATCTTGATGAATAAATAATAATAGGTTTATTGCATTGCTGCAACTGATTCATCATGATCAAGAATCTTTGAAGATCTTGCACTGAATTTCAAATTGGCAAAATTTGAGATGGCATTAGTCTGTTGAGGATTCACCATTGTTCACAGTATGTACCAAGAAATGAATGGTTTCTATTAAGAATTCACAATTGTCATTAAGTGTGAGGTCTTCCGCTTGTAAATGTTTTAATACGGGTATGCAATCTCTTTTCTTGCTCTTTACTGTTTCACCATGAATCAGTGCATCATCCATGTGGCATATCATCATGAAGACCTTGTAAAATTTTTGACATAGTTGTTGGAAAATTTATGAGACTAATCCAATTCCAAATAGTAATCTGTTAACAAAAAAATCTTCTATGGGAGTTATAATTATGATAAACAATCTTGATTGCTCATCTATAGTCACTTGTCAGAATCTTTGCATTGAACTTTGTGAAAATACTGCTCTTAGAGAGTTTAAATAGACTCTCATCATTTGCGATGAATTTCCCTTGCTACTGCCCTGTTGTGTTATGTAAGGTCAATGCAAATACGAAGTACCATTAGGCATGGGAACAGTAACCATGTCCGAACACCACTTTGTTCATTTTGTGATGAGGGAAATGACTCCCACTCTATAATTTGGTTCTCAACTGGAGTCACTGAGGAATGCAATATCTTCCTGAGTACATAAAGGCATAAATATTTACCATTTTCTTTAGCATAATGCATCTTTCGTTTCCAACTTTGTTTTTTTTCACCTTAACCTTTGAATAAGTTCGGGCATATCATTTCAAAGGAACTTTTTAGTTTCCATTGATTAAACTTTTTTCACCTTTGGAATGAGATTGACATCAATAATCAGGAATGAAAATGCTCATTTGTGAAGTATGTGTGGTTTTAAGTGCAATACTGCCTTGAACATATGGTGGACCACTCAGCTAAATAGTGTGGTTGTCATTCAAAGCTTGTTATGTCATATTAATGTGGCTGTTCCTCCACCAAAATGTTTGATCTGGGTCACTGATTTTTCTTAGGGGTTATATTCTACAGGAGTCTGTTCTTCCTTATTTAGGTTGTTGTGTGGATTGCTCTTTGATCTTTTGCTTTTCTGTGTCTGTATCCATTTCAATACATTTTTTGAAAGTGATCCACATTCTTACATTTCCATCTGGTGCTTTAATGCCTGACCTCTTTCTTACCTACTGCATTGGCTTATCAAGTGTGTCTTTTGTGGTGTTATATCTTAGCAATTGGACAAATATTTTAGGTTTCATATGTCAAGTTTGCCTTCTCCTCTTACAATTGATTTGTTTTCTTTCAGAATCTTCACTTCACTCATCATCTGAAAGTCTTTCACGCAAGAAATCAGTCTTCTTTGGACTATAATAAATCTTATGAAGATTAATTGGTAATGTATACTATAAACTCTCATGAATTCTTACTTTAAGTCACCATAAGTGCATCTCTCCATGAGCCTGTGGAGATCATTAATGAACTCATTTATAGACTCATCTGCATGATGTTCCCTATCAAAAGTTTATTCTTTTTGAAGTTGAAATAATTGTCAAAGGCTCACGATACCTCTTTGCATTTGTCTGAAGTTTCACTTAACCCAGCATAACACTATCAGCTCTACTGCTGATATTGTGCTGAAGTGTATTTACTTGTTCAGCTTCTGTCTAATGATCAAGTTATTCTTTCCCCCAGGAGTTGTCTTCTCCATGATGTCCATTTTGGCTTGGCTTTGAAATTAATCTTCCTGGCAAGACTATTTCAGATGAAAAATCTTTCTAATGTGATTAGATATTTTATTTTCTTTAAAGATTTTTATTTGCTTCACAGCTGTACTAGGTGGCTATAATGGAGTTTTTGCCATAATTTGGAGCCTTGCTATGACTCCTGTATTCTCCTTGTTACCCAAATTAATTTCTATCTTAGACCAAATTCTCAGCATCCTTTAAACTACCAAATGTCAGCTTTTTGAGTGGCTTGGTTAGGGGTTTCCTGGAGTCTCCAGTTCTGAAATATACATGTTTTTTCTTGCGATCCTCTTAGCTTCATTTTTCCAGCTCTGCCTCATACTATCCAATGTATTTTGGCAGCAATGTCCAAATGAAGTTGCAACTTGTTTTTTTTTTTACTTGCTGCCCTTTGAGCTTCACTACTGTGCTGATAAGATTTTCCCTTTCGATCTTGGATTTAACTTGTTCGACCCTCAATGATTGGTCAGCTTACTCTCACTGGCTTAACTTGGATTTGGGACCACTTCCACAGTCTTGCCTCACAGTGAAACCTGTACTTCCACCTTGAAGTTGCAGAACAGGTCAGGCAGTATCTGTGGTAGTGAAGCAGAGTTAATGATTCATATGAATAACTTTTAAATCATCGGCAGAAAGATAATTGGCCTGAAATGTTAACTGTGTTTCTTTCTCCACAAATGCTGCCTGACCTGTTGAATATTTCCAGCATTTTCAGATTTTATTTCAGGTTTTAATCATCTACAGTATCTTGCTTTTGCAAGAAGGGAAAGGATTTGCATTACCACAATATCTTTTATGACCTCAAGATGTCAAAATAGTTCTCTAGCCAATGAAGTACTTTTAAAGTGTGTTCCCTGTTAGAGTGCAGGAAATATAGCAGTCAATTTGCATGCAGCAAACTCCCTCAAACAGAAATGTGAGAATGACCGAATCATCTATTTTGTTTGCATTGTTTTCAATGGTGAGATAAATGTTGGCCAGGACACCAGGGACAACACCCAGGCTGGTGTTCGTAATGATTATTATCATTGGTGGTCCCTCAGAGATGAGGATGAGTGTCCTTCACTCTCAGGATGAGTCTACAGATGGCTGTACAGATCGATGTGGTTCCTACAAGCTCTTGGGAGAGAAGGTGGTCATGGGAAGGGGTGGGTAGGGTGTTTGTGTGGCAGCGCAGTCCTTTCGCTGTTTTCGCCTGGCTTCCACTTTATTCCGATGGCAAGACTCGAGGCGCTCGATGCCTTCCCAAATGCTCCTCCTCCAGGTTGGACGCTCTTGGGGCAGTGATTCCCAGGTGTCTGTGGGAATGCTGCACTTCACCTGTGTAGCCTTGCAGGTATCCATGCAATACCTCCTCTAACACCTGGGACTCGCCTGGGAGTAGAGCACCTGCTTGGGGAGTCTGGTACTGATCATGTGGATGACATGCCCAGGCCATTGTAGTTGATCAAGGGTGATCTGTGCTTTGATGCTGGGGATGTTGGCCTGGTCAAGGATTCTGGTGTTGGTGAGTCTTTCTTCCCAGCAGAAGAATGCAAAATAGTGCCATGGAACCGACAGGGTATCAGTTTAATGTTTCATCTAGAATGCAGCACCTCCTTCAAGTGTCTCAAAACCATACCAAAGTGTCAAACTGGATTATGTCTGGAGTGAGGCTTGAACAATGGCAGACAGCACAGGAAGCAAAGTTTGTGCAATGAGTCACCCCAAACATTTCTTAAGTATCTCTGACAAGTTGTGATAGAGCAGCTTTGGTACAGATCAGTGTCTGCCTCCTCCACTGAGGATGATCTATGGCCAGGACAGAACCTCAAATGGAGTAAAAGTACAAGTAAAAACACTGAATAAAGGCAAGATTTATTTTTTAAAAATATAATATATAATATGGAAATTTGTACATGTTCAAAATCTTTGAGCGAGTACAGACACACAATTTAGGAGCAGGATTCGGCCAGTAAACCCTATAGCTAGTAATTATGATATATTAGTTAAAAATGAACCAAAATCCATAAAACATAGCAGCAAAAGTAGGCTATTCAGTCCATTGAGTTTGCTCCACCATTCAATGAGATTATGACTCATCTGATAATCTTCAACTCCACAATCTTGCCTTTTTCCCAGACTCCTTGATTCCCTTACAGATTAAAAATCTGTCTATCTCAGCCTTAAATTAACTTTATGATCCAGCCTGTACAGCCCTCTGCAGTAAAAAAAAGACACAAACTGAAAGGAATCTGGATGAACTGTACATTTATCTTTAATATTATTTCATTACTCCCCAATACCTGCTATTACTTTGCATACTCCTGGATGGCAATCATCATTCTTAATCCCTGATAAAAGACATACCATCATGACATTGCAGTCCTGCCTTGAGTGCATTCAAGGAATTCAGATATTGAATATAATGACAGAGAAGAGCGCATTATCTAACTTCATGCACAAACAGGCGCCCCTCAATAATACACTGTCACTTCCATTTACCTGTTTATTGGCTCCATGCTCAGGCCCTGGAGGGAAATGGCTGTGAAATGTTTAATGGATTTTGAAGTACCTTCTTTGTTATCTCACCCGAGGCTGTTTCTGAAACACTGGCTGAAGCGCTCAGAAAGCTTGACTGGTGAATTTTATTTGTTGAGTTTTGTTTTCTTTTTTGAACATTAAAGGTTTTCCTCTAATTCCTGCACCCTATACCCTATCCACACTTTGATCTAAGGGTTTTGTTTTAAAATTCAGAACCTGGAAATTATTAGCAACCACATCAGTGGAAGAATGCTTAAAATGCTTCCGTTTCTGGAATTGTTGTTATTTTTCTAAGTAGAGGACTGCTTTCCCAGTATGTGATCTATTAGTGCTTTCTGTCCTCATGTGATTCACTTGTGCTTGGCTACAAGGTGTGCGGTTTATTAGATGAAAGCTTTAACGAGGCTACAAGGTTTGCAAAGTGGAAGCAAAGTAATGGGAAAGGAGGAAAGAAGGAATGAAGGTAGAGGGAAAGAAAATGAATGTGAGGGGGAAAGAAGGGAGGGAGGAAGAAAGCTCCACAGAATCTTTCATAAACAAAGGGGCCCCAAATAGCTTTACAGCCAATGGCATACTTTTTAAAAATTCTAATGCATTTTAGGAAATTGCAGCTAACTTATGCACAGTAAACTTCCACAAACAGCAATAGAACAATTGTTTGTTGGTTAAGGGATAAATATTGTAGACTCATAAAATCTTGTGCAGTAG
This sequence comes from Chiloscyllium plagiosum, assembly GCF_004010195.1. Taxonomy (NCBI): domain Eukaryota; kingdom Metazoa; phylum Chordata; class Chondrichthyes; order Orectolobiformes; family Hemiscylliidae; genus Chiloscyllium; species Chiloscyllium plagiosum. Next base: position 89,951,232 of record NC_057713.1, read on the forward strand.
GAACATGGGAGTTTTGGAAATTCCAGTCATAAGCAAATTGGAAAAAATTGACAGAATTGTGGAATGTGATCCCCAAATCATAATGAAAAAGCATGTAATTTCAAATATTGAAATAGAATTTGAATTATTCAGTCCCTACAACGTAATAGCTCTAGTTATACACATTATTTCATCATTATTATTATTCTAACTCTTAACGGGTTGCTTTAAAATTAAATAATGAAATGATTAATCAAGATGTTCTCTTCATAAAGAATGCAACTCTTGTATTTTCTTATATCCCCAACTCTTGTATGCCCACCTCATTTCTCCTTGATATGTTCAACAGAATGCATGCAAATTGAAAGGACAAGTTACCATATTTTGATTTGCAAGCTTGCTCACAAAGAAAAGTACTACAATGTGTTTTGTAGGTGATATTGGCAATGAGCCTGCATCACTTCAACATGCATCATTCCATTACCACAATACCAACTCTGGTACAAACAGGCATATAACATCTGGATGGAAGAAATATCCCTCCTGAGATTTATTTTAGATTCAGACTTGTTTGTTGATCTCAAGAACTATATGCTCTGATGTTACTCAGCAGTTCACTTTCCATACAGCAGAGAACCTCAACACACAATCCTTATGAACACTCAGCAATAACAAAGCTTTCAGTAAAAGGAGAGTGGCAAGCTTTAATAATATGAACCAGGACAAACATTGCTGCTTTTCATTTGGAGAACGTTACTTTTTCTGTATCCTTACATGACATGTGGACATCTCTGGCAATGTCAGTATTTGAAGCCCATCCTTAATTTTCCATTGAACTGAGTGCAACAAATTGTAATTATTCCACACATGTAATCATAGAATCATAGAATCCCTACAATGTGGAAACCGAAGTAATGCAGCAGGAATTTTCCTTTATGTTATTTAAAAGACCAATGCAAGATATTACTTTCAATTTGATGGCTTATATTCAATGGTTGGTAAATGAAGCTGGAAGAAAGGGAATAGCTACGATTAACAGGAGACAACTTAGATATGATGCAAGTCAATGTGACCAGGTTTTGAAATATTAAAATTATTAGCTCAATGCCACTGTTCCACGAATGTTAAATTATCACTCAGGATAGTGCGGCTGAGGTGTGGCAACACTAAAAGGTTACAAATTCTGTAATATTGTCCTTCCAAAACTCAAAGGGACTTTGTCCCTGTAGAATACTACATATTTGTAACTGTCACCTCTGGTCTGAGGTTCAAACTGATTATAGGAGTCTGCACATTTTTGTGCAGTGAGTCAGAATTTATTGAATCATTTGGGTGCATTTGCCTGTGAGACTGCAAGTCAGAGATTCAAGCTCCACTGAGCATGTAATCTCGGCTGACACATCATTGTAGTATTGAGAGCATGCTTCACTGTCAGAGGTGCTTTTTTTCAGTTGACGAGTTAAGCTGAGGCTGAATTACACTCAGTGGACATTGAAAAGTTCTCTTGTAGAGCAATGGGTTAATGCTTATGGTAATGGGACTGTGATGTCTATGATGAGGTAACAGGGATATCAGCATTCATGAGTAAGGTTCTGAGAAGAGAGACAGAATAATCTGTACAAGAAAGAGATGTACTTACCTAGGACAATAGGATGTACTTTATTATAAATAAAGAGTTTTGAAGAGACATTTTGGAGTTGGACCAAATTGATTCGCATTTGGGGGGAACAATACAGAACAGATCACAAGTTATCCAAAACAAGATCAAAATAGTAGTCAAAGCAGACTTAATGTCGCAAGTGAGTTCTCTTTGATGTCTTGGCTGATATTTGGTTATCAACCAATATCAGTAAAACAAGTTATAATCAGGTGAGACACATTATGATTGAAATCATGAGTTCACTTGGGACATAAATTTCATCTTAATCGTTACTTCTGAATTTATTTACCTTATACACTCCAATCTCATTATCGCATGATTCTCGGTGGAAAGGCATTTGCTTGTTTGATGTAATGAAGCAGTTACAGCCAGGTACTTGAATTACTACCTCAAAGTATTGGGTAAAAGGAAACATAACATGTTTCCAGCCAGGGCTTACTACCTAAAATAGTGCTGCAGCAGAGTGTGAGAATTAGTACTAGATAGCAACAGGTAGTGGACACTGGTAGGAATACTAAGTACCAGCAATAGATAACAATTATAATATGTGGCATGTTGAATCATTAGTTCTCCATGATTTCAGGATTTCTCATGACTTTGATGACCTTTACAACTCAAAGTAACTAAGCAACACAACTAAAAGGAAAGAAAAAATTCCTTATTTGCTGTATACTATATACAGTTGAATAATCACTTGCTCGTCATTTCCGATCATAAGTTAAAAAGATGCAGATAGATGTTCTGAATGTGTCATGTAAGAAAGTGACTCAATTTACTCAGGAAATCAGTTGCATTTTGAGCTTTTTGATTCAATATTCCAGAAACCAGAAAGCATGACCAAAATGACAGTGGCATACCATACATTCCAATAACGTCTTCACTTGCTGCGGTACCTGGAATGAATGTGATGCAGAATGTGATTGTTGTCTGACTGAGGAAAAGAATATTTGAGAACCGGAATCTCAAAGCTGAGGCTAAGATCATGGATTATTGGGCAGGAATGATCCCCTGTATGACTCAGAGACTTGGACAACACACAAAAAGCGTTGCAAAGAACTGCAGATGCATCAGCAAGTGGGCATCTTCATAAGATCCACCATATCCAGTGATGAAAAAGACAGTGCAAGAGCAGTATCCTTTCCAGTACCAGTGTACTCTGGCATGAGGTGGCAATCACTCAAAACTAGCACCCCTTCCCGCTCCGGACGGGAAATGTTAGTCATGTGTCTGACAGACCAGCCTGAAGAAGGGCTTATGCCCGAAACATCGATTCTCCTGCTCCTTGGATGCTGCTTGACCTGCAGAGCTTTTCCAGCAACACATTTTCCAAACATGACCCCTGAACCAATTGGCCTACTTAGAACTCAGTTGTGGCAGCAGACTCACAAGAGGATGGCAGAAATGCTACAGGGATGTCCTTAAACTATTATGAAGAATTTTACCAAACATCAGTTTCCAGTTAACTTCAGGGAGCTTCATGAAAGGTTCCTCTCTGGGACTTCCAGCGAATTTACTCATTTAAATATCTGCAGCTCACTTCATTATGTATGCACCGCCCCTCTACGGTGGCATTTACATGCCAGTGGAGGAAGTGCTTACTGCTCCCAGGATCTCTGGGTTTCAGACACTGACACCATATGAATAGCCCAGCTGTGCTGCCACCCTCAACCAACTCTTCATAATACACATGGTCGGAGGGTAATGAGAAAGAAAAGCTTCTAAAGAGCAATAGGTGGTAAGGGTGACATTTCATTGTAAATAAAGTATCATATTCATAAATGTATTACATCATCACCTGCCTGATTGTTTGCCATTTTAACTGCAACTACAAGAATAATGTTACAGATATTGCCCATCTTCAGTGCCACACCATGTCGAACTCTGTCTGGAGGAATGCTATTGTTTCCCTAATACCCATTGTAGCACAATATCATAGCAGTTCAGCATGAAATGTCCCTCCTTTGCCTGTGGTGGCACTCATCTGGATGGCATCGTCGTGAGGATCTAAGATTCTGGAGTCCCTGTACCTCCTCTGTGTCCTGTGGGCTCCTTCTATTCTTCTTCATGTGGAGACTGTTTGGGAATTGCTGGCCCATATTTGTTCCTCAATTTCTCTGCAGCTAATGTGGCTGAATCCAGTGGTCATGGCTCCAGTCAACCTATGAATGTCATAAACAGACCAGCTCCTTAGTAAGATAAGCATTGAGCATTCTCATTATACACAATGAACATTTTACCACAGTTCTTCTCAGAGTAGGACATGGAGGATTCTGGCAAGGAAGGCTACTTAATGGCTGTAGATGAAGTAGTAGACCTTATGTATGCAGCACAAGTAATGTCATGTAACAATAGGAGGAGATTATAAATGTGATAGGATTATTGAGACTTTGCCCTTTTTATTTTCACCCTCACATCACCCCAAAGAAGCAGCATTGTTTATAAGGACATGTTAACAAATGTTCACAGGTCAAGGTGAGAGGGAATTTGCTCTGCGACTTTGCGCTGCCTCCGAGACCTTGGATTGTTTTGATGAAATGTGGCCTGCAGGTTGCTTTTTAAAGGTCACCTGTGATTACTTCAGCTTCACAGAGATGATGATGATCAAGTTGCAATGACAAATGATAATGTCAAGGTTGCTTGTAATCAGGATTTGTTTTCAACCCAGTTGGTCACTGTATGTGGTTCATATAAAGACATATGTGATTATGGATGTCTTTAAACAGTACTGTGAAATTACTTGATTAATACAATTGCCTCTTGAAATGTTTCACATCACTTTAATGTAGAGCCTGCTACTTCAGAGGGGAAAAAAAACACTTACTTCGCCCACTCTGGTTATAGTGCCAGCTATTTTTCATTTCCATTGCACATTTGTGATTCAGATAATGATTTGCAGAATGAGTCACTGGTTCAGTGTGGTAATCAAGAAATCTGACACAACCTTCATGTTCATTCCTTCCTAGTATTCCCTGCCAATCCTGTCAGTTCTGAGCTTTCTGCCTAACTCTTTCATTTTAGTTATCATCTCTCCACTTTGTCCCATAGATCCAACAGCTTGGTTATGGCAACCATTGTGTTGCACTACACACCCCACCCACCTTCCCACTCTGGCAGCCAGAGAGGTTGGTAGTCATTAATGCCCTCTAACCTGTACCCTGCAAAGCACTGTCTTCTCTCAAACATATAGGTTGAGTTGCTGACCTTTACAATTATTGTCCCCTCTGCATCCCTGCATGCTGACTCCAATATCCACAATTGACTTTGCGTCAACATGCATTCAGGACTGACTGTGACCCACCTTCCTGTTCAACCTGAGAGACTTACCCTGACTGATCTCTGTGCAGTTGTCTGAGTGACTGACTCTGCTGATCCACAAACTGTTTGCACTGAACCTGCAGGATTGACCGTGATCTACTCCCTGCACTGCAGTGGTCTGGAACCTCTGACCACTGAACACCCCAAGTGGCCAACTGACCATGTCCACATCCCTGGACTGAGAACAGCCATTAGCCTTGACTACTGTGGTGACAACCCCTGACTAACAACAGCCCTCTTTGACTTGATTGATGTCTTGAAAGAACTGGTATCCTTTGACTTTGACATGCAGCATTTTGGTTGAAGCTAATTCAACGTGTTTGCTACTTAAGGTGTTGGTGCATACTGCAAGCATGGCATTGACATAGCACAGTGTTGTACAGCAATATGTTCACCACTTTGACAGATCACTGCTGACAACCATGACAAGCTGCCTAGCTTTATCTCTGTAGATGCAAAGCAGAAGTACTGAGAGGCTGAAAGCTCTAAATAACGCAGAAATGTGCAAAATGGCCAAGCACGCAGAGATGCTGTGGCATCCAAGTAGGTGTAAAATGAGTTCTGAGAGAGCAAGCTAAGACTCCTGAGATGTACCCTGCTTCAATGCATGAGAAGGTGCATGTCTTGCACTTAAAGTGGCCCGGCAACAGCATTGCAACTGAAAGACATCAGTGACTTCTGATGCAGTATCAAATTGAATACCTATTACAAGTGAGTTGGAGATATACCATCATGATGTAGTGAGACTGATGCCTATCTAATGCCAATCTCCTTCAGGTTGTCAGTTTATTCATTGAGGTGATGTGTTTTTTCTCAGACATTTCGTCACCATGCTAGGTAACATCATTTGTTAGCCTCCGGTGAAGTGTTGGTGGTCTATTCCACTTTCCATTTATGTGTCTTGATTTGTTATGGTGGGTGGTATCATTTCCAGTTAAGTTTCTGAGAGTTTAATAAACAGCATCAAAATCTATATGTTTGTTAATGGAGTTCTGGTTTGAATGCCAGGCCCCTAGGAATTCCCATGCGTATCATTGTCCCAGGATAGATGCATTCTCACAATCAAACTGGTGACCCTCTTCGTCTGTGTGTATGGATACTAGTAATAGTTGGTCATGTCTTTTGGTGACTAATTGGTGCTCATGTATCCTGGTGACTGGTTTCCTGCCAGTTTGTCCAATGTAATGTTTGTTGCAGTCCTTGCAGGGCATTCTGTATATTGTGTTCATTCTGCTGGCTGTGGGTATGGGGTCCTTGAAATTCATCAATGGTTGGTTTAGCGTGGTAGTCGGCTTGTGGGCTACCATGATGCCTAGGGGGCCGGAGTAGTCTGGTGGTTATCTCGGAAATGTCTTTGATGTATGGCAGGGTGACTAGAGTCTCTGGGCATGTTGTGTCTTCCTGTTTGGGTCCGTTGTGCATAAGTTGATGGGCTGCGCTAATCAAGTAACCTTTGTTCATGCATATATTGTATAGGCCAACGTCATTGGACGAAGGACGCAGGCAATTGCTGCCCATGAAATGTGCCCTGAGATGTTGGTAACTGCTGTCAACATGGAGGCCCAGATGGAGCAAGTAGTGAGCTGGAGGTGCCAGGGACCCACACACACTTTCATAGTGGGAATTTTTGCCATCTCATTTCTCTCTTCTATTCTCATGTTAATACAGACCCTTCATGAGACCAATTGCAAGTAAAAATATTGGGTGGAAAATTGGACATTTCTTTTCCTGACATTGTGAATTTCATTCTTCAAATCTATTTTCCCAACTGAGTTCGCCAGTGCCTGATTGTTCAGGGTTGGGAAGATTCTGCCCCTGTCCCACAAACCACCAAAATGGAAAAATATTCAATCAGAAAGGCACTGACACCACAATGAGAGACCTTGTTGGGAACAACTCTGGCCAACACTCTGCCCAACCCTCCAAGTGGACACATCACACCCCCCTCAAAGTGGCAGAGTCTGCAGATCACACATTGGATTTGTCAACTGCCTGAGAATTCATCAGACTGGAAGTAAGTCACCTTCCACCCTGAGGAATAGCCTATTAGAATAAAGTAAGCATGGCATTATTGTGGATATAGCACTGCTACAATAAATGTTGATGCAGCATTCATGAACGTGCTTGTAAAATACTTTGCTGTATTGAAAGCCGCTGTGTAAATGCAACTCTTTTTCTGGATGTCTGATGCTCTCTGCTTCCTCTTCCAGCATTTTGCTGTTTGGATGACAGTTTTACACCATTTATGAATGTAGAAAGAAGATGTTGCATAACACTTATTGTTAATTATGAAGTCTTGATCAATTTGAATCCATCTTAACAAAAACGATCTAATTCTGTACATGCAGCAAACACCATCTACAAATTCCCTAAATACCAGCAGATGAGGTCATTTTTCCATTCTAGTTATTAGTAAGAGCAGGACACAAAAATATTCCAGCTGTTGTTGTCATAGATTAAAACTGACTGCTCTGGATGAGGTTATAGCCCTGTTAAAATGATTAAATCCTGTTTTCATTCACCCAAGCATTTGACTTCTGAAAGACTTGATAACCATTCCTTTTCAGGTCGATTATTTCTAACATATGGAAGCAAAATGGTTCAATCCTTCACATGTGTTTTTCCAGTGAATGTTGGTCTTTCATTGTATCAGTCATGTGTCACAACATTTTTGATAGTGGCCAAAGGCAGACATAACAATTTATGCAGAAATCAATCTGTGACCAAATATGAAAATGTCTATGATTGCTTGATGTTAGGTTGGGATACATATCTACACAAATATTTAACATTGAACTAGAAACCTAGGCAGCTATTGAAAATATCAACTGTCTTTTAAAAAAAATCACTTCCTTGTAAATCAGTACAGAGCAAAAATATTCTCACGCAGGATTTGGTGTTAAAGATTTGCAACAAATTGAATTAGGAATCTGATGACAGTGAGTTGTGTGAGAATAATAGCATCAGAGAACTCTGAATGAAGTTGTTATGTTTTTCTTCTCTTCAGTGCTAACATATTAATCATACATTGGTGAAACAATAATGTGGGTTCTTTATTTGAAGATCATATACAGACGGTATTCACAAGGAGGTTAAGAATAGGACATCTTGTTGCTTGCAGTTTGACTACAAGCCATTGGGCTGGTACATCATATCCAGTAACAGTGGTACCAGTGATTGTCAACAGTTTGATATCCCCCTTAAAGATACATGCATGTCACATCCCAACAGAGCTATATAGTGCCATGTCTTTTCCTGCTCTTTAAAAGATCACATTGGTCCCCAGAAACTCCTCTTTTCCTCTTCTAATACATATCCAATTTCCTTTTGAAGGTTACCACAGATTCTGATTTCACTTTCGTTTCAGCAGTGCATTCAAATCATAACACCTTGCACAGCATCTAAAAAGAAGCTTTTCCATATCTTCCCTCTGGTTCTTTGACAATCACATTAAATGTATTCTCCTGACCCACCCACTTGTGAAAATAAGCACTCTTTATTTACTCAGTTGAAATGGTGTCTGGTGGGCTGGAGTTGTGCCATTTCATGGAGGCTTGGGGAAAAGGGTGAGTCTGCATGCTCTCAATACAACACTTGTTAACATCCTTTCTTTCGGATATGCATCAGAATTTCTGTCAGAAATTTTTGGACCTTGTTTTTGAGTTTAGGGAAAAAACACACACATACAATTTTTTTAATAGTTTGTAATGTCTGACGGTTTGGTGGAATTTATAGTAAATTGTACATGATATTTCTTCTACCTCATGAAAAATTTTAAATTCATTTTCATCATTCAGAATCAGTATAATATCTCAATAAAATCATCAAATAGTGTGAGGCAAAGACATAATTTAAACAAAAACTGAAAGAACTGCAGATGCTGTAAATCAGAAACAAAAGCAGAAATTGCTGGAAAAGCTCAGCAGGTCTGGCAGCATCTATGGAGAGAAATCAGAGTTAGCATTTCAGTTCAAATGGCACTTCCTCAGAATGCAGAACAAAATTCTGAGGAAGGGTCACTTGACACAAAACATTAATTCTGATTTCTCTCCATATCATTTAAATAGTTCCTTTTTTTTTGGATTTCAATCATACAGTAAATAAGTCTGACCAATCTGTACAGGCTGTCAATATAATTATTGCAATTATTTGTTTCCTCCTGAATCCAATATTCATGATACACATTGGTTCTTGCTCCAATAATGCCTCAATTTTAAAATTCTCATTCTTTTCAAAACCTCATCCCTCCCTATCTCTCTAATGTGAGGTCAGGCGTCTGATTTATATGCATCTTAATATATTTTACTTTTAAGTCTGGATATTTGAATTTTAAATCAGTGGCAAATGTATCTTTCTGTCTGTCTGAGAGTTAAATGATTGTACTTTTCTGTAGTCTTGGTGATTTCTTTTAAAACAACTAATCGAGTCATAGAGACTTAGAGATGTACAGCATGGAAACAGACCCTTCAGTCTAACTCGTCCATGCCGACCAGATATCCTAAAGTAATCCAGACCCACTTGCCAGTACTTGGCCCATATATCTCTAAACCCTTCCTATTTATATACCCACCAGATACCTTTTAAATGCTGTAATCGTACCATCCTCCAACACTTCCTCTGGCAGCTCATTCCATACATGCACCACCGTCTGTGTGAGAAAGTTGCCCCTTAGGTACATTTTATATCTTTCCCCTCTCACCCTAAACCTATGCCCTCTAGTTCTGGGCTCCTCCACCCCAGGGAAAAGACCTTGTCTATTTATCCTATCCATGCCCCTCATGATTTTATAAACCTCTATAAGGTCGCTCCTCAGCAACTGAAGCTCCAGGGAAAACAGCCTCAGCCTATTCAGCCTCCCTATAGCTCAAACATTCCAATCCTGGCAACATTCTTATTAATCTTTTCTGAACCCTTTCAAGGTTCACAACATCCTTCCTATAGGAGGGTGACCAGAATTGCAATAAGGAGGTCGTTTTTTAGAACTAATTGGTTTTTGTGCACATCAGAAGAGATCATCGACAAAGAAGGTAAATAATTGTGCATCAGGATTTCTGTCAGAAATTTCTGGACCTTCTTTTTGAGTTTAGGGAAAATTCACACACATACAATTTTTTTTAGTTTCAGTTTGGGGGAGTTCTTCAGAAATCCTTGGGTGAAGATAAATGTATAAAGTAGTGCTCCTGAGAAAGGGTGAAGATAGTAAAAATAGATTACCTCAGAACAATTTGTTCATTAATAGAGCCGGACCAGAGATATTTAGATAAAACTCTGAAGAACGTATTTGAAGGTAAGAATTTTTTAATTCAGGTGTGTGAAAGCTCCAGGAAAGGTGAAATTTTCCAGATTGGGAGTTGATGTCATAGCTAAATGACCTCTATTGAGGTATTGGAGGAAAATAGTTGTTTCTCTGGTGTGAGTACTGTAGAAAAATGTTTTTTAGTCCAATACAGGGGTATTTTTTGGAATCTGTGAAGGATTATAAGGAGAAGTTGTTTTTCAATGCTGTGGAAGGTGTTATGATTTGGAAAGCACTGCCTGAAAAGAAAATGGAAGCAGAACCTTTGGTAATATTCAAAAGGGAATTAGACAAATAATTGAAGAGAAGAAAATTTCAAGACTGAGGGAAAAGAGCAGTTTAGTGGGACCAATGTGATCTTTCAAAGAGTTAGAGGAGACACAGGGCTCTACAGCCTTTTGAGGGGTATGATGTGCACGTGCCTTTAAGAAGCAAATCCTTTTTGAGATTAATACGATAATACTTTAACTGGTGTTTCAAAATCTCAAATCTTGTGTGTAAATAGTTTGTGTTGATTTCATTTTATCTTGATTTCTTCCATGAAATAAATTTCTGTTTTCTTGTTAAAACCAAATCTGTAACATTGTTTGCTTATGTTTTCGTGAGAAACCACCTTGTTAAAAATAAACAAATCAAATAATGATCTATTAAGGCAGATTCCAGAGTGGGCTCAGACTTGTCCAGTAATAGGTGATAACACTAATCTTTGACTGTCCTACAATTTTCACTCTTCCAAACTTGATCTCTTGTACAGTCCAATTTTAAATGCCCTCCATTGGTGACCTGTCCCTCAGATGCCTAAATTTTAAGATCTGGAATTCACTCATTGTGTCTTACTGCCTCCTTGTTACTTCACCTTAAAGACGTTCCTTACAAATCATCTCTTCAACTAAGTTTTTGGTTGACTATCCTAATATATCTTTAATATTGCTGAAAAGAGAGATAGGCTGCCAGAAATATTTTATCTTTCACTCATTATGACAAGAAGCATCAGAAGTGTTTACTTCCCATTGCAATGTTTCAGCCAATCAGAGTGAATTTGCCAACAAATTGGCACACTTTTCTCTTGTGGCAAAATTGTTGTGAGTATTTGAAGTTTGACATTCTTGCACTTAGCTTTATGAAAGACTTTGGCAACAACATCTTGATTTGGAGCAATATGCAGGCTCTGTATTACCAAGTGACTGTTCAGTGATCTTTTTCTTCATCTCGGTGCCAAATGTTGCCTGACAAATTGCTCATATGAAGTGTGTTGGGACATTTTATACTTCATCAAGGTGATAGAATAACGCAAGTTGTTGCTGTTGTTCTTGAATTCTTGAAAGTTGTCAAAAGAGCCAACACACTGGTTATATACATCCCCTCCCCATTTAATCATCCCAGGGATGACAAGGATAAAATGCAGTGAAAAACATTTCTGCTTTGTTTGTATCCCACAGATTAGCTGCCAGTATGGCAGGAGGGGAAGAAGAGGAAAAAAGAGAGAAGAACAATCTAGAGAAAACAAATAAAGAAAACCACACTTCTTTTTTGTCAGATTGACGAGTCGTTGCAGGAAGATATTTTAAGTATTCAGTGCAGATCTGAATCCATTTATAGCATGTCCTTATGAATAAAGGAATGGCAGGTTGGTGTAGGACCAGTGATCACTAATTATAGAGCCATTTTGATATAAGTATTCTTCAGATAAATGTACTGAGGAAAAACACAACTTACTGGTTGGTTTAACAACCTTGATGGAAAAACGACAGAAAAAAGCTCACATATAAATCTTTAGTAAACTTGTAATGTTTCTTTCTATTAAGTATTCATCTGCTGCATGCCTATATGATTTTGTTCTACCTCATGTGTGAAATATATCTGCTATAAGCTAAATTAAAAGTACATTTGTAGCTGTACAGTAAAATGATCATGATAATGAAATGTCACATCTGAATCTTAGAAAACAGTCAGGAGGCCATTTGTGAAAATGTAGCATTCAGAATATTGCAGCAAAAAATAAATTGCAGTACTGTATGATGGTTCATGGAATTAGGCATCATGGTATTAAGAAAGAGAGTTTTGCATTTGTGTAGCACCGATCACAATCTCAAGACTTTTTAATTTGCAGTCACTGTGTGTCAGCTGTTGGTCACACTTTTGCCTCTGAACTAAATGTTTCTCCATTCAAGTCCTAATCCACAAAACTCAAGTCTTTCACTCATTACAGTGCTGAGGGTGAAATGCATTGTCCAAGGTGCTTTTGAATGAGGTACCATCTGCCTGCTCGTTTGGCAGTTCTAAAGAAGACTAGGAGAGAGCTCTTTGGTATACAGGCCAATGTTCCTGCAAGCAGCAATGTGATAATGACCTGTTTCTGTGATGTTGACTCAAGGACAAATATTGATCAGGTTACTGGGGAGAAATTGCCTGCACAAGAAATCCCCTTGTCTTCTTTGAAGTAGTGACAGAGGATCTCTCGTATTCACCTCAGAGTGCAGTGGACCTCAGTTTCAAATCTCAGCTGAAGGACAGCACCTCCAGTGCTGTGTCACTCCGTTAAGTGTGAAGTATGCAGTCTTGGATTTTCTGCTCAAATCCTGGGCATGGCACTGAGAGAGGTCTGAGCTCTGCTGTGATTTTATGAGCAATTAGTCAAAGTAGAATACAGAATGCTAAAGTTTTACAGTCAAAAACAGGATAAAGGTTGGACTATATACATAGAAAGCATTCAATAATATTTAGTCAGAATTGGATTTCTAACAGCAGAAGCCATATTAGCAGAATAGAATCAAAATTGGTAAAATGTGCTGATAAAAGGCAACAGTTAAATCTGGAGACATTAAAAGATTCTTAATTTTGGACCGTTTATTGATTCCTTCTCTGAAGTAAATGCCTGTGAATTTTGGACAATCAGGAATCAACAACAACACTTTTGCACCTTTCCTGCAATAAAGCATATTCTAAGGCACCTTACAAGAGTGTTAAAAATAAAGTATGACTCCAAGCTACATAAGGCAATATTAGGTCAGTTGGCCAAAAGCTTGTTCAAAGAGATAAATTCTAACGGGCATTTTAAAGGAGGAAAGAGAGACAGAGCAATGGGGAGGTTTAGGGATTGAATGCAAGAGCTTTAAGACAAGTTGGCTGATGGTACAGTGACCAATGGTGGAGCAGTTAATATCAGGGATGCTCATGGTCCCAGAATTAAATGAACACAGATATCTTCAAAGGTTCTGAGGCTGAAGGAGATTATTAATGGGCAAAACCATGTGATATTTGAAAACAAGCATGAGAACTTTCAAATTTAGCCTTCTGCTTTATTTGGTGATGCTAATGAGTGCAGAGGGACTTGATGTAAGGAAGGGCACAAGCAGTAGAGATTTTAATACCCTTAAATTCATGACAGGCACGAAAAAAAGCAGGAGACTAGCCAGGAATTCATCAGAATAGTCAGAGCTAAAGGTAACATACAAATGGATTAGGGTTTCAGCAGCAAATCAGCTGAGAGAGAATCAGATGTTAATTCAAATAATAATGTGGATTGGTGCTAGATAATTGTTACCTGGGCTTTTCCAAAGGATTCTCAAATGTTAGCAAAGAAATAAAGGTATCACTCAGAAAAAGCTACTGCTAACAAAAGCTCTGAAATAATCTAAAACAAAACTGGAAATTGCTGATGAAATTTAGCAGCTCTGGCAGTAAATGTGGGGAGAAAGCAGAGTTAACATTTCAAGTATAGTGGCTCTCCTTCAGATGTCCAGATTTGTTTCTGACCTCCAGCATCTGCATTCCTTTTTTTGTTGAAATATTCTTCAAGGCATAATGCAGTCTGAGTTTTAGCTAACCCAAAAGGAACTTTCTACCTGTGTCGTATAGGTTATTACTTTTTATTCAATTTTTATGTATTTCTGTATACTGTATGCTGTCTTTAAATATGACAATTATCAAATTATGTGTGATAATAGAACATGCCTTAATACTCAAAGTGTATTTTGAAAATAGTGATTTTTAAAAATATACTTTGATGACACTCAGCATGAGTTTTTTTTTAAACAAAGAAATCAATATAAGTTGAAACAAAAGCTTGTTTCATTCTGTAAGATTTCCTGAGATGCAGGCTGCTTATCAAAAGAGGTTAAGAAATATTTCAGGATCAGGGCTTACAAAGAACTTATTCTTAAGTGCTCATGTGGAAAATGAAACCTCCAACCTGGAACCAAAAAAAAACATAGTGTTTTTAAGGAACTTTAAAAGCAAACACATCTAATGATAGCTGTTTTTTGGATTGAAACTTGTGCAGAATATTTCAATTGACATTAACCTGCTTTGCCCAAGTAGAACAACAACATAATACATTATATAGCATTTACATGACACCTTTAATGTAGTAAGATGTCTCAAAGCACTTCACAGCAATGTTAGCAAACAAAATTTGGCACTGAGCTATAAAATGAGATGTTAGGACAAATGACTGAAAGGCATGGTTAAACAGAAAGGGTTTAAGCAGCATCTTAAAGGTGAAGAAATAGAGATACAATGGGTTTTCACGGAGGAAATTGCAGAATTTATGGCCTAACCAACCACCAATCAAAATTAAGATCAGGTTGGGAGGCAAAACAGGATTTGATTGGAGTCAGGATAAGGGGCTGGATGAGCTAAAGTTTACAGAGGGGGTAAGGTAGGAGGCCAGATATGGAATAAAAATTCTAGAAGTTACAAAGAAAAAGATGAGGGTTTCAGGCAGCAGGTAAGTTGAGAACAGGGGAGAAGTATGCAATGTTACTGAGGTGGAATTAGGTTAGCTTGCTGATGCAGCATGTAGATAAAGATCAATGGAAATGAGGATGCACACGTTGCTAACAGTTTAGTTCAGTCTCAGAGAGTGTTCAGATAAAGATTAATTTTCCTTACAATGTAGGAAACCTTGTACTCTACTTAGGAACCATTTTTTTCTCTAATAACTATTCAAACCTGAAGCTATGTTTTTTTGTGGGGAGAAGGGAAATGAGATTAATTTCAGATCTGAGCTATTCATTTATCTGAATGTAGATTCAACTTTCAAATGAAGGGTTGGAAGTTTAGATGCATAATCTCTGACCACTTTGCATTTGCTTTTCATATGGTCATGATATTAGAAGCACAGGAGGAAGCACTGCACTGAGCAGCTATCCCTGTTGAAGTGTTAAGCCTAACTCCCTGAATGGAATATAATGCAGAAAGGGATACAACTGGTCCTTTATGTGCTTTAGTTATCTTGGATTTTGGTTTGTCTTATCCCTTGTTGAATTAGAATGAAACTCTGTACCTTTTAGAAGTTGTGTTTCAAGCCAATATTGAACAGTTTTGAACTCAGGAATCTAACAGCAGAAGCACACAAGTAATGGAGGTAGGAGTAGGCCTTTCACCCACTGAGCATGCTCTGCCATTCTATGACATCATGGCTGACCTCCTTCCTCATTTCTATTTTTCTGTTCACTCTACATAGTCCTTGATTGATGGAGAGTACCCAAATTCTGTCTATCTCAGTCCGGAAAACACCCAGTGGTAGAGCATGTACAGATCTCTGGGGAATTCCAAAAATTTACACATGTCTGAGTGAATAAATTCCAACTTGTCTTGTTGTTATGTAGCTGATGTTACTACTGGAAAAGTCAGGTCTCAGAATGCATTCTCCCTGATAGAAAGAAAATATGACTTATCCTATTATCACATCATTGAAATATAAATACACAAGGCTGCAAATTTATTTTTAATAACAGAAAAGAAGTTTATTACTCAAAAAAAAATAAAACAAACGAAGCTATCTGTGCATAGCACAATTTGAACGATTACAAAGCACACCGCAAAATAAAATCTCATCTACTCCCCAAAACCTTCAACTTACAGTTAACCAAAAATCATAGAAATTTCCTCCCTGTCAAATATGTCGATTGTCTTAATTACTTCTTCCCAATTCTGGTCCTGTCAGCTGTGAAACCTTTTTTCTTTTTTACACACCCACAATCTTAGACTTCCTCAGTCCTTTAGTAATCTGCTTATTTCTAACCAAACACTCTTAATCTTAAAGTTTCATGAGCTACACTTTTTCACTGAGGTAACTTATTTCCTTCACTGGTCTGAATAATTACCTTCTCCAGGACAGACTATTCTTTCTTCTGACTCAAGTCAGATCATATTTGAACCTTTTTATATATTTGCAAATCTCTTACAATCTCATTGCATATACCTGGAAAGTTTACTCCCAGAGTCTATTTTACCTTTTATTATCTACTTTTTTGGTTGCCCATTATTAGTTTCTGAAACTTGACCAGTCTTAAAGCTTACTGTTATTCTAGAAGGATCTCTCTGGCTGAGATCTTACATTGCACGAATAACTACACTTCAAAAGTACATTGACTATAAAGTGAGTTTGAAACATTCCAAAATCCATTCTATAAATACGAGTCTTTCTTCTTTTTAACATTCACTTAATTGTCTGCATTGAAACAGTGCCTGCACATCTAAAAGAATTTGATTGTCTTTAAAATGTTTTGGAACATCTCATTGGCATTATATAATCCAACTTTTTTCAACATTTTATTTAAAATTCAATTACTTATTTAAAAAAAATTAATACATTTCATATCAAATAAATTTTATTTCTGAGTTAAAAATTACACATGCAGCAGAATGTTGCTTCAGTTGCTTTATCTTTCCAGTGATACATCTTGTTCAGTTTGGGAAAGAATTTTGAGCGTTATCGTGCAAATTCAACTGTAGAATTAGATTAGCAACTCTTCCATGAATATCAAAGTGACCCAGCTTATTGCTAATGCCAGACTGTACCTTAACTTTGTGGCTTGCTATGTTTATGAAAAGCTGCTAAGATTTTTTTCTTCTTTAGTCCTTGCACCATTTAAGCTCATTTGCCTAAATCTCTTTCCAAGAAGATAGCAGAAGTACAAAGTGAACAATTCATCTATATATTTTGGGCAATGATTTTCCTTTCAAGGCTGGACAACCTTTCTTGAAATTAATTCAATTATGGGAAGTTTGATCCTATGATGGATGCTTAACAAGTACTGAGACAGATTAACTTTTGCCAAGTGATATTTATTCTTTAATTTAGCAAATCCTTATGATTTTTTCCCAGTAACTTGGTGCGATCAAATCACAGTTAAAAACATTCATTTTAAAATCACTGAATGAGTCTAAAAGAAGGCAATCACAAATTACCATTGATCAGATTAAACTTTACGTTTAAATCACACGAGCTTGTTATTGTAACCCATTGCTGAAATATTGTTTAAGATGTACATTGAAGGAATACATAAACTAGAGGGCATAGGTTTAAAGCAAGAGGGGAAAGATTTAAAAAGGACCTGTGGGACAATGTCTTCACACAGAGGATGGTGCATCTATGGAATAAACTGCCAGAGGAAGTGTTGGATGCAGGTACAGTTACAACATTTAAAAGACTCTTGGACAGGTACATGAATAGGAAAGGTTTAGAGGATAAGGGCCAAACATGGGTAAATGGGACTAGTTAATTTGGGAAATCTAGTCAGCATGAATGAGTTGGACCGAAGGTCTGCTTTCATGCTGTGACTCTATGACTCTATAATCAAGAGTGTGATGCTAGAAAAACTCAGCAGGTCAGGTAGCAACCAAGGAGCAGAAGAATCGACATTTCGGGCAAAAGCCCTTCACCTGGAAGCCTTTCCTGATGAAGGGCTTTTGCCCGAAACATCAATTCTCCTACTCCTCCTGCTGTGCTTTTCCAGCACCATACTCTTGACTCTGATCTCCAGCATCTGCAGACCTCACTTTCTTCGACTCTATAATCAATGCCATTTATATCGCAACAGAAACAACATCTATTGAAAATGAATACAGTGGGGATGTGAAATTTTTTAGAATTGCTCCTTCTTCACCATCAAAACATTGACGGAACAGGACCAAGGGGATATTCCTATTGTCATAATTGAATTCTTTCCCAAACACTCTAAAGGTGTTTCCATAGACAAACCCAATGAACTGGAACAAAAACCATACATGAAATGAATGGCTTTGAATGCCACAGAACTAGCATTAACCTGTGACTGCTGTACTGGAAGACAGCCTATTTGCAGTCTATGTTGATGACTGGGCTGAACAGACTGAATTTGATAGTGACACCAAGTTAGCTGGGAAAGTAAGTTGTCAAGATACCACAGAGGGATTTAGATAGATTCGGTGAATGGACGGAAATTTGGCAGATTGTGTACAATGTGGTAAAATGTGAATTTGTTTACTTTGGTAAGAAGAATAGAATAGTGTTATATTGCTTGAATGGAGAGGGACTGAAGAATACATTCATAAAGAGAGATTCGAGTGTCTGAATATGTAGTACAGAACTTTGATACATAGGTATAGCAAGTAGTTTGGAAAGCAAATGCAATGTTGGCATTTATTATTACAATTGGATCAAGCATAAAACTAGAAAAGTCTTACTGCAATTGTAGAGGAATTTAATTGTATAACATTTGGAGTAATCAGGGTAAGGGTCCCAATAGATTGGAAAATAGCCAGTGTAGGAAACTATAATCCAGTTACCCTTACATCTGTCATAGGGAAATTGTTGGAATCCATTATTAATGACATTACAGTGGGATATTTAGAAAATCATAATTTGACGAAGTACAATCAATATAGCGTTGTGAAAAGGAAATCATGTTTATCTGACTTATTAGCGTTCTTTACGTAGTAATAGGCAAGTCAGATGAAGGTGATCTGCAAGTATAGTGTACTTGGATTTCCAAAAGGCGTTTGATAAGGTGCCATGTCAAAAGATGTTTATACAAAGGTATCTGGTGTAGAATATAAAGGATTGGCTGGAAAATAGGAACAAGAAACTAGTGATAAATTGGTCTTTTATTGGTTTTTAAAATTAGTTCATGGTATGTGGGAATTGCTGGCATTTATTGCCCATTCCTAATTGCCACTTGAACTGATTGGCTAGCTGGTGCCATTTCAGAGAGCAGTTAAGAGTCAATCACATTGTCTTGAGTCACTTGCAGGCAAGATCAGGTAAGGCCAACAGATTTCTTCCCTTAAAAGGGTATTAGTTCATCAGAGGGATTGTTATGACAATCAACAGTGGTCAGCAATAGGTTAGCTTTTAATTCTAGGCTTTCATTGATTCTAATTTCACTCTCTGCTATGATGGGTTCCAAACCTGGGCCTCTGGAATTCTATTCCAATGAAAATACCACAATGCCATCATCTCCCTAGTGACACAGGCTCTAACTAGTGAGGTGTCACAGAAAGCAATGTAGAGCTCTCATTATTTACGATATCAATTATACAGATTTAGGGGCTGGACTTATGGCAGCTACCTTTGCTATAACACCAAGTCTGGTAGGAGTGTAAGTTGTCATAAGAAGATAGAGACTCTGAAAGGGGAGGTAGATAGGCTGAGCGAATGGCAAAGTTTTGGCAAATGGAGTATAATATGGGAAAATGTGAACTTGTCCACTTTGCAAGGAGAATAAAAAAGTAGAGTACTATTTAAATGAAGAGTAGTTCTTGAACTCAGAGGTATAGAAGGGATCTGAATCTCCAGTACATGGAGTCATAGAGTCATAGAGATGTACAACATGGAAACAGACCCTTTGGTCCAACCCATCCATGCCAACCAGATATCCCAACCCAATCTAGTCCCACCTGTCAGCACCCGGTCCATATCCCTCCAAACCCTTCTTATTCATATACCTATCCAAGTGCCTTTTAAATGTTGCAATTGTACGAGCTTCCACCACATCCTCTGGCAGCTCATTCCATACACGTACCACCCTCTGTGTGAAAAAGTTGCCCCGTAGATCTCTTTAGTATCCTTCCCCTCTCACCCTAAACCTACGCCCTCTAGTTCTGGACTCCCCCACTCCAGGGAAAATACTTTGTCTATTTATCCTATCCATGCCCCTCATAATTTTGTAAACCTCTATAAGGTCACACCTCAGCTTCCGACGCTCCAGGGAAAATAGCCTCAGCCTGTTGAGCCTCTCCCTATAGCTTAAATTCTCCAACTCTGGCAAAATCCTTGTAAATCTTTTCTGAACCCTTTCAAGTTTCACAACATCTTTCTGATAGGAAGGAGACCAGAATTGCATGCAATATTCCAACAGTGGCCTAACAAATGTCCTGTACAGCCACAACACGACCTCCCAACTCCTGTACTCAATACTCTGACCAATAAAGGAAAGCATACCAAATGCCTTCTTCACTATCCAGTCTACCTGTGACTCCACTTTCAAGGAGCTATGAACCTACACTCCAAGGTCTCTTTGTTCAGGACCTAACCATTAAGTGTATGAATTAGGAGGAGTTAGTATACAGGCACAACTAGGAATTAGGAGGAACATGGAATGTTGTGTTTATTGCAAGAGGAATGGGGTATTAAAGATGACAGGCCTCACTGTTGTGCAGGACTTTGGTGAGACTACACCTTTGGTCTCCTTATTTAAATAAGGGTAGCATTATGTTAGAAGCAGCTCAGTTCTCTTCTTCAGAAAGCATGAGAGACTGTGAATGAATTTATTCAGGGTTGCATTAAAAAGATTTTTCAATAGACAAAGGACTCAAAAGATTTTGTGGGCCGACAGGGAAGTGAGGTTAAGACCACAATCTGATCAAAATGATCTGTTTGAAAGATGGAACAGGCTCCAAGTGCTAACTGGCCAAATCCTGCCCTCAAGTCCTAAATTTGTATATGTAAGTTTTGGTCTCTTTACTTAAGAATGTATATAATTGCATTAGAAGCACTTCAGAGAGGTTTACTTGACTTATTCCAGGCGAGAAGGGTGTTTGGAAAAGAACTTGCCCTAACATGACAACAATAAGGCAGAAGGTATGCGATTTCTACCATGAGTCAGTTAAATAGTGAGATAGTACAACAAAATGGTACTCCATGCAGCACATAACATGGTGTCAGAGTGGAGCTGATGTTAAGTGTTGAAACTTTTATAGCATCACAGGTACTAAAAGGCAAACATTGAAATATTCAGAGCTGCAGAAAGCCATTGAAAAACACAAGAAGTCACAAGAATGGCACAAACAAGCAGACTGCAGTTGAAACGATGGGCGTGTCATGTAATGGCTTTAACCTGTTCTCTCCTGACCCTGGTTCAAGTGAAAAGTCAAGAGAAAGAGAACCAGAAAGCTTTCCACTCTTAATGGCCAAAAGATGAAATTATAACAGATTTACTTAATGAGCCAGGGCCACACTTTTAACACCATTGAGCAGAGACTGTTACCAAGTGTCTACCGCATTAAATCTTTTTGCTGATCAAAAAGAAACAAACAGCAGGTCAGGCGAAGTGGCCGTTCTAAATTGCCCATAGTGATGCCCAAATTGCATCAGTCAGGGAAATGGGTCTGGGTGGGTTACTCTTCAGACGGTCGGTGTGGACTTGTTGGGCTGAAGGGCCTGTTTCCCCACTGGAGGGAATCTAGTCTAATCTATAAGATTCAGAGGGGACTTGACAGATGCTGGGAAAGAAAATTCTCCAGTAGGGGCGTCTAGAACTTAGAACTCATTGTTATGGCCTATTCCTGCTCTAAATCTCTGTGTTCTTGTGTTCATCATATACAAAAACAAAATCAAAGAACTGCAGACACAGGAAATCAGAATCACAAACAGGACTTGCTGGAAAAGCTTACCAGGTCTGATAGCAGGGTCACTGTAAAAGGGGCACTGAATCCGAAATGTTAACTCTGCTTTCAGGAGGACCAGTTCCACCACAGAACACACCAGATGGTCTCCTTCTTTAGAGACTGCAATTTCCCTTCCCACATGGTTAAAAATGCCCTCCAACGCATCTCGTCCACATCCCACACCTCCGCCCTCAGACCCCACCCCTCCAACCGTAACAAAGACAGAACGCCCCTAGTGCTCACCTTCCACCCTACCAACCTTCGCATAAACCAAATCATCTGCCGACATTTCCGCCACCTCTAAAAAGACCCCACCACCAGGGACATATTTCCCTCTCCACCCTTTCCGCCTTCTGCAAAGACCGTTCCCTCCGTGACTACCTGGTCAGGTCCATGCCCCCCTACAACCCACCCTCCCATCCTGGCACTTTCCCCTGCCATCGCAGGAACTGTAAAACCTGCGCCCACACCTCCTCCCTCACCTCTATCTAAGGCCCTAAAGGAGCCTTCCGCATACATCAAAGTTTTACTTGCACATCCATCAATATCATTTATTGTATCCATTGCTCCTGATGCGGTCTCCTCTACATTGGGGAGACTGGGCGCCTCCTACCAAACGCTTTAGGGAACATCTCTGGGACACCCGCACCAATCAACCACACCGCCCCGTGGCCCAACATTTCAACTCCCCCTCCCACTCTGCCAAGGACATGGAGGTCTTGGGCCTCCTTCACCGCCGGTCCCTCACCACCAGACGCCTGGAGGAAGAACGCCTCATCTTCCGCCTCGGAACACTTCAACCCCAGGGCATCAATGTGGACTTCAACAATTTCTTCATTTCCCCTTCCCCCACCTCATCCTAGCTGTCTTTATTCCTAATGAAGGGCTTTTGCCCGAAACGTCGATTTCGCTGCTCCTTGGATGCTGCCTGAACTGCTGTGCTCTTCCAGCACCACTAATCCAATTTCTGTCCACAGACCATTGCCAGACCTGCTGGGTTTTTCCAACAATTTCCAACAATGTCACATATTTCTGTTTTCTTTTAAAAGTTGAAAACATTATGCTCAGGAAGGTGTGTTTTGGACTAAGTTATAAACCAAATTTATTGCGAGAAACAAATTCACAAAGCTATGCAAAATGAATACAGGAGGACAGGTTCAAATTACATTCGGCATATCTGTTGACTTATGTAAATAGTTTGAAGGTTCAATTGCAGCTGGAAACAGGGGATAGGTAAGTGACAAGCCTTATCAAATATGCTCAAGCATGCAAAAATGATGCTACCACTTCATTATCATGAATCAACCAATACTAATTTGTGTATTTGGGTATTAAGTGGTTGGGAGTGTTAGTCAGATCCCAAGCCAGATGGCAAAGTATGAAACTAGACATGAACCTTTCTCCTGATTGCAGTTTTACTTATGGAATGATTTGGAGATGCCGATGCTGGACTAGGGTGTACAAAGTTAAAAATCACACAACACCAGGTTATAGTCCAACAGGTTTGATTGGAAGCACTAGCTTTTAGAGCGCCGCTCCTTCACGTGATGAAGGAGCAGCGCTCTGAAAGTTACTGTTTCCAGTGAAACCTGTTGGACTATAACCTGGTGTTGTGTGATTTTTAACTTTACTGAAGGGATGCAGCATTGTGTATGTCTGCTTCTTATCGATCACATGCCAAATGGATAATTCAGAATAAAATAATTCAAATCAGGAGTTGGGAGGTCATGTTGCAGCTGTTTAGGACATTAATTAGGCCACTTTTGGAATATTGTGTGCAATTCTGGCCTTCTTCCTATTGGAAGGATGTTGTGAAACTTGAAAGGGTTCAGAAAAGATTGACAAAGATGTTGCCAGGGTTGGAGGATTTGAGCTAAAGGGAGAGGTTGTATAGGCTGGGGTTGTTTTCACTGGAGCAGCAGAGGCTGACGGGTGACCTTATAGAGCTTTATGAAATCATAAGGGCCATGGATAGGATAAATAGACAAGGTCTTTGCCCTGGGAGTCCAGAACTAGAGGACATAGGTTTAAGGTGACAGTGGCAAGATATAAAAGAGATCTAAGGGGCAATTGTTTCATGCAGAGGGTGGTGCATGTGTGGAATGGGCTGCTAGAGGAATTTGTTTTTATTTACTTTTTGCCAGAGGAATTGTTGGAGGCAACTAGATGGGTATATGGTTAGGAAGGGTTTGGAGGGATATGGGCCCGGTGCTGGCAGGTGGGACTAGATTGGGTTGGGATATCTGGTCGGCATGGATGAGTTGGACCAAAGGGTCTGTTTCCGTGTTGTACATCTTGATGACTCTATGACTCGATAAATCCCTAATTGAGAACTCACACATTGAGAGCCACCCGTAAGAGACCCTCATTACTTCCAGACAGCAGCAGTCCCTTTTTATAGTAGTTTAAATCCATCAATTAGCCAAATTAGACTTAATTTACAGGGGTAAGAGTCCCTTAAAAGAACATAGCAACTAAGACTGAAATCTTAAAGGAAATTAAAAAATTTAAAACAAAATGTCATTTTTGTGGTTTATGATACACATAATCCCTATAACACCACCAGTCATGAGAGACTTGAAGCATGGCAGGGGAGGTGAATGTTTTCTTTCCAAGGCCAACTGGGTGGGAATGTAACTACAGAAAAAGGAAACACAATCAGGCCGAATGACCACTCAAACATCTGATGCTGGACCTGCTGAGTAGCACGAAAACATGGGGGCCCTTCACTCTGCCTAACCCACTCTGCTTCGGATGGTAAAAGGTTAGGAGTGTAGTGCTGATATGTAATCAAAAATTCTGAAGCCCCTTCAAATAAGGAAAAGGGGCCTTCGGTCCAACACACCCTGTGTAGACATGGTTATTGAATTGCTCAAGATCGAGAAAGTACAGGCGTCCTATCTACTAGCTCAGCCAATGGGGCGGCTGCATGCAGTCATTCTTTTACATATTTAATCAGACAGTAGCCTTATCCATGTATCTTTAACCTTAACAATGCAATTAACATAATATTAAAGGGAGAAGGATCGATTAGACTTAACTAATGCTCCTTAAAGACACACAGTACTTCTGAAAGGAATGGTTCTTTTTGGCTACAGATAGCATTGAAGTAAATCCAAAGGAATAAAGTAGCTACAGAAAGTACAAGAGAGTACCTACATTGCCAAGTGTAATGTTTGAAGGACTATTCTATGCTGTTGACAGGAGGAGGCTGATCCTCTTTTCTGCAGGATGCAGAAAGCCCTTCTCACAGTCTACCCTCTGCCACTGGGCAAAGATCACTGTGAAGGTCAATGTCACCAGCTTATCCAAGACATGGCTGTACTGCAAAGAAGGTTTCAATGATTTGACGAGAGGTGTCAAGGTAAGAATCTGATTTCTCACTTCAATTACCTCCTGGTCAGTGAAGTTCTGGGATTTACATATGAAAGAACCAAAACTAACATGGTCATTCTAAAAGAAGAAAGATTTAACAAACAATCCAGGTTATTTTCAATTTCTTTTAGATTAGATTACTTACATTGTGGAAACAGGCTTTTCGGCCCAACAAGTCTACACTGACTCTCCAAAGAGCAACCCACCCAGACCCATTCCACTACATTTACCCCTTCACCTAACACTACGGGCAATTTAGCATGGCTAATTCACCTAACCTGCACATTTTTGGACTGTGGGAGGAAATCCACGCAGATACGGGGATTATGTGCAAACTCCACACAGCCAGTCGCCTGAGACGGGAATTGAACCCGGGTCTCTGCCGCTGCGAGGTAGCAGCGCTAACCACAAAAAATGACCTGTACGTCTTTGGACTGTGGGAGGAAACTAGAGCACCCAGAGGAAACCCACACAGACATGGTGAGAATGTGCAAATTCCACACAGTCACCTGAGGCTGGAATCAAACCTGGGACCGTGAGGCAGCAGTGCTAACCACTGAGCCAAATCACATCACACAGTAACATTTTGCTATAAATTCTGTGTCATATGATCTTGTACTCCACACCCACCTGAAGAAGGAGGAGGGCTCTGATGATAGTGCTTCCGAATAAACCTGTTGGACAATAACCTGGTGTTGTGTGATTTTTAACAATTATCTCCTGTTCACCTGCTTCCCTCACATGCCTGTAATCACTTTTGCACACTGTGTGCTACTCTCTGCTGGTCCTGCTGCCATGCAGCATACCTCTCATTCTCACCATTTTTGTAACTCTCATAACTTTCTCACAACCTTCTCCACAATCAAGGGGTTAATTGGTTATAAGATGCAAATAATCAAAATACCTTATTTGACAGTCTCTAATTCCTGAAGAAGGGCTCATGCCCGAAACGTCGATTCTCCTGCTCCTTGAATGCTGCCTGACCTGCTGCGCTTTTCCAGCAACACATTTTCAGCTCAGTCTCTAACACACACTCAGTCCTGTTGCAGAAGATCATGTGTTTGTAACAGACCAAGAGAAAGCTGTGCCTTCCTTCACATTAGAACATAGAACACAGAACAGTACAGTACAGGACCTTCGGCCCTCAATGTCACCCTTATCCTACGCTTAAGTTCAAACTAACCTACATACCCTTCATTTCACTATCATCCATGTGCCTATCCAAGAGTCGCTTAAATGTCCTAATGTCTCTGACTCTACCACCACAGCTGGCAGTGTATTCCACGCATCTACCACCCTTTGTATAAAGAATCTTGCTCTGACATCTCCCCTAACTCTTCCTCCAATCACCTTAAAAGTATGCACCCTTGTGATAGCCATTCCTGCCCTGGGAAAAACTCTCTGGCTCTCCACTCTATCTATGCCTCTCATCATCTTGTCCACCTCTATCAAGCCACCGCTCATCCTTCTTGACTCCAATGAGAAAAGCTCCGTCAACCTTACTTCATAAGATCCGCCCTCCTGTCTTATGTTCTAACATCTTTAGAACATAGGACAGAGGTGAGATTCTTTCACCTCTGGCCACCATGGGTGAAGGTGAGCACTGTGAGTGTTAATGCTGGAGGAGACTTTGGAGGGTTTCTTCACATCTTAGTCACTTTCACCCTTTCTTACTTCTTTCTTACCTGACACACTCGGTGTGAGGAACTGCCATTCATCTTGCACTGCTGTTTGTGCAGAGCAGAAGTTAATCCTTCGTCCCTCTTTTTAATTTCATGATCTGAGAACATAAATGCCTTTGAGCCAAATAGAAAAAGAATGTCAGTGTTTGTGGATTGCTCTTCACCCGGTGAATTACTTGTTCAGAAAGGTTGTGATAATGGCAGGGATAATCTTGGAGACTGTGCATGGCTCCACCCAACCGTCATACAGAGTTGGCGAATCAGCAGTCTAGTTTGAGTTCTCAATGGGGTCAGATGTTTCCTGGTACTCTTAACAGTTATGTCTAACCAGTCAAGGTAACTCGTACCTATCTTGCAATAATCTCCATCTTGTTGTTAAGATCTTACTCATTCATGGTTTACGTTGCACTCAATTACTTATGCTGCACTGTTGTGAGGCAATTATACAATCCAGAAAGGAGAATTATTGGTATCATTCTACCTTAAGCTGGGGATTGGTTTCACAACATAGACATCATCATTGGCATAAATGTCCAGGCATTAAGGCTGAGGCAGAGGATGCCACACATGCCAATCTGCCTCAGTTTATGGCAGTGAAGGCCATAAAAGATTGAAAAGCATACCCCAGGTTCAATGGACAACTTGGCTGAAATAGGTCAGAGTTCGGTAAAGTCCAACATGAACAAGGGCTTTATGCCTCAAATGGCCTTCCATTCTGTACCACATGGACTGAGTGTCATCTCCTTGAAAAGTCCTAGGTTCCAGCCGTAATAAAGCCTCTGTTGACCATGCTGACAAACGTTTTAGGAGCTCACTGTTATGGATGCTCACCATTTTTGGGATCAGAGCTGACAGGGATTTGTAAAGCACCACCTCAGCTCCTGTACTCTGTCCTTTTGCAGAGTTGAGGATCTGGGCTAAGGTGCAGGCCCTGTGGCCTTTGTCTTGGCTTCATGTTCTCAGCACCTCGCTGCTTCTTACAACTACAAGTCTGCTCCCAATGATCCTTGCCTTCAATGTCCTAGTTAGTGCTGCTCATGCAATTGGGCTGATGAGCATTGCCCACTCTGAATTGCTGCCTGGAAGCTTGGCTCACGCCCAGAGGTGATTATTCTTGTCCTCCTAAAGTGGTGTCAATGAAGGCGAAGCAGCCTTCTTAGTTTTAGCATTTGTAGGAAGGTGGGGCAAGTGGGTGACATTTATAATGTCAAGGAACAGTAGATGGACACTAGTATGTTTTCATAAGTGTGATTCTTAATTAGCCTGTTAAGTATATTTTATACTTACCTGTTTGGCCTCTTCCATCTTCTCATTGGATATTAACTTTAGGGCCTTGTTAAAATGACATTCAATCGGATTCATTTGACAGGACCATGATGTGTTAACGTTCAAGTGGATCCTTTAGGTGTATACCTCATCTTCTTGAAAATACCTTACAGTTTTCATAGTTTCATAGTAATGGCAGCAGGAGAAGGCCATGTGGCCTGTTGATCTTGCTCCCCCATTCGTTAAGATCATGGCTGATCTATCCATTGTCTCAGCTCCTCCTACCTGCATTATCCCTATAATCTTTAATTGCCCTACCCTGCAAAAACCCATCCAACCATGTCTTGAATATATTTAATGAAGCTGCCTCTACTGCTTCCTTGGGCAGATAATTCTATAGATTCACTTCTCTTTGGGAAAAGCAGTTCCTCCTCATCTCTGTCCTAAATCTACTTCCCCTCATCTTGAGGTCATGGCCCCTCAGCTCCTGCACTCTGTCTCACAACTTGCCTGCCTCTATCTTATCTATCCTTTTCATAGTTTTATATGTTTCTGTAAGATGCCCTCTCAATCTTCTAAATTCTCACAAGTACAGTCCCAGGCAGTTCAACCTCTCCTCATAGGGTAACCCCCTAATCTCTGGAACCAACCTAGTGAACCTCCTCTGCACCACCTTCAAAGTCGGTATATCCTTCCTCATGGAGGTAAAAACAATAACTGCAGATGCTGGAAACCAGATTCTGGATTAGTGGTGCTGGAAGAGCACAGCAGTTCAGGCAGCATCCAAGGAGCAGTGAAATCGATGTTTCGGGCAAAAGTCCTTCATCAGGAATAAAGGCAGAGTAAGGAGACCAGATTAATTGGAGACAGTGGGAAAAGTTCTGGACAGGTAGGTCTGATTGATAGTTAGGGTTAGAATCACCCTTCAAGGCTTGAACTTTGATGGAATTCTTTAATGTGATGGGCATTCTATCAGTCGCCCTCCATCCAGGACTCTGGGGAAGTCAGCGTTCCAGTAGAAACTAAATTCTCTCAGCTATTCCTCCACTGCCTCACTGATGTCATCTACAGAAAAGAGCATCAATTACTTGCTGTCTAGAGGTTCACTTGGCCTATTGACTACCTTTGAACAAGTCTCTTTTGTGAATACATGGTGGGAGTTGACCTGTGGGCATTGAGTCCCAGAGTACCTTTATTCCTATGGTTAAGGCTGTGCAATGTGAAGAGTGAAGATGTTAAGTCATCCCAAAGCAAGACAGTCCAGGCCAACACACTCACCAGGGATAGGTACTTGCATGTGAGTTAATTGTCATCACTCATGATGCTCCACTATCTACAAGACAATGGATTAAAATCCTGAAATTCCCTCCCTAACAGTCGTGTGGGTGTCCTTACACCCATATGACTGTTCTAGTTCAAGATGACAGCTTCCAACACTTTCTCCAGGGCAATTGGGAATGGACACCAAGTACTGACTTAGCCAGCATCACCACATCCCATAAAAGAATAAAAATAAACTCTTCTTGTCTCCTGTCTACGGATCTCTTCTCTCTGTGCCTCCTCAGCTATTCTAATAGTAAACGAGTTTAAAGTGACAAATAGATGAGTTTTAATCTCAGACAAGGTTCCACCATTAAGAACAAGAACAGTTTCATCAGTTTGCGTTTGGATGGGTGACACTGGGTGGTGGCAGGGGTATGCTGTGTGCACCTAAAAATTGGGATGACATTGAAGAGAGCTGCCAAATAAGCACAATTGCAGTAAGCTCATGTTTCACCTATATAACTTGGAGAGGTAATATATAATGGAAAAGCATTTAGGTGGGGGAGTCTATTCTCAAACGCTCGAGTGGGTATTTTGTACCTGTGCATGCATGTTCATTTTGTGATGCCTTAGGCTATGTACCTGTTATGTGTCTTGAATATGCGTCCTTCTCAACAGAAGTGTACAGCTGTCCTGGCTTCACTTGTGGCCAACACCACCAATAGATGGAGCCAATGTCGCGTATATGCGCAATAGTTCCTTTGGCTCAACTTTTGCTTATTTTTGATTTTGTCTCTGTGAAGTTCCTTGGAGATTTTTTTCAGTGTTAAAGGTAGTTTAGAAGTTTTGCTGTCAGTCATCAGTCCAGGAGATATACTAACTTTAAATCCCATTAATTTCTCCAGTACCATGTTTTTACAAATACTAAGTTATTTTATTTCTTCATTCTTGCTAGTCCCGGGTTCTTTAATATTTCTATGTAAAGATAAGCACAAAGTATTTGTTCAGCTTCTCTGTATTTTTTTTCTTCCTTTCCTTATTTTCCATTATAAATTCTCCTGACTCTGCCTGCATTGGGCCCACATTTGTTTTTGTTAATCTTTACCTCCTTATGTAGCCAAAGGAGCTTTAAAAGTCCATTTTTATGTTTCTCAAATTTACTTTCCAATACTATTTTCGCTTTCTTTATCAGTTTCTTGGTTCTCCTTTGTGGATTTCTAAAATGTTTCCAATTCTTCAGTTTACTACCTTTTCTGATAACTTTATATACATCTTTCTTCAATCAAGAATCCTTAATTTCTCATGTTAGCCATAATTTGTCACACTTTTTTTCCCTAATAGATTTTTGTAGCTTATAATAATATATATTTATTGAAAGCCATTTATTAACTTTTGAAATGTTAGCTGTTGTCTTGTCTACCATCATACCTTTTATCCTCCAATCTACAACTTCTAATTTTCCCACTATTCATTGTTCCTTTTGCTTAGATTTAAGATCCTAGTTTCAAATTGAACTTTCAAACTTAATGTAAATTTCCATCACATTAGGGTCACCTTTCCTGAAAGACTTATTGGCACATTGATTATTAATTAGCCCTTTTTCATGCACAAAACAAATCTTAAACCACAACTCAGCCCGAAAGTTGAGACTTGTGCAAAGTAACAACTACTGTTCAGCAATGTGGCTTATATTGTACTTATGGAAATGTTACATATCTGTTATTTGACTATAGTCACTGTCATAAATATCAATATGCTCATTTATAGGCAGATCTCCCTCAATTTTTGCTATTGTGTATCTGTTTAATGTCTAGTTAACAAAGTTGAACAAATGATAGCAGGGACTTATTTGCTGAAAATATACTTTAAGACAAAGATTGGATCAACAATTTTTGTCCTACAAGAGACAGACCCAAAAAACACTCAAATTTGCATTTGCGACTGTTTGTGGTTGAAGGTTGACAATCATTTTGCAAAATCTGTGATGATAACATGCTACCCCTACAATGCATGACTTTGATAGGTGTGTTTGTGAGATTTTATTGTTTGCATTAATGCTGCTATACGTGCTCTCACTGGTTCCTATCCTAATTAGAGACTGTTCTTTTTTAAACAAGCTGATGCAGATGTGATCTTTGCATTAATGCAAATAGGGATGACCTATATGGATCTAGCGTTTCTATTGTTCAAGCTATTACGTTCCTGTGCTTTGAAGGACAGTTATATAAAGCTTATATTTGTTCTTATAAAGCTAGTGTACTGCCTTTCCTGTTAGAAGAACATAGAAAAATAAGAATTTTGCTGCTGTGTGCCCTTATCCTTGACCTGTAACGAATTGCCTTTTGAGCATTATCACCTTCAGTTAATTGTGTCGTATGAGGACTAAATATAGCATTTACTTATCCTTCACACAAACATTTCTCCAGATTGATATGATTGGAATATTCTACCTTCAGCAACTTCTCCGACCTCTATTGTTTGCGGTCTTCTTTCAGCTATCTTCTCAGCTTTTCAATGCTCCCCCTTCACCCACCACATACTCTTTCTCTTTGCTTCCACTCCCCCCCCCCCCCCAGCCCAACCCTCCCTTCACTCCTCACTTTGATAGAAAACTCAGCATTATGGCTAAGGTTCAGGTTACAGGACACTAGGAAGCTGGAAGGCCACCTAAGATCCCCCTGGAGAGTTTCCTCAGTCCTTTGGAGACTCTTATGATAGTGCTCTATTTCATGCCTGAGCACACCTTTGTTTGCCTTCTCGTCTGAGGCAGTATGGTTGTTTGGCTTGAGTGGAATGTGATGTTGTTTCTCCAACTGAGTGACATGCTGATAATTTGCACACGAAAACAATTCTAACAGCAGCCTTCTACACCCAATCGCTCTTCATTTCACAGTATTAATTTGCTAATAGATTTTTATTCTGTTTTTTTTCTGCGACTGATTGAGTCATCAAGAAAACAAATTGAATATTTCCAAGACTTTATTATTCAAAGCGAGCATTCCTTCTTGCAATGAACTGGCTAATAGCGCCAGACCACATCCATAAATTTATGATCAGAAAATCAGTGATCTGTATACTTTGACTTTACTGTTCAGAGGACAACTGCAAACATCTGAAATCAGCTTAGGACAAAGGCTCAACTGGGCAAAAGCCACAGCATTTCTGGAAGTGTGAAGTATTCTTGAGAACAGCTAATTATTGGCCAATTCATTTATCATCAGAATTAAGGTCATTCCATAATTAGCCTTTAATAGATTATCTTTCTGTATCCAAGTGTTGATCATCACATGACAAATTGAGATTGTGGTATTCTCCCAGAATACCACTCCTGTGATATTTGCCATGTCTACTAGTGTCTGTTACTGGACAAGGTTCTGTGAGGTAGTTCACTGCCACCAATTGTCAATTGTCTTGAGCCAATTTTGTAAGTAACATACACCACAAGAGATTATCCACCAAAGAGGCATTTTTGAGATAACAAAGAGGTTTATTATTATTAATAAGTACAAATATATCTGGCCAGGCATAATTACTCGGGTCTCAGGGAGTTGAAACACAGTCATCTGTTCAAGCTGAAGGCTAGGGTAAAGCTCATTGTCTGCCCCACAGAGTGTATGAGAACATTAGTAGAATGGGTGGAGCCAATGTAACATGGAGGTTTAGCCCTTCAGAACCTTTACTTTATGCAACAGGGAGGTTCTCGTTGCTGGAGAAAATAGCTGGCTGTTCTCCAATTAAAAAAACAAAAAGAAATGCCCTCCTCCCGCAAAGACTGCAAAGGAACAACCTTAATTGGCTGAGCCAAGTTTATTTTTTTATTCATCCCTGACTAGGCCAGCATTTATTGTCCATATTAATTGCTCTTGAGAAGGTGGGTGAAAGGATCTAGAGTCACACGTGGGTCAGACTAAAGGGCATTTAAAAAAAAGATGTAATTTTTACCACAACCATCACTGAGACCAGCTTTATTTTAATTACATATTTTTATTAATTCATTGACTTTAAATTCCAGCAGCAACTATGATAGGATTTGAATCCTGTCTCCAAACCATTAGCCTGAATTACTAGTCTAGTCATATTGCCCCTTGTTATATTACATAACAAATTGAAGCATACAAATTATCCTTGAGATCTAATTTCCAGTCAGGGTCATATAACTGCGATAACCCAGGGTGACAGAAACTGCTGAAGCTCTATCATCGCAGTTTATGTTATCATCTGAACTCCTCTGATTAAGTTACTGCCTGGCATTCATGAACATCTATCAATTATCTCTGTACAGAATACAATGAGACTCGCAACTTTTCATTACCACACTGAAAACATCTTATACATTTACCTATTTCCTCCCATTTTGGTCTGATATAATTGAAGACTTTCACTGTAACCACTGTTGTGCTCTTCCTCCTTATAAAGTGATTATAAGGTTTGTTGTGATTTTATGGGGACTAACATGCAAGACATGTAAATCACAGATTTCTATGCTAGGTAAAATAATTGTTGAGGTGGAGTCTTTGGTTGTTGAGTTGGCTTCTGAATTGGATGTTATCTTTAACTAGTGTCAGAAATGCTCCAGCAGCCCCAGTAGCAGTCCAGAGTCCCTTATAAAACAGCAACTGAAAACTAAACAATAGGGTATTTGAACATGTATGAATGAAGGGATTAATGTATTTCTCCAATATCTTAACAACGACATTTATATGTTCAAAATAAACAGTAAATGGCACTATAATAATTGTAGATCAAAAGAATTTCCCACGAACATGTAAGGTATTTGTGCTTTAGTTTTGCCCAGTATCATTTCAAAGCTCAATGACCTTACCTACTATCCTAATTGTGTGATTTAGTCATCTAACATGAAGAAAATCAACAACGAGGCCTTAAAATTAACTTTATGATTTGTCGCAAATGAAAGTTTCACGTTTGAGTAGTTAAAAAAATTGTGAAAATAATTGAAATAATAACTACAGCCAAAATTTAAGAGCCTGATATTTCCAGAATCTCCCTGCAATATGCAGTCGCTGACAAGGTGAAAAAAGATGCCTTAGTGACTAGGGCTGTCACATTTTAACTCTAGGTCAAATGGGCCAGTTCAATCCATTATTATTTTAAGCTTCCAAACCAAGGCTTTTTTTAGATTATAACAGAAGAAAGAAATTATGGAAAATCTTTTCAATAAAATATTTAATGCACCCAAATTAATGCTACATTTTTCCAGCATATGGCTGCAGGAATTCATTGTCAGAAAAAGAAACTGGAATGCATTATTAATAAGAACCTATCCAACTGCACTGGGTCTTATATGCTTAATTTTTTTCAACTTAGTTAGCAAAAGATTAAATAAAGTATTAAATATATTGATGGATGGCAGTTGTCAGCTGCTATTCAACTAGTCTCCAAGTTTTATTTGTTCGTAGATTGGGGCAAATGCTGATTAGGTTGGATTTATTGCTTAGTTCTAGACAGCCTCATGTGCTGGGATTGGATCTTCACCTTAAGCATGCTATTTGCCAGCCACTAATACAGATATAATTTTTGTAATTATAATAGCTATTTTAAATAGCACTACAGCTATAATATCTGTTATAACTAATATCATTGTGGTAATAATAACTGCTTTAACTGTTACCAAGAAAACTCATATTGCTATGACTAAGATTGTTGTAACTATGTTAAATACTGATATAACTATTTCAACTAACACTATAACTAGTGCTGTGATTAATATTTTAATAACAACTTGATTATAGCAAAAACTACACAATGTATTCTCACAACAATATTTTGCATTTATATAGCATCTGCAGCTAATAGAACAGTGATGGAATTGGGATTCCCTGTGTCTTGGTGTTTTGTCAGAATTCTAGCATTTAGTTGTGTGTTCTTAATGATGGCAGTGATGGAGTTTTCTAGTGGGAGAGAATCATCCATCAGAACTCAGTCATTTGAATCATTTTTGCATAGAAGGAGACATTCACTCCATGGAGTGTATGCTGAACTATTCCCTGTATTTCAGTGATTCAATATTCAGGCCTATTGCTGCTAGAGCTGTCCATGAAGATCCCAAAGTTCTGGTCCCCCACTTAATTTTGAGGGGTTGAAAGATGTGAGAACTTTTAATTTGTGGTGGTTGTTGAACACTGCCTATCACATGGTACTGGTGAAGAAAAGATTTTGTCCAACAGTATGATAGTCAAGACAATTAGAAATCAGGTTCTACTGCATGGATAGGGGTGACTACACCCATTTGTTGCTATGAACCATGCCTATCCTAGCAGCCCGCAATCTTGCTTACTTGTGGGTCAACATTGGAGTGGGGAGCATGCTCTATATGAGCATCCATTATAAGATTAGTGAGAATTCACTTTGAGCACAACATGATGTATTCATCATGAATAGCCAATTAGATCCTTCTTTATGCCAATGTCACTCTTAATCTCTGACATCATGTTTTACAAGCTCACAGTTCTGGGCCTTCCCTTCCCCTAACTCCAACAGACTGGCTCCACCTCCCTCCTGCTGCTCCTTACTCTGAAGCTAGCTAACTCTGTGAGGTAACTCCAGCTCTATGACATTGAAATGGCTGTCCTAGGTGAAACACGGAGCAGCAGCAGATTCTATCTATCATGAGCCACAGTGGATGTGAACTTCCCAGTAAGAACAGTACAGAGAACAGCAGCAATTTTGACGCATGGTTTTCTTTGACTTCACAGAGGCCTTTGGCTGTGTCAGTCAGGAGCATTCTCCAGCTGCCTGGAAAAAGCATGACACCATCCTCTACCAACTACACAATGACATGCAAATGGTGACCCTTATCAACAGCTCCACTGCATGACTCAATAGGCAGGCAGATTGGGTCCAGCACTGCTTTGTCTTCACATTAATGCTCTTCTCCTTTCTTGCTGCAGCCCAACATCCCATACCCATGAATCTCTTTGCTGGAGTAGAGCTTCTCTACAGATGAGCTGGAAACTGTTCAATCTTCCTCACCAGAACTAAGACCACAGCAGTCTCTCACTGAGTTGCAGTACTCAGATGTTGCTTGTGTGTGTGCCCACACTCTGATGTGAAGCTCATCGTATTCACAAAGGAGTGTCAGAGAATAGACCCTGGGCTAAACATCCACAGCTCCTGCTGTGCAACATTGCCCCAAGTATCAAGATCCCTGACAAGGCACCAAACATAGAAACATAGAAAATAGGTGCTGGAGTAGGCCACTTGGCCCTTCAAGTCTGCACTACCATTCAATATGATCATGGGTGATCATGCAATCTCAGTATCCCACTCCCACTTTCTCTCCATACCCCTTGATCCCTTTAGCCACAAAGGTCACATCCCACTCCCTCTTGAATATATTTAACAAATTGGCCCCAATAGCTTCCTGTGGTAGAGAGATCCGCAGGTTCACAACTCTACAGAAATTCTCCCTCATCTCAGTCCTGAATGGTTTACCCTTTATTCTTAGACTGTGACCCCGCCCCCCCCCAGTTGTGGACTTACCCCATCATCATGAACATTCTTCCCAATGTCTAGACTGCCCTGTACCATCAGGATTTTATATATTTCTATGAGAGGCTCCCTCATTCTTCTGAACTGTAGTGGCACAAGCCCAGTCAATCCAATCTTTCTTTGTATGTCAGTCTTGCCATCCTGGGAATCAGTCTGGTGAATCTTTACAAGAATGTCCTTCCTCAGACCAGGAGACCAAAACTGCACACAATACTAAAGATCTGGCTGCACCAGTTGCAGCAAGGCATCCCTACTCCTCTGCTCAAATCCAGCATGGATCCATTCTTGTACCTTGAGAACAAACATTGATGATGAAATTCAATACTATCTCCAGTATGTCTCTTTGGCTGTCTGTGGAACAGGCAAAGATCTCAAACGCAAGCTCAGGTTTACAGGGCAGCAGTGTTAACTGCCCTTTACTATACATCAGTGAGATGTATAATGTGTAGCGGATATCTCGTAGCCCTACTGTAATACCAACAGTGATGCCCCTGCAAATCCACTGACAGTACAAGTGCTTCAATATCAGTGTCCTCTCTCAGGCCAACATGCATATCTGGTTACTGAGGTTCAGCTGCATTAGAGCTGAAAATGTGTTGCTGGTAAAGCACAGCAGGTCAGGCAGCATCCAAGGAACAGGAGAATCGACGTTTCGGGCATAAGCCCTTCATCAGGAATTTAGCTGCATTAGGCAGGCTAAATCATCCACATGCCTTTTTCAAATCAAGCTCCCTACTCCGAGTTTCAAGTAGTTCCAAGTTAGTTGGGGGGCCAGAGATAATGCTTCAAGAACGTCCTCGATGTATATCCCCGCTGACATGTGGAAACCTCTTACACAAGAAGAAGAAGGATCTGTGAAGATGCCAACCATCTTCAACATTTCTGGCAGGCTCAAATGGAGCCCAAGAGCAAGTAGCAGAATGAGTGTGCAAACAACTGTGAATCCCATTCTCCCAGCTCTTTAAACATCACCGACCCCACTTGCAAAAGGAAGTATGGATCCAGACTTGGGCTGTTTACTCATATCAGGACCCACAACTCTGGAGTGAAGGAAGGTTTTGAGGGACTTCCTAAAAACAGGAGATTCTCAGTATTGTCAGTCCCATCTCTGATGCCTCCAATATTTGTCCTAAGTTCATTGGTGATGATGGTCCTAATGTGTCTCCATGTCCTCCTCATTCTTTCTGGAAAAGTGAACTATGGATCAAATCTCATGCTAAAATAATCAATGCTTCTGATCCCAGAAATTCTAGCCTGCTACCACCCTCAGAGACACCAACAAACATGGCAGGAGATAGAAAGAGACCCAATGGTTTCCCTTCAGTAGAAAATTTCCCCCTTACCATCTACTGAGTGCCCCAGGTTCACTACTACATTTCTAGGCACCTGCCATCTTATTTAATTGTCTCTGGCTCCCCTTCTGGAGTTGTGATGAGCTCAAGGGGTCAATTCACCAGTGGGACTGAAACCCCATTACATTGGTCGTAACAGACTGGCTGTAGTGACATTCAGAGGCCTATGCTCTCCTATGGCCTTACTGAAAAATGCCTTTATTGAGAGCAATATATGTGTATAAACACTGCCTCTGCAGGACAATTCTCCACACTGGTTAACGCAGCTCTGACACAGTCTTGTTTTAACAAATCAAGATAGATGACTAAAATACACTTTCCAAGATCCTAAGGTATGTGGATTGAGCAGATAAGGAGAAACCATTGCCATTGACAAAAGGGTTGGGAATCAAAGGATGGGAGTTTAAGTTGATTGACAAAAGAACCAATGGGGACATGAAATGTTTGCCCAGTCCATACTGACCCACTTGGCTTTCCATCTTCAAGTTGGATGGTTGGCATCCAGAATGCACTGCCTGAGTTTATGGAGAAGGCAGGTTCCCTCATGGTTTTTAAAAGGAAATTTGATTTTTATCTGAAGAGAACCAATGTGCAGGGCTATGAGTAAAGAGTGGAGGAGCTTGGGATGTGGGACTAGGTTTGTTGGTCTTGTAAAGAGCTGGCACAGACATGATGGGCCGACTAGCCTCCTTGAGATGGAACTATTCCAGAATTCTATTACTGCTTTACCTGCTTTGATAACTTTAAATGAATTACATTCTTTTATGCGTTTTAAACTTATGAAAATTAAGAATTTTCTTTTCACGTAGCTATGTGTTTTTGCTTTGAGTTGCCAACTCTTTAGGATTGGCCTGAAGTTTCCAAGAAGTTTGTTTGTTCTCCTGGCCATGCAGGAGGCAAACCATTGGAGGATGAGGTGGAAAGCTGCTTGGTAGAGGATGGTGGGGTGGGGAAGGGGGAGATGGGGAACCTGTTGGATACATAAGATCATGTGTCTAAACCTCCAGAAATACGTTGAATTACCGTTGACAACTTCAACCCACCTGCTTATCCACTGTCCCTGGTGATGCTTCCAGTCTATGTGAGTACAATTTGTATTTGCAGCTATATTCCTCTGAAATGTTTGCCCAGTCCATACTGACCCACTTGGCTTTCCATCTTCAAGTTGGGGCCAATTATATGTGTTCTACACTATTCAAAACACCATCCTTCAGACAAGATTCTAAACTTAAAAACAATTTTTCTCGTCAGGTGGACATAAAGGATCTCTTGGCACTATTCTAAAGAAAATCAAGGGAGTTGTCCCTGGTGTTCTGGTCAATTATACCTCTCAACCAACATCAGATGATCTGGAAATGATCACATTGCAGCTTGTGGGATTTCACTGTGCTCTAATGGGCAACCATGATCTCTATATTATTGCTGCAGCTAATTTCAAAGTACTTATTTGGCAGTAAAGTGCTGTGGGTTGTACTGAGAGCATGACAGATGTTATAGAAATGTAAGTTTTCTTCTCTTTAATCTAATAGCTGTTACTAGCTGCTCAATATTCTCAGTCATAGTTTGTGAATTCTCACTGTCGGAGTATTTGTACTGCACTAGGTTCCTTTCCTTTGTGGTCTGCTCCATTCTGGGCATTTGTGCTTGTGCTCATTCCCAGAAACCTGTTAACAGCCAACAGCAGAATGAGCCTGGGTGAGAATGGAGATCTGGGAGTAGGAATCTCACTTCAGTGTAAGGATTCTATAAAAATTTCAAGATGAGGAAATAGTTACATTTGTGTAGCACTTTCCATTACCTTAATGCTGCACGAGCTTGTATTTGGCTGATGTAAAATCTCTTGCCTTCAATAAGTCCTTTTTAAATTTTTTCACTTTATTGCTGGATTGTGGTTGGAGAAGAAAATTGTCTTCTGATTAACATTTGCATGTTATGGTGGAGTTCCACAAGATTGCTTTCTGCTTTGTGGGCTTCTACCATCTTTAAACAGAAGGGGCTCCTAAAATAGATAGGGGGCTGGTACATACATTTTTACGAGTTGATCAACAGTTGCAGGGCCTTTCTGGACTGGTTTATAAATTTGCTGATGCTTCTTGTGGTAATGTACCTCATCCTCAATCGTTCTCTGAAGGGAATACACATCCCAAGAACAGGATACAATGTAACTTTTGGTGCTCAACAATCATATGATACTCAGGTATTTCAGGAAAATGGTTCACACGATTGTCAACTATCAAAATCTCCACAGGTCCCTTTGAAAGTGAAGGAAGGGTTCCACACACAGAAATTACATGAATAGGAGGCTATATGGGCTGCAGAGGTTAATTTTGACCTAATGTTTGCACTTCTCAACACTTCATTAACTAACCTGCTTTAACTTGCACTTTATCAGTCAGGAAGTGCCAATGAGCTGGCATCTGGAGGTTATGTTTGATGTTTCAAATGCCTTGGTTTTCAGTTCCAAAACAATGCAGTTAGCAGTGCACATCCAATTTACTACAAGCAAATGTGCGTGAGTAGCTGTGTCTTTAACTATTTGAAGCACAGTGGCCTGCCAAGCACCCTGTCTGTTATGAAAAGGGTTTGGGGGGTCAAGAGGTCAGGAACACTAATGGTAAAATTAAGCCATGCTTTTGACCCCAACTATCTTGATTTGTGAAACTAAACTCCAGTGTCCTTTCACCCTGAACCCATCTTTGTTTTACTCATTTGATGCTTATCAGGTCATGGCACAGGTGCTCTAGGTACAAACTAAAGTCCCCACTTAGCAAACAGCATAGGGCCTGACTTAACTCTTGATGAATATACTGGAGTGTTTTTGTTGTTGTGGATTTTTCACATTAAACTCTCTTTGCCCTTGATTTTTGTTTTGCTTTGAAGTGGCCGAGGACTGAATGGGCACCACCTCATGGATTAGG
Source organism: Chiloscyllium plagiosum (assembly GCF_004010195.1). NCBI lineage: Eukaryota > Metazoa > Chordata > Chondrichthyes > Orectolobiformes > Hemiscylliidae > Chiloscyllium > Chiloscyllium plagiosum. Next base: position 89,992,502 of record NC_057713.1, read on the forward strand.
CAGTGATGGTTTGATCATGAGGTGGCAATGACCTGCGAATTGGATTGGGCCTGTATCAGTGCTGCAGAGCTTGCAGGTGAGGCTGTTAACAGGGTCATTGCAAATCTGCCCACAGTGTAGGTTTATTAGCATTGTGCTGGTGGGTGTCAGTCATAGCCTCAGCTAGATTGCTAACCCAGAGCCTTGAGCAAGTCCCAGTGTGGACCAATAGAGAAGGACAGGATGGTGGCCAAAAACATCCCATGGTTTCATTAAGTTTTTCTTTTAAAGAGACATAATGGCAGCCTCCTATTATCCTTGAGGAGAAAGTGAGGACTGTAGATGCTGGAGATCAGAGCTGAAAATGTGTTGCTGGAAAAGCACAGCAGGTCAGGCAGCATCCAAGGAACAGGAGAATCGACGTTTCGGGCATAAGCCCTTCTTCAGGAATGAGGAAAGTGTGCCCAGCAGGCTAAGATAAAAGGTAGGGAGGAGGGACTTGGGGGAGGGGCGTCGGAAATGTGATAGGTGGAAAGAGGTCAAGGTGAGGGTGATAGGTCAGACTGGGGTGGGGGCGGAGAGGTCGGGAGGAAGATTGCAGGTTAGGGGGGCGGTGCTGGATTTGATGGATTTGACTGAGACAGGGTGGGGTGAGGGGAAATGAGGAAACTGGTGAAATCCGAGTTCATCCCTTGTGGTTGGAGGGTTCCTAGCCGGAAGATGAGGTGTTCTTCCTCCAACCGTCGTTTTGTTGTGGTCTGACGATGGAGGAGTCCAAAGACCTGCATATCCTTGGTGGAGTGGTAGGGGGAATTGAAATGTTGAGCTACAGGGTGGTTGGGTTGGTTGGTCCGGGTGTCCCAGAGGTGTTATCTGAAACGCTCCGGAGGTAGCCGGCCTGTCTCCCCAATATAGAGGAGGCATCATCGTGTGCAGAGGATGCAATAGATGATGTGTTTGGAGGTGCGGGTGAATCTGTGGCGGATATGGAAGTGTGCTTTGGGGCCTTGGAGGGAGGTGAGGGGGGAGGGGTGGGCGCGAGTCTTGCACCTCCTGCGGTTGCAGGGGAGGGTGCCGGGAGTGGAGGTTGGGTTGGTGGGGGGTGTGGGTCTGACGAGGGAGTCACGGAGGGAGTGGTCTTTACGGGGTGCTGGTAGGGGAGGGGAGGGAAATATATCCTTGGTGGTGGGGTCCGTTTGGAGGTGGCGGAAATGACGGCGGATGATCTGCTGTACATGGAGGTTGGTGGTGTAGTAGGTGAGGACCAGTGGGGGTCTGTCCTGGTGGCGATTGGAGGGGCGGGGCTCAAGGGCGGAGGAGCGGGAAGTGGAGGAGATGCGGTGGAGGGCGTCGTCGACCACGTCTGGGGGGATATTGCGGTCCTTCAAGAAGGAGGCCATCTGGGTTGTACGGATTTGGAACTGGTCCTCCTGGGAGCAGATGCAGCGGAGACGAAGGAATTGGGAATATGGGATGGCGTTTTTACAGGGGGCAGGGTGGGAGGAGGTATGGTCTAGGTAGCTATGGGAGTCGGTCGGTTTATAGTAAATGTCCGTGTTGATTCGGTCGCCCGAGATAGAAATGGAAAGGTCTAGGAAGGGGAGGGAGGAGTCTGAGACGGTCCAGGTGAATTTGAGGTCGGGGTGGAAGGTGTTCGTAAAGTGGATGAACTGTTCAACCTCCTCGTGAGAGCACGAGGCAGCACCGATACAGTCATCGATGTAGCGGAGGAAAGCTTGAGCACTGCTGGCTAAGAACGTTGCTGATGCTCAGGACAATCCAGCCCGACAAAAGGCATCAGGCAGATTATTACTGGGACACGATTTTACAAACCTCTACAAGGTCACCCCTCAGCCTCCGACACTCCAGGGAAAACAGCTCCATCCTATTCAGCCTTTTCTACAGGAGCTAAACCAATTTTGCTCCAAATGTGCTCTCAAGAAAGATCAGCCACGGGAGCATGACTCCCTGAACTAAACCCTGTTGCCTCTTTCAGAAACCTAGTACAATAAGGTCCATTTTCCATTCTGATAGATCATGTACCATAAAGCTGTAAAACTGAACAAGATAATATTTCCAGAGGATAGCATGAAATTTGGCAAAGAAATTCCAGACTGTACAGCTGACTATTGGAGAGTAAGAGCTGAAAATGTGTTGCTGGAACAGCGCAGCAGGTCAGGCAGCATCCAGGGAACAGGAGAATCGATGTTTCGGGCATAAGCCTATTGGAGAGTAGCTTTTAGATGATAGTTCTGGACTCCCCCACCCAGGGAAAAGACCTTAGTTAATTATCCTATCCATTCCCCTCACGATTTTACAAACCTCTACAAGGTCACCCCTCAGCCTCCAACACTCCAGGGAAAACTGCTCCATTCTATTCAGTCTCTCCCTATAGCTCAAATCCTCCAACCCTGGCAACATCCTTATAAATCTCTTCTGAACCCTTTCAAGTTTCACAACATCCTTTCAATAGGAAGGAGACCAGAATTGCACGTAATATTCCATAAGTGGCCACTAATGCCCTATACAACCGCAACATGACCTCCCAACTCCTGTCGCCAATAGTCTGACCAATAAAGGAAAGCATACCAAACACCTTCTTCACTATCTGCCAGTTGACAGCCATTATTTCTTGTCAAACACCTTGTTAACAGACCAACTCAACTCAATAATATTCAGGTGCCTATCTTATCAAACAAACTCAATGTCGGGAAAACTCAACAAGGAAATAAGAGGTAGCTCCTGTTGCTCCAAATGACTTCCATGTTGGGAAGTGAGTACCAACATTTCAGGGACATAGGCCACATATGTGGACATTGACATCTGCTAGCCTGTGAGAACCCTCATGGTGCACCTCCAATCCACTTACAATATGCTTCTACACTTGGATGCTGAATCTCAGGCCGCATGAGCAACTCTCATTATAATGCTGCAACAAGGACATTGTATGTTCAGCGACATGCACCCAGCTCATAGTCTGCACCAGGCAATATCTCAGGCTTCTTTACTCGCTGTAATGGCGTTCACTCACTCTGGGCCTACCTGGATGCTCACAGCATCTTTACCTTGCATTATCTTTCCTCCATTTCAACTCTTTGTCCCCCTCACACAGAGATACCAGGCTCAAACTACTGAGTCATTGGTCATGCCAAGGGCAATAGCCTTTGCTTCAGGTTTCCTGGCACAGTAAGGCAAGGGCAGCCCAGGTCAGGATCCTAGGGGCAGCACATTGGCTCAGTGGTTAGCACTGGTGCCTCACAGTGCTAGGGACTGAGATTCGATTCCAGTCTCCGATGACTGTCTGTGTGGAGTTTGCACATTCTCCCCGTGTCTGTGTGGGATCCTCCCACGATCCAAAGATGTGCAGATTAGATTAATTGGCCATGCTAAATTGCCCATAGTGTTCAGAGATGTGTTAGTTAGGTGTTTAAGTGAGGGGTAAATGTAGGGGAATGTTTCTGGGTGGATTACTCTTCAGAGGATTGGTGTAGACTTGTTGGGCTGAATGGCCTGTTTCCACACTGTAGGAATTCTATGAATCCTCTTCACAGAAGTTGTGAGGAGCCAAATATCAGACAGCCCACCACCCATCTTGACACTTTCTGCTCTATTGTAGGCTGTCTTCCTCCTGGAATGAGACAGAGGCCGGCATTAAGGGAAATGAAAGTGGGTAGCACAATATCTGATTGAGGAGGTGCCCTGAGTGAGTGAGTAGGCAGCAGAGGGCCTGCAGGGTTAGTGATGTCTGGTGTTTGGGAGAGTAAGTGTGATTGGGGAAGATGTCACAGCCAATAGTAAGATGGATAGAGCATGCTCCTTGGTGAGAGGCGAGTATAATCATAGTGAGAGAATGTGAGGTAGAGAAGGGAAAATGGTGGAATTCACCCTGGCAGACTGGAGGACACTGACTTTCTTCCTCCAGTGTTGGGCATTCCTCCAGAGAGCTGAGGGTACTTTAACCTGGGAGGCTGTCTCAGACAGGCTGTGTTCCGAGATTATGGACTCCACTGTTTGTCCTGCGGAGAAGCAAGTCCCATAACAGCACCATCCCAACAGGACCTCCAGAACACTGCCCGTGAAGTGAACAGCCAATTGCCCCTCTGTCTGCCATGTCTAGGGCAAATGTCAGGAACCAACAGGGCAACTCCAGACTGACAATACTTGACCTGGTGAACAACTGACTTTTTAAAGATGGCATGAGCACAAGGGATTCTGGTGAGTGATGAATTGTTCCAGGAATGGCACTTCTAAGATGGGGTGGAAATTGGACTTGACAGACACCATAGGGATGTGGTTGGTCATTAATGAAGTGAGTTTGCGAAGATAAGGTGGGAAAAACTCACTATGCCTTTGTGGAGAGATACCCTTAAAAAAAAACTCAACTCAGTTCAGACTTAACCAAAATACATTAAAACTTAGCCATCAGTTATAAATGAGTGTCCCCTTATTCTGTAACCATGTTCCCTCATTTGAGACTCCCCAACCAATGGAAATAACGTCTCAACATCTGCCTGTCAAGCTTCTCCAGAATCTTGTATGTTTCCATAAGTTCACCCATCATTCTTATCAACTCTAATTCAGTAGAGCCCAGGAGCAAATTACTGCAGATGCTGGAATCTGTACTGGAAACAAAAAATGCTGGAGATCACAGCAGGTCAGGCAGTATCCACAGCCAGAGAGCCGAGTCGAGATGACTCTTCACCATGAAAGCCAAACCTGTTTAACCGTTCTTGGTAAGCCAACACCTTCTCCCCAGAAATCAGCCAGGTCGGTTTCTTTTAACCTCCAGTGCCAGTCTATCTATTCCAAGGGGACCAAAGCAGACGCAGCCTCACCAAAACAGGTTGTATCAAGACTTTTCTACTTTTAAACCCTTAGCAATCAAGGCCAAAATTCCATTTGCCTTCTTCATTGTCTTTTGCAACTGCATGCTAACTTTTTGTGTTTCATGCACAAAAATAAAACAGAATCCCTTGTGCTACATATTTTTTGAGTCACTCTGTTGAAATATAATCTGCCAAAATGCATGATCTCATACTTTCCAACAATAAATGCCATTTGTTAAATTTGTGCACACTCACTCAACTTATCTACATCCTCTTTTAGATTCCCTATGTCCTCATTACAACATGCCCTCCCAACTTTTTTTGTATCATCAGCAAATCTGGGTACTTTACATTCTAACTCCTCTTGAGGTATTCAGATAGATAGTAAATAATTGAGGCTGGAGGACCGATTCATGCACCACTTCACTAGTTATGTCGTTCCAACTTGAAAAAGATGCATTAATCCTAACTGTCTTCTGTGTGATTACCAATCTCATTCTAATACAATACCTCCAATATTGTGAACCCATATCTTGTTCAATAATATATACATGGCACCTTAGCAAATGCCTTTTGTAATCCAAATACATGATGCCTAGCATTTCATCTCTATCAATTCTGCTTGTCATATCCATCAAAAATCTAGAAAATTTGTCAAACATGATCTCCCTTTCACAAAACCCAGTTGACTAAATTTCATTGTGTTAAGATTTTCTAAATGTCCTGCTATTTCCTTTTTAATAATGCACTCTAGCAATTTCCCAAATCAGATATTAGGCTAAACAGATGACAATTTCCAACTTCACCCTCCCTCTCTTCTTGAATATATGCATATTAATGGTATGCATATTAATGGTATGCATATTGATGGTTTCCAATCCACTGAGAACCTGTGTTTTGGAATATTTCGACCAAGGATTGGAGAGCGAAAGTATTTATTTCAATAGGGCAACTATCTTGCAGGGAGGAAATTCAGGAGATTAATAGTCTTCCAGATAAGGGAATAGACCAACAACAATATTTACAAATAATAACATCGTCCATGGATCCTGAGGGGAGTAGTAAATGTAATATGATTACATACCTGTTTATATAATAAGTTAACTATTTTACATGGATTGGGATATCTGTTGTATTAAGTAATGCTTCTGAAGGGGTTAATGGAAATCTCATATTAGTTCCATTAATTCTATTGATATTGCACAGTCTGTGGGTGGGGACAATGTCCCGGTAATTATGCTCAATCAAATGCATTTGTACTTAGTGGATAATGAGAGGTTTTATTGTATTATAGCAATAACAGTGCTTCTTCTGTAGGTATTTTACACCTATGTACCTACTTCCACTAATCACCAGATAGGCCCAAAACAAAGCAAAGACAAAGCAGGATTGGTGACAGCATGTTATCTCAATAAACCCTTACTCAGTATCTTACACTGGTGAAGCTGACAATTGCAGATGAACACATAGCTGCAGGGCTGGTGTAGGAGGGAGTGCTTCAGATATGTGTATCATTGCAATACCTTCTGGGGAAGGTGGGACCTGTACAAGAAGGACGGGTTGCACCTGAACTGGAGGGGCATCAATATCCTGGGCAGGAGGTTTGCTAGACCTCTTTGGGAGAGTTTAAACTAGTTTGGCGGGGGATGGGAACCGGAGCTTCGAATCTGAGGATGGAATAGCTAGTGAGCAGCCAGATAGAGCGTACAGAGAGTCTGTGAGGAGGGATAGGCAGTTGATAGGGTGAAGTTGCAGGCAGTTTGATGGGTTGAAGTGTGTCTATTTTAACACAAGAAATATCAGGAATAAGGGCGATGAACTTAGAGCATGGATCAGTACTTGGAACTATGATGTTATGGCATCACAGGGGTGGGAATGGTTGTTGGATGTTCCAGTGTTTACATGTTTCAAAAGGAATGGGGGTTGGGGTGGGGAGCGGTAAAAGAGGTAGGGGAGTGGCATTGCTAATCAGGGATAGTATCACAGCTGCAGAAAGGGGAATCATTGAGGAGGGTTTGTCTACAGAGTTAGTATGGGTGGAAGTCAGAAACAGGAAAGGAGCAGTCACTTTATTGGGAGTTTTCTACAGGTCCCCAGTAGCAAGTGACATGGAGGAGCAGATTGGGAGGCAGATTTTGGAAAGGTGCAGAAGTAACAAGCCTGTTGTCTTAGGTAACTTTAACTTCTCTCAGTGATTGGAACCCTCTTCATTCAAGTAGTTTGGATGCAGCAGATTTTTTCAGGCCGACTAGAGGGGAGGCCATATTGGATTTGGTGCTTGGCAACAAAGTAGGCCAGGTGTCAGAACTGACTATGGGAGAGCATTGCAGTGATCGTGATCACAACTCCCTATGATAGTAATAGACAGGAATAAGAGCAGACCATATAGGAAAGTATTTAATTAGGGGAGGGGAAATTACAACGCTATTAGGCAGGAACTGGGGAGCCTAAATTGGGAACAGATATTCTCAGGGAAATGCACAACAGAAATGTGGAGGTTGTTTAGGGACCACTAGCTGATAGTCCTGGATGGGTTTGTCCCACTGAGGCAAGGAAGGGACGGTAGGGTGAAGGAACCTTGGGTGACAAGATATGTAGAACATCTAGTCAAGCGGAAGAAGGAAGCTTACTTAAAGCTGAGGAAGCAAGGATCAGATAGGGCTGTAGAGGGTTACAAGATAGCCAGAAAGGAACTGAAGAATGGACTTAGGAGAGCTAGAGGGGGGCATGAAAAAGCCTTAGCAGGTAGGATTAAGGAAAGCCACAAGGCATTCTACATGTATGTGAGGAACAAGAGGATGGCCAGAGTGAGGGTAGGGCCAATCAGGAATAGTGGAAAGAACTTGTGCCTGGAGTTGGAGGAGGTAGGGGAGGACCTGAGTGAAATTTTGCTTTGGTATTCACTACTGAGCGGGATCTTGTTGCTTGTGTGGACAGCATGAAACAGGATGATATATTCAAACAGGTTGATGTTAAGAAGCAGGATGTGCTGAAAAATTTGAAAAATATAAGGATAGATAAATCCCCTAGACCAGATGGAATATGCCCAAGGTTTCTACAGGAATCAAGGGAAGAGATTGCTGTGCCTTTGGCAATGATCTTTGCATCGCCACTGTCCACAGCAGTAGTGCCAGATAATTGGAGGGTGGCAAATGTTATTCCCTTGTTCCAGAAAGGGAATAGAGATAATCCTGGTAATTACAGATGACTCAGTCTTATGACTATGGTGGGCAAATTATTGGAAAGGATTCTGACAGACAGGATTTATGATTACTTGGAAAACTAGAGTTTGATTAGCGATAGTCAGAAGGGCTTATGCCCAAAACTCTGACTCTCTTGCCCCTTGGATGCTGCCTGACCTGCTCTGTTTTTCCAGCACCACATTTTCGACTTTGATCTCCAGCATCTGCAGTCCTCACTTTCTCCATGACTTTGTGAGGGGCAGGTCATGCCTCACAAGCATTATTGAATTCTTTGAGGATGTGACAAAGCACATTGATAAAGGTAGAGCAGTTGATTTGCTGTATATGGATTTTAGCAAGATGTTTGATAAGGTTCCCCATGGTATGCTCATTCAGAAAGTAAGGAAGCATGGGATACAGGGAAATGCGGCTGTCTGGATACAGACTTAGCTGACCCATAGATGACAGAGGGTGGTAGTAGATGGAAAGTATTCAGCCTGGAGCTCGGTGACCGGTGATGTTCCACAGAGATCTGTTATGGGAACTCTGCTCTTTATGATTTTTATGAATGACTTGATGAGGAAGTGAAAGGGTGGGTTAGTAAGTTTGCCAATGACACAAAGGTTGGTGGAGTGGTAAATAGTGTAGAGGGCTGTTGAAGGTTGCAATGGGACATTGATAGGATGCAGAACTGGGCTAAGTCACAGATGAAGTGATTCATGTTGGAAGGTCGAATTTGAATGCAGAATACAGGATTAAAGGCAGGATTCTTGGCAGTGTTGAGGACCTGAGGGATCTTGGGAACGATGTCCATTGATCCCTCAAAATTGACACCCAAGTTGCTGGGTTGTTAAGAAGGCGTATGGTGTATTGGGTTTCATTAGCAGGGGAATTGAATTTAAGACCACGAGGTTATGCTGCAGCTCTATTGAGCCCTGCTTGGACCACATTTGGAATATCGTTTTCAGTTATGGTAACCTCATTATAGTAAGGATGTGGAAGCTTTCAAGAGGGCGCAGAGGAGATTTAGTAGGATGCTGCCTCGACTGGAGGGCACAACTTATGAAGGAAGTTTGAGGAAGCTAAGGCTTTTTCTCATTGGAGCGAAGAAGGGTGAGAGGTGACTTGATAGATGTATACAACATGGTGAGAGGCATAGATAGAGTGAATAGTCACTGACTTTTTCTTAAGGCAGAAATGGCTATCACAAGAGGCGATAATTTTAAGGTGATTGGTGGAAGGTTTAGTCAAAGAATCATAGATATGCACAGAATGGAAACAGACCTGTTGGCCCAACTCGTCCATGCCAACTAGATATCCTAAAATAATCTAGTCCCACTGCAAGCATTGGGTCCATATCCCCCTAAACCCTTCTGTTATGAAGATGTGGGTGTACTCTACCTTTAAGAGAGTAAAAAGTGAGCAGTGACAGCACCAAGTGTTCTCAATAAAACACAATGTAACATGTGCTCCAGCTACTGAGGTAGCTAGTTACCTGAAAACAACAAAACACATTCAAACTAGGCCAATTAATTTAAATTATACCCCCAAAAAATACCAAATTCCAAGCAAGTTTGAATTGAGTATATTGGCAATCTCAAAAGCCAATGACACAATCCAATGCTTTGGGGTATAAAACTGTAGAAAATTGAACAGTTGGGAGGAGAACTTCCACCAGACCAGCAGCTGTAGACTGCTCATCAGAACTCTCTGAGAGGAACCTGTCTCAAGAAGGAGTTTGCACAGAGAAAAACGTCAACACCGACCTGGAGAGCCAACCTACTGACAAAGATAAAGAGAAGATTTGGCCTTTGGCTTGTTTTAAAATTTGAATTTTCCTGTAAATGTTAATTGGGATTTTTATTGGACTAGTATTATAGAAGGGAAGGTAAAAGATAGTTTAGAGTAAGGATTTGTACATAATTGTTAGTTAATTATTCTCTGTTATACTTTAAGAAATGAAGTTGTTAATTTTTGAATAGTTCTTGGCCTCTTGAATTTTCAGATTACTGTACGGGATAAATCTTTTCTGTGTGTTGGGTTTAAATTAAGCAGGAGGGTTTACCTCGTGTCATCACTGTTTGGGGGCTCGGGCCCGTGATTTGAACAGATCACAGATTTAAACAGATTTGAATAGATTTAAGGGTATGAAAAGTCCGATCAGGTTTAAACACTTGCAGGTTAATGTCCTAGATCTTTCAATAAAACTGAGGTGATGCAATTTGTTTACTTTTGAAGACTTGTGGTTGATTAAATTAAAAGTGAGAGAAATGATTCTTAAATTTGCTAAAGAGGTTCTGGGATTTGAAGATGATTCTCAAATGTACCAATAAAGTTTAGAAGGGAAGAAAAAGGCCATACTTTAGAATCAGCAAATAAGTTAGATTTGGGTTTAACCAAGGACAAAAGTAAAGCTGAAATTGTAAGGGGGTCACTCAAACACTTAGGTGTGTCAGAGAAACAGACAAGTGCAGTAGAGGTAGAAAACCTTAAATTATAATTGAGGAAAATGGAGTTCGAAGATAGACAAAGAGAGAGAGAGAGAAAGAGGAAAGGGAGAGACAGAAGGTTCTTGGCTGAACAGAGAGGGAGAGAGAAAGAGAGAGAAAGTTCTTAGTGGAGCAAAAAGTGAGAGAATTTGAACTTGAGAAGTTGTGACTTAGTCAGCAAAGTCAAGTTAACAGAACGGAGATGAAAAGAGAGGATAGTGATAAATATAAATATGTCAAAACTTTTTGATGAGAAAAATGTTGAAGCCTTCTTTTTTCACACAGTATGGGCTACCCAGACAGATCCAGTCGGACCAAGGGTCACATTTTACTGCTAGACTGTTTAAGGAGGTTATGAATAGCTTAGGTATACAGCACTTTAAATCCAGCGTGTATCATCCTGAATCCCAGGGAGTTTTAGAAAGGTGGCATCAGTCCTTGCAGACCAGGTTGAGAGCATACTGTCACGATTACCCGAATGATTGGGATAAAGGTATCTCATTTGTATTGTTTGCCATTAGCGATGCCCCACACAAATCTACTCAGTTCACTCCCTTTGAGTTAGTATTCGGTCATGACTTGAGAGGCCCTTTGAAATTAAGTAAAGAAAAATTGACAGCATCAAAGTCAGAGACCTCACACTTAGATTATTTATCAGAGGTGAGGGAGAGATGAAATTGAGTAGGTGAGTTCGCTAAACAGTACCTAAAAAGGGCACAGTGTAGAATGAAGCAGGTGGCAGATAAAAGCTCTGAGACTCAGATGTTTTCCGAGTTAGTACTGTTATCAGTGTTAGGCCATCCCTTCAAAGCCAGGTTTAGTGGTCCCCATCAAATTGAGAAAAAGTTGAGTCAGGTGAACTATCTAGTAAAGATGTCAGATAGCAATAAAAGGTATTGAGTATGTCATGTGAACATGTTGAAACCGTATTATACTAGGGAGAATGAACTGGAGAACCAGGTGTTAGTTACTGTCCCGTGGAGTGAGGAATCAAATCCAGTTGATGTGGATTTTGATGTGCTTCGAAATAAATTAAAAAATGAAGATGTCCTTGAGGAGTGGGATAGGTTAGTAAGCTATCTGTCTCAAGAACATAGAACGCAGTTGAAAGATTTGTTACTGCAGTAGAAGGACATATGTAAGAATCAGATGGGGAGGACTAATGCTATTCTACAAGAAGTAGACATAGGAAATACTGCTCCCATAAAACAACACCTCTATTGGCTTAATCCTTTTAAAGCCAAACAGGTCCAGAGGAGGTGGAGGCCATGCTCGACAAGGACATCATCGAACCCAGCCAGAGCGAGTGGAGTTCGCCGATCATCTTAGTTCCCAAATCGGACGGGACTCAATGATTCTACATTGATTATTGGAAGGTCAATGCTGTTACAAAATCAGACTCATATCCAATTCCTAGATTGGAGGAATGTATCGAGAGTGTTGGACAAGCCAGTTACATCACCAAGTTGGACTTAACGTGTGGTTACTGGCAGATACTTTTATCAGAGTCGGTGAAAGAAATCTTGTGTTTGTTACCCCAAATGGGCTGTATCAGGTTAAAGTAATGCCCTTTGGACTGAAGAACGTACCCGCCACATTCCAAAGTCATAGAGTCATAGAGATGTACAGCGTGGAATCAGACCCTTCAGTCCAACTCATCCATGCCGACCAGGTATCCCAACTCAATCTAGTCCCACCTGCCAGCACCCGGCCCATATCCCTCCAAACCCTTCCTATTCATATACCCATCCAAATGCCTTTTAAGATTCATGAGCAGAGTCATAGCTGGGTTAACAAATGGTGCAGTCTGTTTGGACGATGTAGTGATCTTTAGTAAGCCCTGGAAAGATCACATGATACAGTTGGCAAAGCTCTTTGAATGACTACAAGAAGCAAAACTGGTGATAAACTTAAATAAAATGGAAATCGCGAAAGCAGAGGTGACATTCTTGGGACATAACATTGATCATGGAAGGCAAAAGCGACTACTGCAGATGCTGGAGATCAGAGTCAAGATTAGAGTGATGCTGAAAAAGCACAGCAGGTCAGGCGGCATCCAAGGAGCAGGAAAATTGACATTTTGGGCAAAGGTCCTTCATCAGGAATGAGGCTGGGAGCCTCAGGGGTGGAGAGATAAATGGGAGGGGTGTGGGGCTAGGGGGGAAGATAGTTAAGAGTGCAGTAGGTGGACGGAGATGGGTGAGGGTGATAGGTCAGAGAGGAGAGTGGAGCGAATAGGTGGGAAGGAAGGTGCAAGTAGGCATCCAGTTTCCCCAATGTAGAAGAGACCGCATCAGGAGCAACAGATACAGTAAATGACGTGCGGAAGTGCAGGTGAAACTTTGATGGATGCGGAAGGCTCCTTTGGGACCTTGGACAGAGTTGAGGGGGGAGGTGTGTGTGCAGGTTTTGCAATTCTTGCGGTGGCAGAGAAAAGTGCCAGGAGGGGTGGGTGAGTTGTTGGGGGGCATGGTCCTGACCAGGTAGTCACGGAGGGAACAGTCTTTACAGAAAGTGGATAGGGGTGGGGAGGGTCTGTTTGTAGGTGGCAGAAATGGCAGATGATGATGCGATGTATACAGAGGATGGTGGGGTGGAAGGTGAGGACCAGGACCTTGTTGCGGTTGGAAGGGTGGGGGTTCAAGGGAAGAGGTGCAGGACATGGATGAGATGTGCTGGAGGGCATCACCGAACACGTGGGAGGGGAAATTGTGGTCTTTAAAGAAGGAGGCCATCTGGTGCGTTCTGTGGTGAAACTGGTCCTCCTGGGAACAAATGTGGTGGAGGTGAAGGAATTGGAAATAGGGATAGCATTTTTGCAGGAGGCAGGGTGGGAGGAGGTGTAATCCAGGTAGCTGTTGGAGTCAGTGAGTTTGTAGAAAATGCCAGTGTCGAGTTGGTCACCGTTGATGGAAATGGAGAGGTCCAAGAAGGGGAGAGAGGTGTCAGAGATGGTCCAGGGGAGACTGGACACCTACTCGCACAGCACTTCAGAGAACATCTCTGGGACACCTGCACCAATCAACCCCACCATCCTGTGGCCAAACATTTCAACTCCCCTCCCACTGTGCCGAGGACATGCAGGTTCTGGGCCTCCTCCACCACCACTCCCTTACCACCTGACACTTGGAGGAAGAATGCCTCATCTTCCGCCTTGGGACCCTTCAACCCCATGGCATCATTGTGGACTTCACCAGTTTCCTCATGTCCCCTCCCCCCACCTTACCCCAGTTCCAACCTTCCAGGTCAGCACCGTCCTCATGACCTGTCCCATCTGTTAATCTTCCTTCCCACCCTCCTCTCTGACCTATCACCCTCACCCTCACCTCCATCCACCTATTGCACTCTCAGCTATCTTCCCCCTGGCCTCACCCCTCTCCCATTAGTCATAGAAGTTTGACCCCATGGAATGCAAAGATGAAGGCCATCGAGGAATTTCCACAACCAACCTCAAAGAAAGGTGCTTCGATTCTTAGGACTCAGTGGATTCTTTCGGAAGTTTGTTCCAAACTTTAGCAGTGTAGTGGCACCATTGACCGATTTGCTGAAGAAGAACACAAAGTTTCGGTGGACAGAACCGTGCCAGGAGGCATTCGACCATTTGAAACCAATATTAACCACCAAACTAGTGTTAGCTACACCCAACTTTACAAAACCTTTTAAAGTTGCCATTGATGCTAGCGACATTGGAGTTGGAGCTGTACTCCTGCAGGAAGATGAGAATGGGATTGAACTGCCAGTTGGTTATTTTTCAAAGACGATCAACATCCACCAGTGGAAATACTCCACGATTGAAAAAGAACCATCAAGTTTGGTACTGGCCTTACAATATTTTAATGTGTATGTCACGAACAAAGTGTCAGAGACAGTTCTGTACACAAATCACAATCCGCCTACATTCTTAGAATGCTTTAAAGACAAGCATATGAGTCTATTTCATTGGAGTCTTATGTTGCAGACTTTTAATTTAAAAATTGTACATGTTGCGAGTCGGAAAAATGTAATCGCAGATGCGTTATTACGGATTTAACTGATAGAGTTTAGATGAGATTTGTCTTTATTTAATGTTAAATATACAGGTATATGGGAAGGGGTTAAGGTGAATTTATACTAAAGTTATCTGTATGTTAGGTTAGTGTGTTTAAAAAGTAGCGAAAACAAAAAGCCATCTTTTCATTATGATGGTTCATTTTTTCTTAAGGTGAGAAGTGTTATGAAGATGAGGGTGTACTATACCTTTAAGAGGGTAAAAAGTGAGCAGTGACAGCACCAAGTGTTCTCAACAAGACACAATGTAACACGTGCACCAGCTACTAGGGTAGCTAGTTGCCTGGAAACAACAAAACAGATTTGAATTCGGCCAATTAGTTTAAATTGTACCCAGAAAAATTCCCAAATTCTAAGCAAGTTTGAATTGAGTATATTGACAATTTTAAAAGCCAATGACACAATCCAATGCTTTGGAGTATAAGACCGGGAAAAATTGAACAATTGGGAGGAGGACTATCACCAGACCAACAGCTGTAGACTGCTCATCAGAACTCTCTGAGAGGAACCTGTCTCAAGGAGGAGTTTGCACAGAGAAAAACGTCAACACTGACCTGGAGAGCCAACCTACTGACAAAGATAAAGAGAAGATTTGTCCACTGGCTTGTTTTAAAGTTTGAATTTTCCTGTAAATTTAATTGGGAGTTTTATCAGACAAGTATTATAGAAGTGAAGGGAAAAGAAATGTTAGAGGAAGGACTTGTAATAGTTGTTGGTTAATTATTCTCTGTCACACTTTAAGAAATAAAGTTGTTAATTTTTACTTCAAATACTTCTTGGCCTCTCAAATTTTCACAGATTACTGTGTGGAATAAATCTTTTCTGTGTTGCTGGTTTAAATTAAGAAGGAGGGTTTACCCCATGTCGTGACACTTTCCATTCATAAACACATCGAGAAGTCTTTTAAATATTCTAATTATACCAGCCTCCAACACTTCCTCTGGCAGTTTATTCCATACACGCACCACCTATTGCATGCCCTTTACATCCCTTTTAAACCTTTTCCCTTTCACCCTCAACCTATGCCCTATAGTTCTGGACTCTTCCACCCCAGGAAAAATACCTTGTCTATTTACCCTACCCATGCCCTTCATGATTTTATAAACTCTATAAGATCACTCCTCAGCCTCCAACACTCCAAGGAAAAAAGCCCCAGTCTATTCAGCCTCTCCTTATAGCTCGAACTCTCTAACCCTGCAATATCCTTGTAAATCATTTCTGAAATCTTTCAAGTTTCACAACATCCTTCCTGTAGGAAGAAGACCAGAATTGCACACAATATTTCAAAAGTGGCCAAACTAATGCCCTGTCGAGATAGGAGTTCAAATCCCACTTCAACAGCTGGAAAAGTTAAATTCAGCTGATTAAATAAATAATATTTTAAGGAAAGTTTGCATCAATATTAATGACAATAAGCTTTCCACATTGTCACAAATGCCATGTATTAGACTAATGCAATTTCAAATTGGTCTTCCTTACACAGCCTGTGATTCATAGACCCACAGCAAAGAAGTTAGCTCACAACTTGCCTCTGAATTGTCCTAACAGGGCATTTTGTTTGTAAACCTTAAAAAGGCTGCACTCAGCAATATGTGTAGCAATTAGAGAGGTTCATCAGGCATTGGTGCCAATAATCTCGGCATGTTCTAGGCCAAAGTGAAGATCACACAAATACCAAGGGAGATAACTCTGAAACCCATCATTCAGAAGTGTTTCACAAGGAGATAACACATTGTGTCAGAGACACGTGTATTTAGACTGCAGGTTGTTACTGACGGATGGGATCTCCTGACGCAGTCACCATGACCACCAGATACCGGGATGGTGATGGAGAGGTGGGGAGGAAGGGATCCTGATTTAAATTGCCTTTCCTCTCTCCTCCCAACCAATCAGATCCCGACTTCGCCCACCGCATAGAGGGGAGGTGTCAGAGGTCAGTTCTTTACACAGAGAGTAGTGGGTGCGTGGAATGCACTGCCAGTGGTGGTAGTAGTGTTAGATATATTAGGGACATTTAAGCAACTCTTAGATAGGCACATGGATGATAGTTAAAATGAATGGTATGTTGGTTAGTTTGATCTTAGAGTAGGATAAAAAGTCAGCACAACATCGAGGGCCAAAGGGCCTGTACTGTTCTATGTTCTATGCCATAAGATGCCAAGACTGGTTATCTTAGAAAAATGGCCCAGGGGTCTTGGTATTTTTATTTTTGAAATTAAAGCCTCCAGTTATCTGGAAACTAATCTGTTCTTACCAGAAATTGTATTGCAAAATTCAGGGAACATCCAGGACATTGAGCAAGGAAACTGCTGACTGACTGGCAATATAGGGAACTTTCATAGGGCTTCAGGCAATGATACACAATGGCACCCTGCATTCTACAAGAAGGGTCATCAAATTAACTGAACAACCATCTATTTATTAAATGAATTTGCTGAGTTGTTGTAATGGACATGTGATCATCCATAGTGTGAATGGTTCCACTACACTAGAAAATACAACTATTTTACTCGCTGGTGATGAAATTAAGTTGGACGCTGCAAATTGTTTATAATTTGACAGTTCAATCGGGTATATTGTACCTGTGATCCTTTGATAGACACACTCCCCCTTCTTCAGAGAGATGAGTTTACAGGGTCAGGTGAGGAACAATATTACTGAACAATTTTGCTGCAATATTATTACTTCTATTATGTTTACTCAGGTATATGATTCATATTATATATGTTGATGCTGCAGATCTATACCATTTCCATCAATCCTCTCACCCACCACCACCACCACTAATGTTGGGAAGCTCCTGATTAGCTCAGGCTAATCCTGCTTGTGAGATTGCTGTGCATATGAAATGGTGTATATGTTGGGGAATAATGTCGACTGTGGTGGTAATACTAAGCTACAGTATTGAAACTGTAAGACTAGCCCTTGGATTTATCAGCCCATGAGCCCTGAGAGGACTATTGCTGATATTATTGGATGAACACTTTTGCTTTTATTGTGTAAGGGTTAAACCATTTATCCCTCTACTCAGTGGTCTCCCAACACCATGATTTGAAATGTTTCCCACCTCTACGGATCCACAGTCATATCCACATACATATGCATTTGCATATACAAATACACATGAATGTACACAGACACATAATGTTTCCCCAATCAGCTGTGAAAAATGACTTTCCATCATGAAGTAGATAGAAGCGAGTGAGTGGTATGTAGAAATTACACCTGAACCTTGATCATTGGACCATCCGGTTTCTGTTCACGTTAAACCAAACAAAACTACTGATGCTATAAATCTGAGGAAATCTAAGGAAGGTCACTTCACCTGAAATATTAACTGATTTCTCTCCAGAAGTGCTGCCAGACCTGCTGAGCTTTTCCAGTAATTTCTGTTTGTTTCTGTTCATGTTAATCCTATTCTTATGTGCTTACTACACTATTTTCCTTTTTTTAAAAAATCAAGGATACTAAAATATTTAACAATTACTTTCTAATGAATGAAATTATTCTGTAGGTTTATAACAAGCTTGGACATGGTTTTTTAAAGGAACCCTAGAACAGTCTGGTCTGGAGATCTTCAGGCATTCTGATCATCCCGTTTCTGTCTATCCATTAGTTGTGATACTGAATATCTCAACAATTTTATGCTGTAATGAAGGACTTTAATGTAGTTAAATATCAACTGTGTTATGTCCTTCAGGCAGTTCCTTCTCCCACCAGAGCATAGAAGAATCTGGAATGTTCATTTTAAGCTTATTGATTTGATTTGGCATTTAACTTTATCATTCAATTAAAGAGGCTCTAAATGAGACAAATGATGCCAGATATTATATACAAGAGCAACGTTATTGTCATCGGTTGAAAATAAGCCGTGTGTATGTTGAAAACAAGGTAAAAGTATATTATAATAGGAAGAAGGTTACATTTGCACACAGATCATATGAATATTTGTATCTGGAAAAAAATTGGCTGGTTTAAAATGAATGCATGTGACAGAGGCGAAGGCTAATACTTGAAAGATGAATACAAATTAGTCAGGACACGTTTAAACGACTGAATGATAATGTACCATCTAATTGATAAATTGCAGGAGGTGAAATATAAACAGGGTACTTTGAGCCCAAAGTCACACCTATAGTATGATTTGTTGGAGAATATAGTTGAGATACTTGAGTGAATAAAATGGAAGCAAATATTTATGTATCATAATGGTGAGCAATAATCTATGGAATGATGGTGTAATTTAATTATTCACCTTATTGAGTTATTAATTTCGGTTTTGCTTCTGTGTGGGGGCATCAAGGGAAGCAATGGATCAGGTTCAAAGTTCCTATTATTAAGTTGGTTTTCACTTTGATTGTTGCCTATTCTTCCAAGCGCATCAGTTTTATATTCCTAATGCCCACATCACAGACATTATATTGTATACAATAATATGTTCCATTTTCTCTCTAAATATCTCAGCTACATTTCGATGATTATCCCCATTTGTGCAGGTATTGTTCACCACCCCATTACTGATTTAACTTTTTTTGATTCCCCACACTAATTCTCTTCTAATATTGTAATCCCTTTCCCGCATGGAACCTTTTCCTATTCTTCAGCAGCCAATGCCTTTTAAGTTAACCCTTTGAGTTAAGGCCAGCCATGATTTTATGGGGCTTGTTTCCACTATGGTTAGTAGAAGGATTAACAAGCTACTAAAAAATGAACATTATCACTTGTTATTTTCTCTGGTGTTATGATGAAAATGTTAGCATAACTAGTGTAATGCCATTGTTAAGACAGCGGACAAGGGGAAAATTACATGAATGTGTTAATGCAATCTTTGCGAATAGAACATATTTAACTATTGCGCTATTATAATAAGCATTGACTGTTCTTCAGAAGTATGTCATTAGTTTTAAATCAATGTAGGATGTCTTGAAGTCATGAAAGGTGCTATGTTGATGCAAATTCTTTTTTCCTTTCTACATCGCCAGATAATTCACAGTGATGACAGTACAGCCTAAAGGTGAAACATGACTGAGTTCCACATTTTTGGGACTTGTGGCAAGGACATAAAATCCATAATGGAGAAGCATTGGTTAAGGCTATTCTGAAGTTCAATGTACTCTGCAGCTAGAATTTAACTAGACTGCTGAGTCACTTTTGTTATTTTAACAGTTCCTTAGAGAAAATGTGAGCAAGGAGTTAGCCACGTAGCCAACACTGGAATTTTATTTTCGTGTCAGTCAGACTGAAATGGTTCTATTCAAAATATTCAATTCCAGTAATTAACAAAATAAGCAGGTACATATACTTTCCCCATTCTCTCAGTCTCATTGCCAATAGGTTCAAGGGCACTGTTCCAGCCAGAGCTGATATCAGCTGGTACAGCAGATTGTATCCCATCACTGACTGTAGCATATAAGCCAATTGCTTATCATTCCAGTCACCTTCAGGAAATTTAATGTGGAATAAATGACAACAGAGAAATACATTTACAATTCAGATGATATTTCTTAGCTAGAGAGATTCACATTTAAGACACACTGGTATAATTTATTCCAGAGCCTGCCTCAGTCACTTATGCTACAAAAAGATCATTATGTCAAGTGACATTGTTAAAAAATAAAGTTTATCATCATTATCAAAATGAAGTCATTTGCCATCTTTGACACACACTTAAACATATCAAGCACCTGCCCACTCATTTGCTTTGCCTAGTTACAGAGGCACATTAGTCTTTGCTCAACTTTAAAGCCATTACACTGAAGTCTAATGTTTCCCTTTCCATAAATCATAAGATATAAGCTACTGGTTGCAGCTAAAGCAGGAATGATCATTAGCCAACCCTGCCTACAGCAGTAAGCCCTATGTTCCAGAAGAGAAAAAAAATGGTCATGCTTCCTTGAAACCAGTAATGATGTTTAATGTAACAATGGCCTGCTCAATGAGGCTGAGAGCAGCTAGCCAACAATGTGACAAGGCAGCCACTATTCACTGTGCACTGTTCACTCCATAACATGTCTTTCAACCTTCAGGTAGTCAGCGGGAAATGAGACAAGATCAGGTGTAAATGGACTTGACAGAATTTTTTTTACTCCACTTTTTCTTATCTACCTCGAACTTGTTGGTTCAATTCATTGGCTCCAGCTTGAAGCAAGACATTCAAAGTGGTATTTTTGTACAGTGAGACTGTCTGAGGATATGGAAAGTGAAGCATGGACAACGTAAAAGCACTGCAACTTCTATTACTTCTTCACTTTTGAATCATTCCAGCCAAGTTATGTCTGGCATGGTCGTTTGTGTAACATTTGACTGTTTAGTTTTGGTACTTGTTGATTTAAGGCTGGTTTTGAAAAAAAATCCTACCATTATAGAAAATATTCTGAAGGAGCTAATCTTAAAAATGGTGAAAGAATATTGTTGAATCAGCCAGTCACACTCAGAGAAGATAATGAATAATTATTAAGATCACTGTATTTCCATTTTAAAACAGATTTGTGTAATGGCATCCCTAAACAAATTCTGAATTCCATCCAATGGACACAGCATTCCAATTATCCACCCACTGTATAGCAGCAGGCCTGCCACTTCTGATAAACTCAACAGTCCTTCCTGATTTGGGTAAAACAAAAACTGGATTTTTGTTCTTTTCCAGTTTTAAGTTTTCAAATATTTCCCATCTGGATGGGGAAGGGGTGCAGATGAAGCTGAGACAAGTCGACGAAGGAATTCAAGCACATTTTTCGACTAATAAAGGGACTGTGTGAGGCACAAAATAATCCGGTCCTGCAAGGGAGGTCTGCGCATGACCTCTACAGGAATCAGAATTCTCAGCATGATCACTGCCGACAACTGAATCCCACAACTAACATAATAATCAGCTCAACTAATAAAACAATAACATTCAATCATTACGCCAATTGGATCAGTTAAATAGAGCTTGGTAATAACAAGCCCAATTGATATTCTACTCTTAAAAACTTGAATGGAATCTTCTCTCAGCATCCTGAACTGCAGACTGTTATTCACTTATCAATAACATAAGCAGCTGAATGCTTAAAGGATCGCATTTTTCTATCTATTGCTGCACAGTTATCTAAGTACATGAGGATATTGACTTGAAAAGCAATCTTTTAGAGTTATGTGACAGGAATGAGGTCAGGGGAGGTGGTGGAACTAATTGGTAACTCTTTCAGAAAACTAGCAGAATGATCCTGGGAGAATGGTCTCCTTCTGGTTTGTATGATTTTATGATTTTAAAGGGTTATGCCTCTGCTAAAATAACAGAACAATATTGCACCAATCCATTAACATTATCCATTGCCTGTTAGTATTGGCAGTGGTATTACCACCATTAAAAACTTAAGTAATTTATGACCGGTATGTATTTTAAAAATTGATGCTATTTACATTTGTTCAACATTAATGTTTAATTATGTTATTTGAGTACAGATGCCAAACTATGGGGTATCAAATGGCATGAAAGGATGTTCATTATATTAAGAACAGTAGATAATTTATTGTTGGTGTCCTCATCACAATTTATCCCTCAAGCAACATCACAAAAACAGGTTATCAGGATCATTCTCCATACTGTTCACAAATTGAAAATCACACAACATCAGGTTATAGTCCAACAGGTTTAATTGGAAGCACACTAGCTTTCGGAGCGACGCTCCTTCATCAGGTGATTGTCAACATGATGAAGGAGCGTCGCTCCGAAAGCTAGTGTGCTTCCAATTAAACCTGTTGGACTATAACCTGGTGTTGTGTGATTTTTAACTTTGTCCACCCCAGTCCAATACCGGCATCTCCGAATCATGTTCACAAATTGGTTAGGTTGTTTGCCACATTACATGGGTCACTACAACTCACTTGCTTCTGAAGATTGCACATCCTGAGGTTGTGCTAGGTGCTACAGAAATGCAAGGGATTTCTTTCAAGATATTTAGAGTACATTTCAGCCACATCATCACCACTTAGCGATTTGTTTTTGTCAGGAACATCAAGTCTTTGTGTAAAATCTCTGTTCAGGTGCTGTCATTTTAGCCATTGGGAATTTAACTCTCCAGCAGATAGGAGGTTCATACTTTGGTACAAAATGGAGTCAGCCTATTTTTCCACATTATGTCCAGGGCAGTGTTGGGAGCACAGATATAGTCATGCAATGCATAAGATGCCAACTTATGCAAGTGACCATGCAAAGCCCAAAAATCACAAGTGAGTCTGTGTTCCACATATGTTACGGAGATGAATTACATTTAAATTTACCAGCTACTGGTTAAAAAAAAAATTCTGCCTAAAGCCCCCATACTTAACAAACTTTATGCTGAGAAGTTCTGAAGTGTTTTAGTTCCTGTGAATAGAAATGTCTGCTGAAATCAAAGGTTTTTTTTAATATAACGCATACCATATTTTGAAAAAGGAAATAACTTAGATGTACAGTAACCCTTCCATCTTAAATTGCTAATTATCCTGATTTCTTTAAGTTTGGCTTCTTAGTGGCTGCAGTGATTCAATTAGTATTTCTCCCTTGTAATGACTTCATTTGATACCTCAATAGGATTAGTGTAAACATTGAGGCCCATGAATGTGCATGTTTGTTAAGACATTGTAATGTTATATCTGCATACAGAGGAGGGCTTGATGTAAGTAGAGTCCCAGCTAAAACTCAAGTCAGTGTATCCCTGGTATGCAGAAGAAACATTTCCTTTGGGGCTGTCTTTTTGATGGAAAATTCAACCAGTCCACTGATACATTACTGATTACAACTTAATATAGAATGAGGGAAGAGATGATTGTGTGAGTATTAGACTGACAAAGCTGCTAATTGATTGGCTTAAATAAAAGGGAACCTTTCATACTATGTACAGCACCCTACCCTCATTACTGTCAATGGAATTTAAATATTGCAACAAAATCTCACAACCTTGTCCAAATGCAAAATACTGCAGATTCTGGAAAACTAAAAAGTAAACAGAAAGTGCTGGAAATACTCAGCAGATCTGACAGCATCTGTGGAGAGAAACATGGTGAACGTTTCGGGTGAACGTTATGTTGTCAGAAATCAAAGGCACCCAGATGATAACTGTTTTCATATTTTGAAATTTTCAGGTCATAAACTCATAATGGATCTGATTGTTTTATTTCTAACTGAAGGCAGACTCATAGAAACATCTGAATTGACTTTTCTTTTGCTCATTATTGATAAAAGGTGAGTTTTTTTCTTAAGTTGCAAAGAGCTAATTGTAGAGTGACCACTAAGTATTGTCACTTCCATCTGTGTCAGCATTGTCAGCATGTTTGTGGAAATTCATTGAAAATGTGGACTGGATTTAAAGTCAAAGAGTGTGGTGCTGGAAAAGCACAGATTGTAGAGTGACCACTAAGTATTGTCACTTCCATCTGTGTCAGCATTGTCAGCATGTTTTGTGGAAATTCATTGAAAATGTGGACTGGATTTAAAGTCGAAGAGTGTGGTGCTGGAAAAGCACAGCTGGTCAGCCAGACTGTGCTTTTCCAGCACCACACTCTTTGACTCTGATCTCCAACATCTGCAGTCCTCACTTTCTCCTAGCTGAATTTTAAACCCAAGGCTGGGAACCTGCGCCTAAGTAATTTCTGGATCTCGACTCCTCACCATGTCAACTTCAGTAATACTTGGTGATTTTAAATGTGTAAGACCCAAATTGGTTTTGAGGTGCGATCAGTGACTGATTTATAGTCATTCAGCATGGACACAGACCCCTTTGGTCCAACCAGTCCATGCTGAATATAATCCCAAACTAGTCCCACCTGCCTACTCCTGGCCTAATTTGTGGCAGCTGGCAAGGAAAGAGACAGCAACAAGTTCAGAAGGGCAATTTTAAAAGACAAACATCAGCCTTGACTCGGTTTACCATTATTTGGAGCAGGCAAAGTAGAGTCCCATCATGGTCCACACCAGTTTCTGAAAGCATACGTATGTACTGACATAGTCACTCATCGGGTATTCAAGTCATTCTGCTCAAGCAACGGTAGCTTTGTGTCATTGTGTGAGCATCTCAGTTTGACCATTCCTTTATATTCAAGACTTTTCATCAGCAGCTGCAGTGAATAAAGGCTACTTGTTGTGCTCCCGACAACCGTGCACTAAAATGACCCTGATGATTCTGTCCCTCTCCAGCCCATTAATAAGCTTTTCAAAGAACATAACAGCAAATAAAATGAAAATGTGTGGGTGCCACCTCCCTCTCTCTCTCTCTCTCCATGCATCCTCAGGTGTTCAATTGTTCTACATTTGATTGTAAGTCTCTTTACTATGATCACTGTGCTTGATTGGTCAAGCATAGGTGTGGACTTAGAGGAAAATAAACAAGGTGTAGAAATGATTGCAAGCTAGCATTAGAAGCATGAAATTGACACCTTAAAGCACTGTGAAATATAGCCACTATAAACACAGAAACCAGTGTTATATTTCATTGATCCAAGGTATTATATGCACAAAACCAGCCTTGAGAAGGGCATCATAAAACTGACATGCCTTCTGGTAGTTTCATTTTCAGATCATGCCAATACCTGGTCTCAAGTACCCTCATCATCTCCAAGGTTAATTGAAATGCAGCCCAATGTTGAACAGCCATTTCTTGGGTGGAGGCTGGGCTCCCGAAGTAAGTTTTCATGTCAATATCAACCATTGGATCCTGATAGGCAACTGTAGAAAGTTAAGATCCTGCTGAAAGAAGGTGTAAATGACACTGTAGAATCCCTGAAGTCACAGACTGAGTCATGAAATGGTTAAGTACAGATAAAAAGCCATTCATCCCATCGAATCTACACCACCTCTCTGCAAGATTCATTCAATTAATCACCAATGACATTTTGTCAATCCTAATTCGAGGTTATAATCCAAACTTTACCTAACAAAAGGGCAGAGCTCTGAAAGCTTGTGATTTCAAATAAACCTGTTGGACTATAGCCTGGTGTCATGTGACCACAAGAGACCATAAGACATAGGAGTAGAAATTAGGCGATTCAGCCCATCGAGTTTGCTGTGCCATTCAATCATGGCTGATAAATTTCTCACCCCCATTCTCCCGCTTTCTTCCCGTAGCCCTTGATCCCCCTGATACTCAAGAACCTATCTATCTCAGTCTTAAATATACTCAATGACCTGGCCTCCACAGCCTTTCGACCTTGTGCACCCCATTTCCAACACCAGCACCTCCACGTCAATCCTAATTGCTGGCATCAAGTCTACAAACCCACAGAGAAATATCATGAAAGATTTATACTTGGAACAGAATCAAAATGAAATAACTTTCGTTCCTACAGCCTATTTCATAATCTCAACCTGACCCAAAGTGCCTAACAGCTAACTAAATACTTTTTAAGTGTAATATTGCTACGTTGTAGGAAATATCACTTTAGATAAACCTTTGTAAGCTGTTTCAAATCGATCTGTGTATGGCATTTCTTATTCAGACAGCTGCAGTTTGTTTCAGTTACTTCATCTTCTTCCCTGTTTCCTTGTACTGTATAAGATCGAACTATAAGATCGAGGGAGCCTAGAGTTAACATAAAGGCAAAGGATGCTAGTGTTTCTGGTACTTATTTTCTGGCTACATTGAAAAGGATGTCCCAGTTGAGGCACATCATTTCAGATGGCCTTCTACGTCTAAAACCATTCCCTAGTTTATTAAAGGCAGAGAATGCACCATTCAACCATATGCAATTCTGAAAATAAAGCCAATTTTTTTTGAGTGTTCCTTTAAAACTCAAGCCCCAGAATTTAAATATTAAAGAGCAAACATTAGGATTAAATTAGAGTTAAAATTATGCCAAGCTACTAATGTCAAATTATGGCTAAATTTCTTGTCAGTCTCCTTTATTTCATAGAATCCCTACAGAGTGGAAACAGGCCTTTTGGCCCAGTAAGTCCACACGGACCTTCCAAAGAGTAACCCATCGCCCTATTAATCTACACTTACCCCTGACTAATGCACCTAACCTACACACTCCTGAACACCACGGCCTATTCACTCTTTCCCAAAACATCAATTCTTCTGCTCCGCTTTTCCAGCATCATACTTTTGACAATTCACCTGGCAGACACATCCTTGGATTGTGGGAGGAAACCCACACAAACAGGGGGAGAACATGCAAAGTCCGCACAGATAGTTGCCCAAGGCTGGAATCAAGCCTGGGTCCCTGATGCTATGAGGCAACAGTGCTAACCACTGAGCCACCAAGCTGCCCATGTTTTGTGTAGCAAATGAGTGCAAACAAATGAACACCAGCATAAACAAACAAGAACAGGTATGATTGGGGGTCCGAGGAGAGTGCCAGACTCATACCAGACATTCTTTCTTCAAACATAGTTATTAAAACTTCAAGATATCTGATCATTATTATATTTAAAAATGTGCAATTAGGGAATATGTTTCATGTTGAATGTAATCTGTACTTATTACATGATACTTATTCAAAGAAACAGAAAACATGTTGCAGAAATTAGTGAAGATACACTTTTAAAAATGTTTAAATAATCCTAAGAAAACAGAACTTAGGTGGTTTTTAATTTTGCTGTTACACTCATTTTTAAACAGAGTCACTATAGGAAATTTACAAGTAAGTCTTTCTTTTACATTGGAGGGAGGTGGGAGCTGAAGGGTTGGAGATAGGGACTATTATACTGAGCCACAGGCACGTAGTGGACACACAGCTATAAACAAGTGAGGAAATTTGGGCACAGCATATATTTCTGGTTGGAAATTCAATAAATCAAACTCCTCATTGAATGAGTATGCTTTTGCTGGATGGACAAAATCAAATCAGAAAGTAGGGTTCTATATCAAAATATCAAAAATAATAATAACAAATAAACTCCTACATTTAAAATTGCACATGGAGCAGTAGCACTAATGTGAGATTAACATCTAGTTTATAATCTTACCAACATGAAAATTGGAATGAGACAATAAACCTTACAACTTTAAATTAAAAACTCTTTAAATAGCGGTGAGCAGGCATTTCCTGGAGATAAATGTTTCTGATTTATGTTTGTCAGGCTGATCATAACTCCCCATTGACTATAAATCCTTGGTTATACAGAGTTCTGTAACTAACCTGTGGGAATAAGATTAATCCAGGTTGCATTCTTTCCTTTGCATAACAGTAAAGTGAAGAGTACAATTTATCATTGAACCAAGTATTGCAAAATGTGATTCTAATTATGTTTATTTTTGTATAAAATGCAACTTTAAATCTACATAAGAACATATGGACATGAGGAGACAAAAACAGAAATTGCTGGAAATCTGTTCTGAAGAAGGGTCACTGGACCAGAAATGTTAACTCTGCTTTCTCTCCACAGATGTTGGCAGACCTGCTGAGTTTTTCCAGCAATTTTGTTTCCGATTTCCAGAATCCGCAGCTCTTTTGGTTTTTTTGTTGGGACATTAGGAGACTGTCCTGTCATTCGTTAATATAATGGCTGAGTTCTAACCTAACTCTACTCTTTTTGCCAATATTTTTCGAAACTTTTAGCTAATTGGAATTTGAATTGACAAGAATGAGAGGTGATCTTATTGATTATTGAAATCTCATTGATTATTATGGGGCTTGACAGGGTCAATGCTGAAAGGATTTCTCCCTCAGGGGAGTGTCTACAAGCAGAGGGCATACTATCAAGATAAAGGAGCGCTGATTTAATACTGAGATGATTTCTTCTCTCAGAGGGTTGACAGTCTTTGGAATTTCTTGCCACAGACAGTGTGGGGGCACAGTCCTTGTGGAAACTTAAGGCGTAGACAGTTTCTTGATTAGTAGGGGAATCAAGGGTACTGGGGAAAGGGCAGGAAAGTGGATGTGAGGAACATCGAACATCCATGATCAATTTGAATGGCAGAAGGGTCATCCTGTTCCTATTTCTTATGGGTTTATGGTCTAACAAAAAGATTATCAAACTCAATTGTAAAATTAACCATTCATCTAGCTGCTGGCCTATGTGAGTTCTAAATTTCTACCACCCTTTGAATAATTTCACTCTAAATTTTAGATTCCAGCCCTTCTTCCTAAACTTCCAAGCAGCAAAGATATTCTTTCACAGTCTGCCTACCAGTTTTCCTTCATTGCCTGTAAACTTTTGATCAAATTGCCCTTTAACCTTCTTTATGATTTATACCGGAAAACAAAATATCTTTAAGGGTTGTGTCCCAGAATTCATTTTAATTATAATTTTCATAACTGAAAAGGCAGCTTTGTTTTATTCTATATATGTCCTTACAGTTGAACATTTATTGAAATTTCAATTTCAGCAAATGTCAAGGCACTAGTGAACAAACGAAATTACATGAGTAATGTAACAAGTCTAGTCTGACCACACTGCGTAATGAAAGGCTGAGGAAATTATGATCTCTTTTGGTCTTAATCTTTTGAAGGAAACTGTTGAAAAGGGTAAAGATGAATATTGTGATTGCAGAGTGAAAAAAAAAATAGGTCACCACTCACAAGTATGATCACTAGAGCATGGAGTCAGAATTTCATGCTACATTAGGTAGATTTTAAAACCTAATCTACCTCTATGAATGTTTTATGGGTAATTTTATGAAGGCACAGATTGCTTGACAACATGGGGACATGAAAACCTACCTGGCAATCAGCAACTTTGTGACCTCTGAGCGTGCTCTAACCCCCTCAGCACGTCTTACTGATCATACATCACTGCACACGGGAACACCAGTCAGAGCAGCAATTTGATTTTCATTTTGGTTTTATTATTATTCTGCCAGTTCTTCACTGTCCCCCTTCTTTTATTGGTGGTTGAGGTAATTCACATAATGAACACTGCTTCAGTTTTTGTCAGTAGCTCTTTCCAGTTAGATGCCTATTTTCTCTCTCTCTCTCTCTCTTGATCCCTTTTCACACTTGGGCAAGCACTCTCTAAACTGCCAAGGTATGAAGAAGACTGTTCAGTCAAGAATGTTGGGATTCAAAATGTTCCTGGTGGTTTTTAGCTCAATA
Organism: Chiloscyllium plagiosum; assembly: GCF_004010195.1. Classification (NCBI taxonomy): domain Eukaryota; kingdom Metazoa; phylum Chordata; class Chondrichthyes; order Orectolobiformes; family Hemiscylliidae; genus Chiloscyllium; species Chiloscyllium plagiosum. Next base: position 90,022,019 of record NC_057713.1, read on the forward strand.
AGCATAGCATTCAGTACTTCTGTCTAGACACTTAAGGTATAAGCTTCCTATGAACAGTGAAAGCTACCAAAAGGACATTCAGCACCCAGAGGATTAATTACCTGGAGGACACAATTACATTTTGCGAATGAATTTCTTATTAATGAATAGTTAATTTTGATTGCAAAAGAGCCATGCTAGCCATTTTCTGAGTTGCAATAATATTCTCACCTAGGTGCATTTTATAAAGTTATGGTAAATGAATTTTTATTCTTCAGGCCACAGCACAGTGGATATTAGAAAGAAGACTGGAATTTATTTAACAACTATAAAACTATCAAAACATATTAAGCCTATGAAGTACTTCATGATGTATAGACTCTGTTGTAATGTAGGAAATAAAGTGATAAATTTGCACACAGCAAGCTCCCATAAGCAGGAATGTGATAATCACCAGTTAATCTGTTTGTGTGATATCGGCTGAGAGACAAATATTGGACAGGCCACTAAAGTTAAATCATCATAGAACCCCCTATAGTGTGGGGCAGGCCTTTCAGTCCAACAAGTCCACACCAACCCTCTGAAATGTAACCCACTCAGACCCATTCTCCAGCCCTGACTAATGCACCTAACCTACATACCCCCGAACACACTATGGATAATTTAGCATGACCAATTCACGTAAACTGCTCATCTTTGGATTGTGGGAGGAAACCAGAGCATCCAGAGGAAACACATGCAGACACAGGGAGAATGTATAAACTCCACACCGACACTTGCCTGAGGCTAGAATCAAACCCAGATCCCTGGTGCTGTGAGGACTCAAAGGCACCCTTTAAATGGGCATCACTATCCAGTGAAGTGTCTTACAAGACCTGTGCCAGGTTTGATGATCAGCCTGGTGAAGTGATAATATTACTGGTTAACTGTGCATTACCATTGCTAACCACTGAGCCACCATGTCACCCTTTACAAAATAGTGCTAAGGAATCTTTTATACTGGATACATAGATCAGTTTAACATATCTGAAAAATGGTTTCTTTGGCAATGCAGCACTTCCTCAGAGCTGGATGGGAAACCTTGAATTTTTGGCTCAAGGTCTGGAGGGGGACTGGAATATGTAAGTATTTGACTGAAAGGTGACAGTGCTACCAAGTGAGCCAACAGTTGAAAATACCACACTGAGGAGGAAAAAATACTTAAAGGCGCCCCTTAAATGGGCACCAACATCCAGTGAAGTGTCTTACAAGACCTGTGCCAGGTTTGATGATCAACCTGGCGAAGTGATATTACTACTGGTTGACTGTGCATTTCCATTGCTGTCACTTTCTCCATACTGAAATACAAATTTCCAAAATTAAATTTATAGTGGTTTGAGAGAAATTCTGGCTACCCACAGCAAGGAAGATGGCCACTCAGCCCATTATTCCAGTACTGGGTCATTGTAAGAGCCATCCAATTAATTTTACTATCCTGCCTGGCCTCTCACTGATTCACCCACACAACCCCTTTCCCTAATTCCTACTTTATCATCCCTTTCTTTTTTGGAAGTTACTATTAAGGACAGCATAGTGGCTCAGTGGTTAGCACTGCTACTTCACAGCGCCAAGGACCCAGGTTTGATTCCAGCCTCGGGCGACTGTGGAGTTTGCACATTCTCCTTGTGTCTGCGTGAGTTTCTTCTGGGTGCTCCGGGGTTTCTTCCCACAATCCAAAGATGTGCAGGTTAGTTGATTTGGCCATGCTAAATTGACCATCGTGTTCAGTGTTGTATAGTGTAGGGATGTGGTTTTGGATGGGATACTCTTCAGAAGCTTGGTGTGGCTTGTTGGGCTGAGGGCATGTTTCCACACCATAGGGATTCTATTCTTAAATCCAAATACATTAAAGCTGCTCATACCAGGCACTACATTCAGAACATAACAAGAAATAAATAGTTTGCACTGGGGAGACATAAGGACAAATCTGGCTTCTGAAGTGTGGATGCTGCAGCAAAGCTCCTTCAAGTCCTGGTAAAGAATTCAATGGTGCATAACCAAATGCTTTTTTTTAAAAACCCAATTACATCTACTCGAAAGTGTGTCTCAACAAAAGCTAACATTTGAATAGTCAAGGGGCCGATACTTGGGCCAGAAACTGACTTTTGGTAAAAAAATTAATTAAAATTCACGTTTTTACATGGCAGACCCTGGCCAGCTCAGGATGGCTGGCAGTCTCTCAGGTCTATGGGACCACATGAGGCCTTCCAGTTTCACTAGTGCAGTGGCTGCAGTAAAAGGTAAATAACTGGGAAGGGACCTTAGCCAGAAGATGTCCTCTCAGCTACTTCTTACAAAAAAATTTTAAAAAAAACATAACTATTAGCTTGGTCATCAAGGGTGTGTGTGTGTGCGTGTGTCTGTGTGTGTGGATATGTATGGATGGGGTCTTTACAGAAGTGGGATAGTGTAAGTGGTTAGGGAGAGGCGTCTCTCTACAGCGCAGTGTATGGCTGTGTTTCCCCACCCCAGACACAAAGGGAGGTTGCATTGGTCTTCTGTGAGGATGCTGAGCTTTCCCTCATCATGTTGAAAAACATTCCAGTCGGCCACCTCAACCATGCAATTTAATGATCCTAATTGTTTGCCTGCAACATGGGCATGGGTAAACGTTCGAGGCTCTAATCCCTCCTTTTCCCAAAATGATTGCCCAAGGAATAGCACTCCAGGTGCAACATGCACACCCAGAATATTTTTCAGAGCACCACCCCTCGGCCCCACCTACTTGAGCCCTTACTTTCGATTGGAGGGGTTCCCAGGAATACAGTTCAAGGTGCCTATTATTAGATTTGTGCTCGGCTTTTTGGAATGTGGGGAAGTGCTCTGTGTTGATCGATCTGTGAAATTTCATTGTGAGTCATTTGACACAGATACAGGTTGACATTGGACCAACCTCCTTTTAGAATTAGAATTAGAAATAGCTTTATTATCACATGTACTCATGAGTACAGTGAAAAGTTTACAAGTCCCCACTTACAGCTTAGGTACTGAGGTGCAGATTCTTAAGTACAAATTCTTAGGGAAAAAGATTAGAAAATATTTATCTCTCTGGATTGTGCTATCCACTGAAAGTGAAAATTGAGGGAGATGTGCAATAGACAAATGATTCAACTAGATTGCCACAAGGCAACGCCAATGCACTGAAGAGCAAAACATGTACCTCTAACCTACAAGCACAATTACTTTTCTCAATAAAACATTGACAAGAGAAATTTGTGACAAATGTAGAAAATAGGAGCAGGAGTAGGTCATTCAGCTCATCAAGGCTGCTCCTCCATTCAATCTGATGATGGCTGATCATCCAACTCAGCACCCTATTCCTGCTTTCTCTCCCATTACCTTTGATCCCTTTAGATCCCTAAGAATTACATTTAAAGTCTGCAACAACCTAGCAAAAGTTACAAAGAACATTGAATGAGTAGTCATGATTCGGAGACAATCAATTTTTCAATGTATAATTTCAGTTACATCACACTGCAAATTTTTGCTATAAATTCTGTGTTACGATCGAGCCCTCCACAATCACCTGATGAAGGAGTGTCGCTCCGAAAGCTAGTATGTTTCCAATTAAACCTGTTGGACTATAACCTGGTGTTGTGTGATTTTTAACATTGAATGAGTAGGCATTGAAATTTGGCCAGAAAGATTCAATTTACTTTCTTCGACCTGACACTGAAAATGTGAGGGTCTCTAGATAGGAAGAGCTCAAGGTAGAGAAATGTCTCTGATTACAGTACAATTTGGAATGTGTAATTCCTCAATGTTTCCTGCAGCCTTTAAGAGACTGGAAAGTGTTGATATTCCAAATTTGTCTGATTCTGTGCCACCTGGTGGTCATTAGCAGCCATGGCCTCTTCATGCTAAAATATGCTTTTAACATGAACAGACATAGGTTAGCAGTAACGAACCCTCTCTAAGATCGTTCTCCTGAACTAATAAGATTCAAAATTTCACATATTCCTGTTTTATTTTGACCTTACTGAGCACAGTTCTGTCAGAGACAAAAAAAAACACCTGATAAAACTGTTTTTACTACAAAATGCCCCTCAGGAGTGCTCAAGGCTTTGTGAACCTTGTCGGTAATTGGAAGCGAGGCTCTTGAATGCTCGCATTCATTTACAAGGGAGAGATTTCAAAATGTCCAGTTTAGTTGTATGCCATGGAATTAAGCTGTTTTTCACTTCCATTCATTTCAGTGTAGATAAAAATTGGACACTTTCCATAATGATGCATCATCAGTCTGATAGTCAACATAGTCAATATCTCACATAGCTAATGTTCAATCGACGTCTGGTGGTCTAACAACAAGTTTTAAAAAAATAATTCCTGTCTCTTGTTTCCAGACTAATTGGTTTACAACATATCAACAGTCTAAAGGGTACTTACATGCTTCCATCAGTGATTTTACCTTTATTAACTAAATTTTCTAACTTCTCTCCATTCATTTCTCCATTGTTTCCCTCTCTCACTCTCTGTTTTAGAATTCTCTTTTAATACATGCACACTTGCAAGTAGACAGAATAGTGTGTGGGGAAGAAGATGGAGTAATTGAATATTTATAGTTTATTTTATAAGAAATCAGTTGTTACTTCTGGAGATAGTTGAACAGTAGATAACCATGTTTTTAAGGAGCTATAGTGCAGTCAGTTTTCTTACAGGGCTGATCAACTTTCTAGTAATGGGCATCACTTCCAAAGGACAGTCTATATTTTTGAGGTTCCTGCAAGTTTCTGGATGTTACTCAATGGTTTTGGGTGACTCCTTTCTCCTGTAGCAAAAAGCACACAATTTACACAGAGGCAGGTGGTTCAATCCTTCTCTTTGCACAATCAGTTTCCGATTTCAGTATTTTGTCCAGCAATATCTAATGTTGAGAAGTCTTGTCTCATGAGACATCTGAAAGTTTCATTGTGAAATTTAATGTCCAGGTAATCACCCCAGATGGCCTTTTCTGAGTGTGGGAGATAGGCCTACCCATTAGACACTTCTTTGAAGTTCTATGAGTTTGGCTACTTGTAGTTCAGGTGACTTTGGCAGCCATTTTAAAGTGTTCCAACTTATTTTTAATGGTCTTTCAGCCAATACCCAAAGTCCAAATTAGCTGATGAGATTGTATCAATTAATAGTACATATTGACATAATATGACAACATTAAAAGTTCTTTTGGTGTTTAGTTTAACCCTGGAATCCTGCCACTTATTTTCTTAACTTTGTTCTTCTATACATTATTCTTTCAATGATTATGGTCTGTCAAGCCAAAGTCTAACAGATATCCAGCTTGTTCAGTATTCTCATAACTGGAATCACAACGTGAATAAATCTTTGAAGGTGGCAAGTTGATAGTCTGTTATAAAGCACATTGCATCCTACAGTTTATACAGAGAGGGATAGAATATAAAGACAAGCACACTGGGACTTTATAAAATGCTGGCCAGGCTTCAACTAGAGCACTGAGTTGAATTTTGGATATCACCCATTAGAAAGGACCTCAGAACTTTGGAGAAGGTGAGGAGAATTGTGTTTAGAATGTACCAGGATGCAGAATGAACCTCATTGACGTGGAGAGACTGTGGTTATTCTCCTCAGAGCAGAGGGATTTGAGAGGAGCATCAATGGAGTAGAGCAAATAACAGAAGATGATTTCCAAAGTCAGAAAGGTCAGTTATCTGAAAACATGGGGTTGTTAATGGTGACATGGAGAAAGTTGGAAAAGTTCACCAATTTGCTTCCAATTTCCATCCTTCACTTGCCCCCTCCTGAACCATCTCTGACTCTTCCCTTTCTTAATTTCTCTCTTTTCATTTCTGCATTTAGGCAGTCCACTAATATCCATCGCAAACCCACCAATATTCATAGTTACCTTGACGACACTCCCCCATACCCTGCTTCCTGCAAAACTTCCATTCTTCAGGTTTCTCCAACTCTATTGCATCTGTTCCAATGCTACACCTTCTGCAGGGGTGTTTATACTATGTTCTCTATTTTTCTCAACTGAGGACTCTTCCTCCCCCGCCCCACCACCATGGTTGACACGGCCACCAGCCGTGTCCAACTCATTCCCCAGACTTCTGCCTTCACCCCTTCAACTCTCTTCCAGAACAATAATTGGGTTCCCCTTTCCTCACTTTCCATCTCAACAGTTTCCATATTGAAAGGATTATCTTTCATCAACAAGATGCCATCATCAAGCAAATCTTCCCTACATCCCCTCCTTCATCAGCATTTCCTCTGTGACAACCTGGTCCACCCCTCTATCACTCCTAACATTTTCTCGCCACATCTCTTACCCCATCTACAACATTTTCCCATGCAATAACAGAAGGTGTAACCCCTGCCTTTTTTATCTCCTCACGGATCAAGGTCCCAAAGGTGTCTTCCAGGTGAAGGAACATTTCACTTGTACTTCTTTCAATGTAGTTTGCTGTTTTTGCTACTCACAATGCGTTCTCTTTTACATTGGCAAGACCAAATGCAGACTGGGTGACCACTTTGCTGAATATCTCCACTCTGTCCATAAGATTGATCTGGACACTCCAGTTACTTGCCATTTAAAAATAAACACTTTGTTTCTATGCTAAGATTTCCATCTCAGGTCTGCTGCAGTCTTCCATGGTTGCACATTGCAAGCTGGAGGAACAACTCATTTTGTGCTTGGGCACTTTACAGCCTTTGAGACACAGCATTGAATTCAATGATTTCAGAGCATGAACACTGTCCTCCATTTTGATTACAACACCCTCTCTTCCCTCTCCCCCCTCCCTCCCATATCTTGTTTGCATAGGATCTTAGGAATTAGAAAAAGGAATAGGCAATTCAGCGCTTTGAGCCCACTCTGCCATTTAACATGATTATACCTGATATTATTTTGGTTTCAACTCTACTTTCCTGCCTGCTTCTCTGTGGCCTTTTATCCCGCTTTTCATCAGAAACATATCTATTTATTTCTGGAAGCTGTTGATTGATTCTGCCCCCACTGCACACTGGGCAGTGTGTCCCATCAATTCATAACCCTCTGAGAGAAATAGTTTCTCCTCATCTCAGTTTAGAAACCAGCTCCTCTCACTCTATATCTGTAATGTCTTATTTGAGACTGTCCCAAAAGGGGGAATATCTGTTCAATCTTATTAATCCCCTTAAACATTTTATATACCTCAATCAGACCTCCCTTCATTCTTCTGAACTCCAGCGAGTACAAACTCAAGGTGTTCAACTGCTCCTCATATGATAGTCCCTTCATCCCTGGAATCAACCTGGTGAACCTTCCCCGAAATACTTCCAGTGCCACCACATCCTTCCTCAAATAAGGAGACCAAAATGGGACACAATACTTCAGGAGTGGTCTCATCAACATCTTTATAATGCTAACAACACTTCTTTACTTTCATAATCCAATCCTTTTGCAATAAATGCTAGGATTGTATTTGCCTTTCTTATTATATGCTGCACTTGTATACTCACTTTCTGCGATCCAAGCACAAAGATGTCCAGATCCCTCTGCAATGATGCATTATGAATCTGCTTCCCATTTAAATATTAAGTTGCCCTTTTATTTTTCCAGCCAAAATGGACAACCTCGTACTTATCCACATTAAACTCCATCTGCCAGATTCCGGCCCCTTTTCCTAGCCTATCAATATTCATCTGTAAACTCATCATCTTCTCATCATGGCCTGCTTTCCTACCTACTTTAGTATCATCCATGAATCTTGCTATGTTACACTCTGTACATGCTTGCAAATAATTTATATAGATTGTGTCTCATTGGCTTTACTTTCAGCAGAGCTGATCTATTTTCTCTGATTCAACCTATTTTACATCTCAATCCTTCCTTGAACTCTGCTAGTGTTCCCTTTGCTTTTTTTGACCACCCTTACCAGCTGTTCCACTCACTTTTCTTGTTTTGTCAAAAGCATAGAACCCAGAATCTCCCAGCCACCTTCAGTTCCTGAAGAAATCATTGGACTTGAAATGTTAACGTTGTTTCTCTATCCAAAGGTGCTGCTAGAACTGGTGAGTTTCTTCAATATTTTCTAAACTTATTTCTAGATTCTGTTTAATTTAGTGAGGTTGAGAGCTGAGCATGAAATAGATCCATTGAGAATTTGTTTTAGCATGCCTATGAAATACTGAACATTTACAGTGATTCACTCTGAAGAGTAAAGGATATAAACTCTTTCGTGAAATAGAAACAATACTTATATTATTAATTATTATTATAAATAATATTATTATCTAGATATTAAATGATCATATGGCATTTGGGAATTTTTTACATGATTTGCCTTATATTATCAGTACACTGGCCACAAAATGTCATTTATATGAAATAGCAGAAATCAAATAACTGCATTTACATCTTGATTCCCTTTTTAAAGAGAGAAATGTAGCTATACTAGGCTTGAGTGTCGTTATAGATTGAGACCACAGATCTCATAATAAATCCAATGCCTCAGCAGGGAGTCGACTTCACAAAATTATTAAAATGGAGAATTTTTCTGTCACATACAAATTCCAGGGATTGAAAACATTTCAAATTATATTCTTCAGGATTCTATGCATGCTCCACATTTAAGTTTCTATTGCGCAGCAATCTGAGTGGCCTTCCCGCTAAGGGACAAATGTTCTCTTTATGGTTCTAGGGACATCAACATTTCCAGGATAGTTCCCCAACGGATTATCTGATTCCACTGACTTGTTTTAATAGCTGCAAAATCATACACTGTGTCTTCCCATTATTTTGTTTGTCTAAGCAAGCAACCTGTCTGTTTTATGGAACAGAGAATTCTGAAATTGGAAGCATCTAAAATTTAAACCTGACCACCAAGGCTGTCTTAAAGCTGTAAGATCTCGGAGTTTGAGCCCACTGAGTCTGCCCCAATATTCTATGAGATGATAGCTGATCTGACGATCGGTATGTCCAACTTCCTCTCTTTCTCACATAACCCTTGATTCCCTGACTGCTAAAAAAAAACTGTCTATTTCAGCCTTGAATATATTTTATGACATAGCCTCTATTGCCTTGTGTGGTAAAGAGTTCCATAGCTTAAGTACCCTCTGAGCAAAGAAATTCCTCCTCATCTCTGACTTAGATGGGCAATCCCTTACTCTAAAATTATGCCCTCTGGTCCTAGATTCTCCCACTAGAAGAAACAACTCTCCTCATCTACTCTGTCAAGTCTCCTAAGAGTCTTATGTTCCAATAAGGTCACCTCTTATTCTTCTGAACTGAGTTAGTAAAGGGCCAACATATTCAATCTCTCTTCAAAAGACAACATTTTCATACCTCGGATCAACATAATGAACATTTGCTGGATGGCCTCCAATGCCAGTATATCTTTCCTTAGAATAGGGGACAAAGCTGTTCACAATATTTCAGGGTAGTTGTATAAGCAATGATACCCAGTGTAGAACAGGATTTGACAGGACATGCAAACATATAAAGACAGCAAGAAAGATCAAAGGGAGAAAAACTGGTAAAAAAACAGGTTTTGTATCCCCTCTCCAGAACCCGCCCCCTTTTGATTTAGTTTAAATACTCGTACTTTGTTAATATAGAAGAATATGTTTTTGTTCTTTGAGCTGTGCCTTGTCATGTTGCAGAAAGGCTATTTCAGGTCTCCAAAGATTGTAACAAAGTTTCATAAGCAACCAAAGCAAATGAATAAAAGCAAATCAATTTAAGCAGTACCCTATTTTGCAGTAGAGATGAGGAAATTTGTTTTATGCAGTGAGTTGTCATAATTGCAATGTACTGCTGGAAAGGGATGGTGCAGTCAGACTGAAAGTAATTTTCCAAAACAAATTTAATAAATACTTGAAAGAGACAAAACTACAGGGCTACAGCAAATGAGTGAGATAAGTGAGACTTTTTCGTTTCAGTTCTGGCACAGACTGAATGGCCTTCAGAGGATTTGCATTTGACAGTAGGGCAGTGTTGCTTCAACTGTATAGCTTGGTTAGACCTGTGTACGGTTTATTCTTATGCCCAAAAGATACTATTGTCAATAAGGTTCCAAGGATGGTGGGACCGACTTATGAGGGGACAAACTAGGCCTATATTCTCTAGAGTATTGAAGGCTGAGAGGTGATCACACTGAAACCTACAAAATGCTACAGGGGATAGACAGGGTACATGCATGTGAGGTATTTCCCCCTGACTGGGGAAACCAGGGGAACTGTACAAAAACAAGGGAATGCTACTTAGGTCCAAGACAAGGAGAAGTTAATTTACTCAGGGGAAATTGTGAACCTTTGGAATTCACTGCCACAGAGGACTTTGAGTATGTTTAAGGTAGAGATTGATAGATTTCTGTTTACCCGGGATAAACAGAATTATGGATATGGGGTGGCTGTGGTGGATATCAAAATATTTGTTCAGCCATGATCATATTGAATGAGTGGGGGGCTGGCTTGACAGGTAAATGGCCTCTTCCTTTGCCTATGTTTCTAACTGTATCATAAAATTATTGATTCTATTAAACTCAAGAAGTCAGTCTATTTGCTGATCTGGTCTTGTTTTGCTACCTCTTCATTTGGTGGCCTTAGTCTGTGCAGCATGGTCCATTGCAAAATAAAATTGGGTTATTACTTTTGTAGACCAGTCTGAACCTTCTGTACTCCAGACATGTAATTTTCACTTCAAAAGGAGACGTTGACAAGTAATTAATGTGTTTGCAAGTCCACTTCACTGATTATTTGACTAATCTTGAAGTTCAGAGGCCTGTGTGAGCCTGAAAGGTGTAATGTGTTCATTGGCAGACTGTGATCCTTTCTGAAGTGCCATTGACCTGTATAGGTTACAGCTGTCTTTGCTGCATTGCAAAGGCAGCTTTGAGCTGCTCACTAATCCCAGGGGCTGCTTTTCTGCTGGACCTAGATTATATGACTTTTCAACAATTTTTATCACCTGTAATGCCTGGACATCCTGGTTAACAGGTCTGACCAGGGAGATACCACTGCTGTGCTGGAATGCTGAAACTAATATTTCATTAATGCTTCTAATTCAGAAATGAATGGAAATATTGACTGAGGAAAAAAAAGGACACATTACTGTTTATTCTTTTGACTAGTACACTCAGTTTAAAAACTGTAAAATTGCACCCATGTAATATTTACACAAGCATTACATGAAGTTTAAACTAAATGCTTGGAATTCCATTACCATTTAAAATGCTACCTAATGTATGACCTGAATCTATACTGACCATGTGCCCTTGGACTTGAAGAGATGCATTGGCAATGCTGGTTTGAAGTGCTATTTGATTTGTGTTTATATTAACCGATTGTAGGAGAAAGCGAGGACTGCGGATGCTGCAGATTAGAGTCGAAAGTGTGAAGCTGGAAAAGCACAGCAGGTCAGGCAGAAGTTGAGGAGCATTCCTGATGAATGTGTTATGCCCAAAACATCGATTCTCCTGCTCCTCGGATGCTGCCGGATCTGCTGTGCTCTTCAGGCACCACACTCTCAATTAACTGATTGTGTTTATAATAACTGATTAACAAAAACAGGAATTTCTGGAGCAACTCAACAGATCTGGCAACATCTACAGAGAGAAAGCAGAGTTAACATTTCGAATCAAGTTACCGCTCGGCTCTTAGTTCTGTGATCATGAAAGATGACATATGAATGCAAGTCTTTCTTTATTGTCTTCACATTCTATATAAAATGTAATGTCTTCCCATTTTTGGACTCCCTGCGTTGTCAATCCAGTCTAATAAAACTCCCTCTTTTCTGCCTTAACACTTGCTGCACCTATCTACAAGGATTGATTAGGGATGGTCAGCATGGCTTTATGTGTGGGAAATTGTGTGTCACTAACTTGATTGAGTTTTTTGTGGAAGTGACGAAGAGGATTGATGAAGGCAGAATGGTGGACGTGGTTCATATGGATTTTGAAAGGTATTTGACAATACCTTCAAGCCACATGGTAGACTGGTTAACAAGGTTTGATCACATGAAGTACAGGGAGAACTAGCCACTTGGATACAGAACTGCCTTGAAGGTAGGAGACAGAGGGTGGTAGTGGAGGGTTGCTTTTCATACTGGAGGCTTGTGACCAGCGATGTGCCGCAAGGATCGGTGCTGGGTCTGCTGCTTTTTTGTCAGTTGTATAAATGATTTGGATATGAATGTAGGAGGAATTGTTAGTAAGTTTGCAGATGACACCAAAATTGGTAATGTAGTGGACAACCAAGAAGGTTATCTCAGATTACAATGGGACCTTGTTCAGATGGGCCAATGGGCTGAGGAGTGGCAGATGGAGTTTAATTTAGATAAATGTGAGATGCTGCATTTTGGAAAGCAAATCAGGGCAGACTTATACACTTAATGGTAAGGTTCTGGGGAGTGTTGCTGAACAAAGAGATCTTGGAGTGGAGGGTGAAGAAGGCATTCGGTATGCTTGCCTTTACTGTTCAGTGCATTGAGTATAATGGGAGGTCATGTTGCGGCCACTTTTGGAAAACCGCATTCAATTTTGGGTCTCCCAGCTAAAGAAATGATATTATGAAACTTGAAAGGGTTCAGAAAAGATTTACAAGGATGTTGCCAGGGTTGGAGGGTTTAAGCTCTTGGGAGAGACTGAATAGGCTGGGGCTGTTTTTCCTGGAGTGTCAGAGGCTGAGGGGTGACCTTATAGAGGTTTATAAAATCATGAGTCACATAGATAGGATAAATAGACAAGGTCTTTTCCCCAGGGTAGGGGAATTAGAAGGCATAGGTTAAAGGTGAGAGAGGAAAGATTTAGAAGTGATCTAAGGGCAACTTTTTCACGCAGAGGGTGTGGTGTGTATGAAATGAGTTGCCAGAGGAAGTAGTGGAGACTAGTACAATTACAATATTTAAAAGGCATCGAGATGGATACATGAATAGGAAGGATTTAGAGGGATATGGCAGGGCAAATGGGACCAGATTAATTTAGGATATCTGGTTGGCATGGATGAGTTAGACCAAAGGGTCTATTTCTGTGCTGTACATCTCTATGACTCTATAACAGGAGGATTAATGAAAAGAACAGTGTTGGCTTGGATATTTTGTACAAATCTAGGACAAGAACTGAACATGTTGGATAAATGACGTTATACATGAACGTCCTTCAAAATGTCAACTCAGTGAGAGATGAAAGACCACAATTTCAAATTTATAATCTCATTTGATGAGGGTGCAGTGGTAGAGTCCTTAATCTTGGTCTAGAATGCTTAGATTCAAGTCCCACCTGCTCCTCCTTACGTGTCAAAGCATGACTGAACTAGTTGATTAAAAATATCTATAACATTCAACTGATAAATAAAAATTGTTTGAAGTGATTGATAATTGTTTCTGATAAAACAGCAATTCCTCAATCGGATCATTAGAATCATGACTTAAAGTGAAACACCTTTCATTGAATTATGGGTTTCCATAGCAATCAATGGTAAACCTGATGTTAGATTGCTACAGATTCCTGATGAAGGACTTTTGCCCAAAACGTCGATTTTCCTGCTCCTCGGATGCTGCCTGACCTGCTGTGCTTTTCTAGCACCACTCTAATCATAACTCTAATCTCCAGCATCTGCAGTACCCACTTCTGCCTCGTTAGGTTGCTAGTCATTTTCTTGCCTGTAAAAATAAAAGTACAAGTTCAAATACTGTAAAATACTTGTGAAGTTCTCTGCATTCCTAGATGAAATAAATTGCAAATAAAGTAAATCACTGAATATAAGAGAAATATGTATAAATTAACATTTATAAATTAAAATGTTGAGGAGTGAGTTTTTTGCTGCATTCAACAAAAGTTTATCTTATTTTAAAAATATTTCAATAGCTTTCTGATTTGTAATTTTTTTTATAGCTTGTGATTCCAAAATGTTGACATTGTTAAAACTTAGCCTGAATTGAAAAGGATATGGGAGGTGGCTATGGCTTGGTGTTTACGTCACTATTATCCCATCTAGCAGAATTCAGCTTTAACTTAATTCACAAATTTTATAATTATTTGGGTATTTTTCACTATTTCATTTCTACCTTTTCCACATGAACTCAGATAATTCTTCCTACACTCTTTTGTACAACTTATGTTCTGGCTGCAAACGTTCATTTGAACATATTATTTTCTGCAATTCACCAAGAATCTTTTACTCTCTTTCTCACCAAACTCATCTTCTGTTGCCATTTCTGTCTCCTCACTACACCAGTTCTCTAGTTCTGATTTATCTCTCCCCTATTTATACGCACAATTCTTGCTGATCCAATTATAATGTAATACCAGAGGTATAATCTGGGAACTGACCAAGTTGTTCAAGGCTGCCCTTAAAGCTGGGGAGAAAGCAATACACCCATTTAATTAGTATGACAAGGAAGCCACTTTCAAAAGACGGAGAAATGGTGACATTGACATCCTGCCAATGGGCAGCAGAGCAACATTTTATTAAATATATAGCAGAGGGTTAGTTTATCTGGTGGCTCCAAAGAAAGATAAAAACTCAAAGCATGGAATTCTGGGAAAATACAATGAGAATGAAAATAATGAGATTCTCAACATTAAGAAACAAACAGTCTGATATTCGTCCTAAGATTTTAATAGCTGAATAGGAATCTTGCTAGGAAGTGGCAAGGATCCTATCTACATATATTAGCACCTCATTAACAGTAATTCTGTTTCATTTATGTGCAGGCTGCAATTCTCCCAGGTACCAGTGACAAACTAGGCAGCAATTCCCTACTTCATTGGCAGAGCACTTACTTGGCAACTGTAGCTTACCAGCTTCTTCTTTGGGTTTTCTACGTATCCCGATGCCTTAGAGCACACCTCGTGGGCAGCCACCTGCCTGCATCCTCCATCCAGGAAGATAGCATTGGCAAAACGCTAGCATCACCCCTGTGTCATGGCACACCTTCAATTAATTTAGATCACACTTCAGCCCTATACTACGACACACTGGAGATCAACACTAACTTACATCGTAATTCTCCTGTCAGGCTGCTTTGTGATCAGGGGAAACACCAATCTCATGCTTCAACTGATGATCATTCATGTCATTGTGAAGCTCTTTTGAGCTTTCACTCCAAATGCATCCAGTGACATGGGGCTGCATCGTCACTATTGCAGTCATACAAGGACAGCATCGAGAAATTGTGGAGGCACAAAGACATCAGCAAATCCAAGAGTGAGTGAAATCTCATGAATAGCCTCCTCATGGAGAGGTGGTAGTGGAATGTCCCTTCAGGATGTGGAGAAAGTCCAGAGGCCCAGGCTGCTATGTCCTCATTTTATTCTCCAAATAACTGAATTTTAGGGCTGTCACAGAACTACCTTATCTGCTGGAGCAGGATTTATGCACTGAAGAGATGGGTGGCTATCCTACTCCAGTGGCCATCAAGATCACAGCAGTTATTAATTTCTACGTGACTGGTGCCTTCCAAGGATCTATTACAGTCCCGTGTGAGATCTCTTGCAATCCAGAAGCCACAAATGTGCTAAAGTTGTTACTGATACAGTTTTTGCCAGATCATACTCTCGTTTCCATGTGATGAGATCAGTGCTATGGCCTGAGCTTTAGACATTGCCAACACAGCCAGTTTCCACCAACTGCAGGGTTGTATTGACTGTACGCATGTGGCTTTGAGTGTACCACATCATAATGCAGAAGAGTTCATTAGCAGAAAAGGGCTCACTGGGTCAATGAGCATATATTCTTGAGAATTCTCTGATTCCTTTCTCATTTCAAGGGATGAATACCTTGCAAGGATGGTCACTGGGAAACAAGAGTTACCCTCTGCAACACTAGCTGATGACCCTAAGGATGAACGTAAATACAAAACAGTCCCTTCTTCAACCAGAGCCATCGAAAAGCAGATGATGGAGTTCCTTAGATGAGGCTCCAATACATGGATCAGTCCGGGGGTACTTTGTAGTACAACAGCAGACAGAGTGTGCTGCATAATCCTCTCTTAGATACATTCTGGCTAACAGGGGGTTTCTCTGATTCATAAGAACATCAGGATCAGGAATAGACTATCTAACCTTTCAAGCTTGTGAATTGATACAATCTAATCATTGACTCCATTCTCCTGCCTTAACTCCCATATCCTTTGAACTAAAATCTAGTGATCTCAGTCTTAAGGTAACCAACAAAAATTTATGTACTCAGCTGACATCACCGCTGCAATGAGAAAGTGTTGGTTGGTGACAAACAAAAACAGAAATTGCTGGAGAAGCTCAGCCAGACTGGCAGCATCAGTGGGGAGAAAGCCATTCCAGTTTCGAGTCCAGTGACCATTCTTCAGTGTTCATTGGCACTGGGGTGTATGTTTTATTACCGAGGTATCCATAGGGATAAACAGAAGAAAATGAATTGATGAGGAAAACAAAGATGCGCTGAATTTTGATTCAAATTTGCGCTGAAGTCACAAACAATGACAAAAAAACTTAAAGTTTGACTCAGAATCACTGAACTGTTATGGTGCTGAAGGAGGCCATTCGACCTAATGTACCTGTACTGGATTCAAAGATGTGTTTGTTGCAGAGACTTTGAGGATGGGCAGATGCCGCACTGGAGTTTATGTACATTGATATCAATATGGAGTCTTGAGGCATCTTTCAGGTATGGTTGGTTGCTGTATGTGCTATATCCTGATCAAATAGTTCCTCATCCCAAATGGAAGTTTTGTGGTTCACAGCACAGGTAGGTGATGCCGACATACTTGTATAATTGATGATCTTAGTGATCAAAGTGCTGTCACTGTGTGACAGAATTTGTTGAGTTCACTGCCTAAGGCCTAGAAAAAGATTGAAAATATTTTTGAGGTTTGCAAAGGCAGTACTGGTATGTTCTTGACAAAACTTAAGTAGTTTAATTTAAGCAAATGGCCAGAAGTTAAGGGTGGACAAGAGTTTACAATAAACAAACTTCTTAAAAATTGATTTATTTATTAAGGGAAATGGTTCTCTGATAAATATATGAACACAAATAAAGAATATTTCAGGCTAGCAATTTGGACATACTATATATATGTATCTCATAAGTATTTTGTATAAGAGGGAGAAGTTGTGAATTCTTCACAAAATGAGCATCAAATCATTTAATTTTAACTACCATCTCTTGACTAATTATGTGCTAATTATGCTGCTTTACATAAATAAGTCAGCCTCACCTTTTGCACTCATTGAATTCTATTTGGGAAGGTCCAGATAATAAATCGATCTATTTCTGTAGAAAATAAAAGGATTTGCTTATTTATGTCAGTGGTGCTCAGACTTAAACAGATAAAAATAACTGGATCGTTCAGATAATCGCTTTGGAACCTTTGACTTTTTGCATTGTATTTTCTCTGTATGTTGTTCCAATTTCCTCTGGCATGGCCATGCATCAATACATCAGATTTGACAGCTGTGCTTTCTTGAATTCTGTTGATTGCACATAGTGCAGACAACTGAAGATTTCATCAGTTCTAGCCAACAGAATCATCCATTAACATTGGAAGATTAAAAGAATATTAGAGAGAAGAACATGTTTGATGGCTCTTAGCACACAAATGCAATCAAATGTAAAACCTAATGACCTAACCGATCTTAAAGTGTCCAGTGTATTATTTTGCAGATCAAATGTCATATTTTGTATAATTTGAAAGATATTTCTCCCAATCAGATCAATTATTTTTGTTCTCTTTTAATTAGAATCAATAGCTTTTTTTACACTGGATATTTTTTCCAGTGTGCATTCATATATTTACCTTCACCATGGAAAGTGGACAGATGTATTTTGTTTCATTCATTTGTTAATCTGCTTGTTGGTTTGTGCTTATACAACCTGTCTCAAAAACCAATGGGTGAATTTCAACAAAATTGAAACACAGATTGACAAAGGAATAAGTGATTACCTTTTGGTGGAAGCGCCAATCTGGAACTTCTTCAGGGGAACTGTTACCATTGGGAAAATAGGGTAAAGTGATTTTTTTGTATGAGCTTTGTTGACTGTTGTATGTTGAATGTTGTGACTTGTCTCAGCTGCGGTGGTGGAATGTGTCACAATTGTCAAAATGTGAGCAGGGTTTTCAGCGTAGCTTGTTGGATATGGATTGGCCTGCAGCATTCGAAGTGAGATAGAAGCTCTTTCTTCAGCTTTGTTGTGACATTACATCAACCAGGTTAGAGACAAACAAACTGCAGATGCTGGAATCCAAAGTAGACAGGCAGGAGGCTGGAGAACACAACAAGCCAAATAGCATCAGGAGGTAGAGAAGTCGAGGTTTCGGGTGTAACCCTTCTTCAGGACTGAGGGTGGGTGTAGGGGGAGCTGCAGGTAAAGGGGATGGCAGGGGCAGGATGGTGGAGTGGGGATAGGTGAACACAGGCAGAGGGTATGACCTGTTTGGTGAATGGGAGGAATGAATCTGGTTGGTGGCACGGAAGAATGGAAGGGAGTAGGCGAGGCTGGGAAGGGAGTCTGGGGAAGGGAAGGGAGGTTATTTGAAATTGGAGAACTCAATGTTGAGTCCTCTGGGCTGTAGGCTGCCCTGGCGGAAGATGATGTGTTGCTCCTCCAATTTGCGGTTTGGTTTGTTGTGGCAATGGAGGAGGCCAATGATGGTCATGTTGGAAAGGGAATGGGAAGGGGAATTAAAATGGGTGGTCACTGGGAGGTCCGGTCAGCCCCTGTGGGCCCAGCTGAGATGCTCGGTGTTCCCTAAGTTTATATATGGAGAATGTACTTTTCCTCCCTCTGTCATCCAGAGAGCCCTCTACTGCACCTCCTCCATTCCCCATTCCACTGCTCTAAAACCCCTCTCCCAACACAATAAAGACTGAGTCCCCCTTGTCCTCACCTACTACACCACCAGTCTCTGCATCCAACGCATCATTTTTAAACACTTCCGCCAACTCCAATTAGACCCCGCCACCAAGAACATCTTCCTCTCCCAACCCCTCTCTGTCTTCCACAAGGACTATTCCCTCTGACAGTCCTTGGTTTATGCCACTCTCCCAACCAACCACCCAACTACCCGCCCCACCCCAAAACCCCCAGGTACCTTCCCCTGCAACAGGAAAAGATGCAAAAACCTGCCAGTACACCACCCCCCAGTGCTCCCTTCCAGGTGAGACAGAAGTTCACTTACCTCTCTTCCAACCTAGTTTACTGCATTAGGTGCTCCCGATGTGGTCTTCCCTACATCGTGGAGACCAAACGTAAATTTAGGGAACGGTTCGCTGAGTATCACAGGCGGCCCACAGGGGTTGACTGGACGCCCAGTCACTGCCCATTCTAATTCCCCTTCTCACCCCCTTTCTGACATGACCATCCTTGACCTCCTCCATTGCCACAATGAACCAAACCGCAAATTGGAGCAACACGTCATCTTCCTCCTGGGCCGCCTACAGCCTGGAGGACTCAACATCGATTTCTCCATTTTCAAATAACCTCCCTTCCCTTCCCAGCCCCTCCACTCCCTTCCACTCCTCCATGCCACCAACCGGATTCATTCCTCCCATTGACCAACCAGATCGTACCTTCTGCCTGTCTTCACCTATCCCCACTCAACCACCTGTCCCCACCTCCCCCTTTATCTGCAGCTCCCCTACACCCACCTCAGTGCTGAAGAAGGGTTACATCCAAAACATCGACTTCTCTACCTCCTGATGCTGTCTGGTTTCCTGTGTTCTTGCAGCCACCTGCCATTCTACACTACATCAACCAGGAAGGGATATTCTTGTAAGAAGAATTGTGTAATTATACTAAGATTGAACTAACATGGCACAATGGAGATATACAATCTACTGAGTGCTTCTTCACTTGCTCAAAACAAAACATGACACAAAACTACATAAGGAGATCTTAGCTCAGGTTACCAAAAGCATGGCCAAAGAGGAGTGTCTTAAAGAAACAAAGTGAAGTAAAAAGTAGAGGAAAGGGATTCCAGAGCTTGGGGCCTCAGGAATTGGAAGAGATTGCGGATCGAGGGAAGGAAGAAGCCACAGTGAGTTTTGAAAACAAGGATGTGAATTTTAAAATTTATACATTGCTTATTTGGGACTTGATGTGAGTTTAGACATTGCAGCAGAGTTTTGGATTAGATTAGATTACATTACAGTGTGGAAACAGGCCCTTCGGCCCAACAAGTCCACACCGACCCGCAACCCACCCATACGTTTACCCCTTACCTAACACTATGGGCAATTTGGCAGGGCCAATTCACCTGACCAGCACATCTTTGGACTGTGGGAGGAAACCGGAGCACCCAGAGGAAACCCACACAGACACGGGGAGAACGTGTGAACTCCACTCAGTCAGTCGCCTGAGGCGGGAATTGAACCCGGGTCTCTGGCGCTGTGAGGCAGCAGTGCTAACCACTGTGCCACCATGCTGCCCAGATTACTCGAAGTTTCTACAGGCTGACTGTGGTAGGAAGTCAGGAGTACTTTCGAATGATCAAGTCTAGTGGTAACAAAGGAATTAAGTAAGGCTTCAACAGCAGATGAGCTGAGAAAGGGGAAAATGTCTGATGGAGGTGGCTGTAGGCAGTCCTAGCGATTGCACAAATATTCACAGTGAAATATGTAAGATGACTTTGCATACATGAGTGACTAATGGGCATAACTCAGCAGTGATCAAGGTTTAGATTCATAATGGCATACAAGAAGGCCAGTCAACCCATCCAGTTCATACTAACTGCATAAAATGTCACAACTGGAAAGTAGCAATAAAAGCCACATTTCTTTCAAGAAGCCTCCATCTCGTTCGTGGTGAGCTCGATTCTGTGGCCTTTTACTAAAAACACCAACAACACACTAAGTGTCTCTCTTCCTCCTCCAATGTACATTCTGTGTATTTTCTTGTGTGCAGAATATGCATTTGGGCCTTCTGATAAACATGAAACAAGATGATGAAAACAAAATACATTACATTTTTAAAATATAGAACCTACTGCACAAAGTAAATGGTGTTACGAACATATGAACATACAGAAATAGGAATCGTAGTAGACTTTAAGACTGTTTTGCCATTCAATAAGATCATGTCTGATCTGTTCGTGTTTTGAGCTCCACATTCTCATATATCTCACTAACCTTTAAGTCTCCTGCCTAACAAAAATCCACACATCTCTGCGGGGAAAATATTCAATGGCCCTGCCTTCACAGTCTCCGAGGCAGAGTCACACAGCCCTCTGAGAGAGAAAGAAAAAATTGCTCATCTCTGTCCGGAAAGGGCAATCCCTAATTTTAAACCAGTGCCTCCCAGTCCTGGACTGACTCACAAAAGAAAACATCCTTTCCACATCCACCTTGCAAGACCATTCAGGACCTTATACAATTCAACAATCACGCCTCAGTCCCCCAGAATTCCAGTGGAATTAACTCTCTTTAAATCTGGAAAGAAATGGAATTCCTATTTAAATTCCTTTGGTTTTGGCTTTGTCTGAGATGCCATCGTCAGTAAAGCAGGATTTCAACGTCCATTGATTTGTATTTAAGTAGATTAATACCTACATTCAAATATTGACTATGCTATAGCTTCACTGACTGGAATTTCTGATCTCAAAACATCTGATGGGGTTGATATCTGAAGACAAAGCATTTAACATGCACTTTAGCTTGGATTAGAAATAGAGGTCAGTGGACTTCTTTATTCTGGGACTAGGGACTGAGTTTCTGGAGAGCAACATATAGGATGTTACCAATAGCTGAATCATACTAGAAGTTGGCAAAGTACCATTTCTGTTGAGTTTCATCAAGGGTTTCTCTCCCTCCAAACTCACCTCAATACATATGAACCATACCCATATGGTCCCCACTCATCCTATTCTCCCACTTGTAGTTGGTGGAAATTCTTGACACCAGGACATCACTGCAGAAATTCTCCAAGTTAGTATCCTAGACTCAACCACCTTCATCTGTTTCATTTTTAACATCCCATTACCATAAAATCAAAGTGGGGATGTTTTTTGGCAATTTCGCAATGTCCAAGCTATTTGACATTTATAAGACATTGCCCTAGACTGTGTCTATATTAAGCAAGACCTGGACAATATCCAGGCTTGGGCTGACAAGTGGCAATTAGTTTTTGTGCCACAAAAGTTCAAGGCAATGTACATCTCCAACAAGAAAGAATCAATTATTTTCCCTACATGTGTAATGGTATTAACGCATTGAATCTCCCAATATCAAAACCTTGGGGGTTATTATTCTGGGCTCACCATACAAAAGCTATGACTACAACAGGCTAGAGGCTAGGAATTCTGTGGCAACTAATTCATCTCTTGTCTCCTCAAACCCTGGCCATATGTACAAGAGTGTCATGGAGTACTCCTCACTTGCCTGGATGAGTGCAACTCCAATGACACTCAAGACACTTGACACTATCCATGTCAAAGCAACTTGCTGATCAGCCCCATATCTTCACATTCACTCCATGTATTCCAAATGCATAGTAGTAACAGCATGTACTGTTTACAAGATGCACTATAGTAACTCATCAAGGCTCCTTCAACAACACCATCCTAAACCTCTAACATCTAGAAGGACAAAGGAAGCTGAAGGTATCTCTCCAACTCTCAGACCAACTTAACCTGGAACTACATCATTGCTCCTTCAGTATTTCTGGGTCAAAATCTTGGAATTATTTTCCAATAGCATTACTGGTATCCCTATACCCCAAAGTCTGCACCCTTTCAATAAGGCAGTTCACTTCCACTTTCTTTGTAGCAATTAGGATGGGAAAGAAATGCTGGTCCGGCCAGTGGTGCCCTCATCCCATGACCAAATGAAACAAATGTTTGCAAATACCCATTCATAATTTTCTTGAAAAAAAAAATGATTGCCCGAAAAATCCCATAAAAGTATAAATCAATCAGATTGTTAAATCATCAATAGTGGAAATCAAAGACACTAGATACTTCTCTTTTGTGTAAGCAAACATTTAGTGAATGTAGTACACAGATTGAAAAAGGTATAGTTTCCGGTCAAGCAATGTTTTTCATCTATGCACCTGTTTCAACAATGTGAATCCTTTATGGGAGTCTTGGTTCGGCCTTCCTTCCTTCTGTCTTTCCCTCCCTTCCTTTTTTTCTTCTCTCTTTCTTTAGTGTCCTAGGGGTTAATAACATTCTTCTACTTAGCCATATTCAATGCTTGCACCTGGTCCAAATACTGAACCAGTTTAGTTTATAGTTTGTTGTAACGTGCTTGCATAGCCAGCTATACTACTTACAGTACAGCTTCAATGAAATAAATTCATTCCTGACAACTGTGCAGGTAACAGGAACAAGACAAAGCTTTAAGAATATCTGAAGCTAAATATGAAGCAATCACTGTTTCAAATCAACCTGTCTAACTACAGCAGCTCAGCGAAAAGCAGAACATCTTTGAACAATTAGCCTGTAAAAGTTTGAGGAAAACAAATAGAAATGATCAAAAAATCATTCTGATTTCAGCTGTCTTTCAGAATTCAAAACCATCTGACATAGCTACACCTTACTGCATTCAGAAATTGATACAATTCATTATTATTTAAAGGCTATTTTAACAGATGTTAAGAGTAAATGGCGCCCAGGTGACAATACCACAAGACTGATAGCAATAATCAAATCTGATTATTCATAATAGACAGATCAGGAATCTTTCTGACAGCCATTTGTCAGAATGGTTGATTTGTTAATTAAGTCATCTAGACTGTAAATTTGTTATGTACTTTAAACATTATATGCTTTCTTTTCAGTTTAGTCTTGTCTCTATTCATTCTCACTGAGATTAATGGCTTTGTTGGAGGGGCAATTCAATTAATGACTTACAAATGACCATGGTTTCCTCCACCTCTTTCATTCCCTTTCTCCTTGTCCTACTGAGATACAACACCTCATGTCTGAGTGATTCTTCATTCATCATCCCAACTGTAATTGAAATAAAACATGTTCTAAGCACTGAATCATACCGAGAAGTTTATCCTTCTAGTTATAGATATTTTCTAGTGAGTTTTGAGAAAATGTGTAGCTCAGGTTGAGGTTCTGGATGTAGGTTTGCTCGCTGAGCTGCAAGGTTCATTTCCAAACGTCTGGTCATCCTATTAGGTAACATCTTCAGTGGGCCTCCAAGCAAAGCACTGCTGTTGATTCCTGCTTTCCATTTATATGTTTGGGTTTCTTTGGGTTGGTGATATCATTTCCTATTCTTTTTCTCAGGGGGTCGTAGATGGAGTCTAACATGATGTGTTTGTTGATAGAGTTCCGTAGTTCCTCTGTGCTGCAGTGTGTGTTGGCTCATTGAAATAATGTTCTGATGCATCTTCTTTTTCTACATTAAAACTACACAGAGCAGAGGAAAATCACCTATACCGTGTATTCAAAAACAATGGGTACCCAATGAAAACAGTCCGCCGATTTCTCAGCAACAACCCCAGACAAGCAGACAAAACACATCTAGAAACCCTAGCCACTCTCCCCTATATCAAAGACATCACTGAAATGACTGCCAGACTACTCAGACCTCTTGGCATCATGGTGGCCCACAAACCCACCAACACACTAAAACAGCAGCTAATGAACTTGAAAGACCCTATACAGACAACAAGCAAAACTAATGTCATTTACAAAATACTGTGCAAAGACTGTAACAACCACCACATTGGACAAACAGGCAGAAAATTAGCCACTAGGATACATGAAAATCAGCTAGCCACAAAACGACATGACCCTCTCTCACCAGTATCCTTACATACAGATAAGGAAGGACACCACTTCGATTGGGACAACACATCCATCCTAGGACAAGCCAAACAGAGACACGCATGAGAATTCCTAGTTGCATGGCATTCCAACCGGAACTCTATCGACAAACACATCGCATTAGACCCTATATACCACCACCTGAGAAAAAGAACCGGAAATGACATCACCACAGGAAATGACATCGCCAACCCTAAGAAACCCAAACATATACATAGAAAGCAGGAATCAGCAGCAGTGCTTTGCCTGGAGGCCCACTGAAGATGTTACCCAGTAGGGTGATGAAACGTCTGGAAATGAACCTTCCAGCTCAGCAAGCAAACCTACATCCAGATATTTTCTAGTCAACCCATTCAGACATTTTAGGACATACCTCTGGAGCAGGTGGAACTGGAACCCAGACTTCCTGGCCCAGAGGGAGGGATGTTACCACTGTGTCATAAAACCCCTTAAACAGATATCCCTGATTGTTAAAAGTGAATTCTGTGAAGTTGATCCTATCATTTCTTTTCTTGGAAAGCCTTATGGCATGCAATTCTGGTCTCCTTCCTTTCTGAAAGATGTTGTGAAACTTGGAAGGGTTCAGAAAAGATTTACAAGGATGTTGCCAGGTTTGGAGGATTTGAGCTATAGGGAGAGGCTCAACACGCTGGGGCTGTTTTCCCTGGAGCGTCACAAGCTGAGGGGTGACCTTATAGATGTTTACAAAATTATGAGGGGCATGTATAGGATAAAAAGTCTTTTCCCTGGGGTGGGGGAGTCCAGAACTAGAGGGCATTGATTTAGGGTGAGAGGGGAAAGATATAAAAGAGACATAAGGGGCAGCTTTTTCACACAGAGGGTGGTACGTGTAATGAATGAGCTGCCAGAGCAAGTGTTGGAGTCAAGTACAATTGCAATATTTAAAAGGCATTTGGATGGGTATATGAATAGGAAGGATTTGGAAGGACATGGGCCGTGTGCTGGCAGGTGGGACAAGAATAAATTGGGATATCTGGTTGGCAATGGATGAGTTGGTAAAAACAATGACTGTAGATGCTGGAAACCAGATTCTGGATTAGTGGTGCTGGAAGAGCACAGCAGTTCAGGCAACATCCGAGGAGCAGTAAAATCGACATTTCGGGCAAATTTCAGGAAGGGTCTGTTTCCATGCTGTAAATCTCTAAAACTCTATGACTCTATGGCTATGCTGCAGTTAGTAAATGTGTAATGTTGTTGAGGCAAGGTTATATTTTTCATAAATTATTTTGAAACAGCTTATTCAAACATGTTGTGACAGACTACTGGAGCAGGTGGAACTTGAACCAGGACCCCAACTAGTGGATTACTTTCAATATATTGTTTAGTTTTGATATCATTTCCTTCATAACCATTAACCTGAATAACGGGCACATATTAAGCCAATTTTCAATGTAACAACGCAATTGAGGCCTTTAGACAGCACCATCAACTTTATGAGCAAAACTTCAAATTATATATATATATATTATATTTGCTATCTAAATTCACTGGTTGGATCAATTATATGTGCAGGATTGCAAATATTTATGTAAAATTAGTTCTTTTTTATTGATGGGGCAGAATTTCCAAGCTATCTTGTACTGCAGGACAACTTATTTTGTGAATGTTACTTCCAGTCAAAAAGCTTCCAAGCCATTTTACAATAATGCCTTTATGTTCATGATCTTTAGCTTCCTTTCCACACAACCAGTAGAAAAATCTGTAACTTTCTCCTTGAAAGAAATTGATGATGCTGAGGTCAATTGAAAACTTCATGACAGGGATTAATAAACTTGTGCTTGACAAATATACTGATGAATATAGAATCAAAGCAGGTAGATAGAATTAAGGTATAGACTAGCCACGATCTAACTGAATGGTGAAACAGACTTGAGGAACTGAATCTCACTGAGACCCACTCCTGCTCCTAAGTTTCTAGATGGCTTGTTGAAAAATGAAAGATGTTTATTTAGAGAGAGAGATAGATGGATAGATAAACAGATATAGACTTCAATATTTATTTATGAGCTCAAAACTCCAAAACTAAGAATATTGCTGTAAACCTGATCATCCCTTTTTGTTCTCTGATCTGTACTTGTACAATTTAAGGTTTGATTCTATTTGATTCTTCATACTTAACTTTTTTTATATGAAGATCCGTGGAACCTAATATGTCCTAGTACATTTTTAGTAACAGATTGCTCTTAGTAAGTCACAAATTCTCAATGCATTCATTGCAAATGTCATTTTTTTTCCCTCAGTGACCGAATTGTAAGTGGACTACGATGATTGCATGTCTGCCTAAAACTGAATGAAAGTATTCTGTTATCTTCGCTGTACAGATGATCAGAAATAATAAGATCGACAGCTGAAATTTCACCCTACTCATTGTTCAGTTTTCTGTTGTAAAATTTTTGAGCCTAGTTCCTGAGACCATGAGGTTAACCGAACCCTTTTGATAAGATCGAATTAACATAAGTTCAAATGAGATCCTTATCTTTTGTTAAGGTTTCATTATCTCTCTTAAAATTCTCTATTTGAACCCAATAAACTGTTTGATGAGCTAATTTGATAAGCAACTTTATCAAGCAAGAAAATCAAAATATGAAAATAACTAAAGTGCAGATTAGTGAAATGTGTTCATAATTTTAATCTAGTTACACACATTTACTTGCTGTTCCCTATCTGTGCGGTTTGCAACCCTGACAGACATGCCTGCAAGATTTCCTTTTAACTGAGATGCCTCTGTTCTGGTGTGCTGGATTGTCACAGTGACCTGACTCTCTTAAACTAGGTTTGGGCACAATCTTGTATTTGGTCTGTGGACTAAATCACTGCACTAGGAATCTGTCATCTTCTACCAGAATGAGCTTGTCTAAAGGGATAATATTTCAATAACATACTGGCCTGATCATAAAGTAACTCAATGGAAATATGTAAGTGCCTGAGGCGGCACAGCAGGATAGTCAGCAGTCAGATGATTTCAATGATTTCAGCTTTTTTGTCCATGGCTGCTTTTCACTCAGACTTCCCCTCAAGTCTTGCTTGCATTTTTTTAAAACTCAAATAAACCTCAGTACATAAACACAAATAAAAAACTAATCATGGTGTATCAGTGTAACATTGGAAGTGGGTGCCAACAATAACATATCACCAAGGCACAAGGCAGCCACAATCAATTGACCTTTGCGAGCTCATCTCCTGCATCCACACTGGCTGCTGAGCATCCTGGTTGCTAGGAAACCAGAGATCATGTTTTCTTGGCCCAGGACGAGCAGCGAAGTCAAAAGAGATTTGATCTTGGGAAAGAAAGCAGATGCTTCCCAGTAAATACCACTTGAAGAGATGCCATTCCTTCAGTGTAGCGGTGGTGGGGGTGGGGGAGTAACCTTGCTGCAAATGCACTGATTGCAGCCGCTGATGAATGCAGCAGATCAGCAATAAAGAAAGTTGCTCAGACAGATTTGTGTTTAATGAGGTTTATGCTACCAAGTAGGCTTCTCCAGACTGGGTCATAAACCTCTTGCTGCAAAATAGAACGGCAAGTGAAAAAAAAACAATCTCATTGGGTCCACGGTCGGGAAAGCTCCTGTCGATGTCGACTTGAAATTCAAGTCATGCTGCGGTGCATGAAAATCTATCAAACCCTGCAGGCAAGACAGGGCTCCAGGCAACACACAGTCACTAAAGGTCAAATGCAAAGCTGCATCTATTGCCCTTCAAACGTTGTACAGTAGGTGGGGGTAAAAGATGCTACCGACTTTTGCCATTTGGTTTCCCCATACAGAAACCCGATGAAATCCGAAGGAGCTGCTCCCAGTTTTATTAACATGTTAATGAATAGGGAGCTGGAGATCGATTGTTTAAACCTTGCCTCTTCCTGCTGCCTGCATCATAGTTCAGAGGACTAACCGCCTTGCAAGGGGGAACTCCACTCACTTGCCCTTCCTCTCCGACGAGGCAAGCTTTTGGAAACGTATATTTTTTTCAGCGGTCTGTGGCGAATTGGTCACGGTTTGCTTTGCAACAGTTTAGACATATGTTTTCGGTGCAATTTTAACCCATTCAAACCTCATTCAGTTCCACGGGTTTAAAATGGGGCTCGATTCTTTTCCACGGTCAAAGAAAGCACAAAGTGTGTTTGTTTTCACAAAAAAAGGGAAAGACGTTGAGAAATTAAAACTAACTTGGAAGGACTTTATTGGCGAACCTTTTAAGATAGGCGACGCCGTGTTCATATAAAATGTGAAACATGGGTGAAACGATCCCAAACTCCGCTTTAAAATATTTTGCTTATGTTTGCTCACGCTTACATTAGAACAAGGATTGTGTGAGAATGTCCTGTTAACTTACTAATAAACTCCACTGTTTTCCGTTCTTTGTGATTTTCATTGATAAATTACGGCCTTTTAAGAAATTTCTTCCTCAGTTCTTAGCTATTTAAAGCTTATCAGAGGTGTCCATTCAAACTAAAATCCTGTCATTTTCAGGAACTTCACAAGATTGGGTCCGTGAACTTTCCACCTCTAATCAAAACCGAATATAATCTGAAGTATTTCAAAAAGACAATTTAAGGAGGGTGCGTAAAAGGCATGCTGAAACATGGGGGCGGGGCGGGGGTACTTGCTGTTGTTTGACTTTGCTCTGATTTTCTACCAGCAATTTTTAAAAATTCAATTAGGTTATTCCTTTTAAACCTAATAACTGAAAAAAGGGGAAAAATACAGAAAATAAAACTAAAAAAAGAATAAGAATATTATTATTGGTGACATTGCTTTATTACCCGGTGCCTCGAGAAGTAGTTTGCTTTAAATGAGTGAGAAGTGTGACTGGTGTTAGAATTTGCCGCCTTGAAAGCCATTTCAAGTACGTCACTGGAATAGACCACTTCAGCAAGAACATGACGCTGCTCAGCCTTCAGCTCTGCATCTTAGTCCGTTCATTAGCTGCAATTATTTCTGTAAATAGTGAACTTTTAACCTTGCAGATCTTTGTTTCATAGTGCCAGTATTATATGTCTCCCGGGTATAGGATCTGTTTTGCTTAGAGACAAGAGACAAATTAATTTTACCTATCATTAGGAAGGACACATTAGACAATGCCTTATGAAAAGCAGATTAGGTCATTGCCCATTGGAATCTCGACCAACGGTAGTGTCTCTACTTTTGGGTCAGGCGAACCTGGATTCAAGTCCTACCTAATCCAGAGGAGCATCACAACATCACTGGCCAAGTTGGTTAAAATAGAGTCAGAACCATACAGCTTGGAACAAAGCCTTCTGTCCAAGCAGTCTATGCTGAACATAATCCTAAACTAAACCAGTCCCACCTCCCTGCGCTTGGCCCATATCCCTCCAAACCTTTCCTTTTCATGAACATATCTAAATGTCTTTTAAATGTTGTAACTGTACCTGCATCCACCACACTCTCTAGCAGTTAATTCCACACATGAACACTCTGTGTAAAAAAGGTTGTCCTTCACATTCTTTTTAAATCTCTCCTCTCTCCTTTAAAATATGCCCCTAGTATTGAACTCCCCCACCCTACAGAAAAGATCCTTGTCATTCATCTCATCAATAATTTTATAAACTACAATAAGGTCACCCCTCAACCTCTTACACTCCACTAAATTAGATTGTTGTCCCGACCTTTCCAGTCTATTTTTGTGTCTCAAATCTCCATTCCTGGCAACATCCTGGTAAATCTTTTCTGAACCTTCTCCAGTTTAATGATATCCTGACCATAGCAGGGTGACCTGAATTGCACACACTACTCCAGAAATGGCTACACCAACAGTCTGAGCAGTGAAGGCAAATATGCTAAATGCCTTCTTAACCATCGTATCTACCATTCTCTTTGTTCTACAATACAACAATCCAGGGCCCTACCATTAATGTTATAAATCCCATCTTAGATTTTATTACCAAAATGCAATACCTCACATTTATATTAAAGCGCTCATAGACTAAGGTAATTAATTGAAACACATATGATCCTGAAAGGACTTGAGACTGTAGATGCTGAGAGGATGATTCTCCTCTTGTTGGATCTTAGACAGGGACAGTTTGAAAAATTGAGGTCTCCCATTTAAAACACAGATGAGGACATTTTTGTTTCTCTCAAAGAATCCTTATTTTGTGGAATTCTTTTTGTTGGAGACAATGGAGACTGAGTACTTGAACATATTAAAGACTGTGAATACACCTTCACAATCAAACTATTTCAAAATGGTAAGTGCTCCTGTGATGCATGAACATCGAGTTTGTCAAGAAATGACAACCTCCAAAGAACAGCCAGCTAAAGAAATTCAGAAAGTTATATTTCTCATTATGCAGCCAGAAGAGGCAAGAAAGGTTTGAGAGAAATACCGTGGACCACTGCTGTGAACGATGGACTTCATTTCAATTTGGTTTAACTGTGGATTTGATTGGGAAATGTAATGACCTAGAAGTTGGAAGAACTGAAATATGAAAACACTTGAGGAATACGTATTCTTATTGTTTCTCGTCTGTGTTATCTATTAACTGTGTAGATTTTTGTGAATCTACGTTTATCGCCTGTGTTTGTGTATTTTGCTGCATCCCAAATCTAACTCAAGCAATGTATGACCTGCCAAGTCAGCAGAACTAATGACCATACCCATGCACAGGTATTTTGCAGAATGTTAATTGTTTCAATCACAAATAACTGGAGTATTTCCTCATCCTTGTCTTCTTGTTGAACCCTGGCTCAAGTTGGGACACTGGTAGGCTTCACTAAAGCGGCGAGTCCTAAAGGACTACTGTAGTAGGATGGAGCTCATTGAATTCTACGGGTGGGCCCTGTCTAAACTGCTATCGCTTGTGTCGGTCGGTTGCGTAAGGAAAGATTAATTTTCAAAATCAGACCCGATGATTAAGTGTTCTTTTTTTCCTGAGGACTCTCCTTTTGAGCGTCTACCTTCATCCCAAAGCAAGAACTGGAGCTTGTAGCAAAGCTCAAATCAGGCCTAATTTATCAGGCATGGAGATGACAGTTTATCATCTAATCTCTAGAGAGCAATAGTCATCAAGAAGAAATCTTAAGTAATTACAACAATTAATTGACTTGAAACAGTTTTAGGTTGAGAGGGTTTACATAATTCATTCTCCGGGAAAAAAAAAGACGTGGCTATGTCAGAGTACCTTATTGTGTAAAAACAGACAAACCTAAAATGCTGATAATGTACTTAAACGTGTCGCCTTTGTTAATCTGCAATGTCATGTAGAAAAATTCCCTTATAACGCATGGAGATATGCCCTGTAACATTCCAGCAGTGAATATTCTAAAGTAAAATCAACAAGCAATGAAAAATAGAGATTTCCTGCATTCTGTGTACTCCTTTACTAATAACCCTCTCTGAATACACCAAATAATTGTATGACTTTTTTTTGAATGCTGTGCAGCAATGTTATCACAGGCCTCAGAGCGTTCCAGTCATTTTATACAGATTTAGCTTGTTGGCATCGCTTGCTGTTAATATTAAAGAGCACGCAGATACATTTGTTCTTTCAATCATAAAACTGTAATAAAGAGATCCTGAGCAAAGTAATGGTATAATTTCTTCTGCATTGGGAGAGAGCCGATGAAGCAGAACTTGCTGTTCTTAAGTCATTTCACAGTCTAGCAGTATGTTCACTGCAGTGTTAGATAAAGACCAAGCCAGATTAATCCACAAAATGTTGATCTAATAAACAGGCACAACAGAGCCTTGACTCGTTTTGCTATTTCGCTACTCTTCATTTGATTAAATATGAGGTATATCAGTCCATGTTGGTAATAATTTTATGGGCTTATTTTAATATTCCTGAGTGAATTTGTTGACATATTTCAAAAGTAAAGCCTGACAATCTCACTGATTCTATCGCACCGCCTTTCATCTCTTATTCAGGGAAGACAGTACCTTCATCTACATTTCCCAATAATGTTTTAGTGTGTTTGCTAATGTATCATTCATTAACCATCAGCTACTATAAAAAACACAATCTGTCTCACAAAGTGGACATTATTATCGCATTAAATCATTTCACAATATACCTGTATGACTCCACATGATGGTCTGGCCTGACTGCGCGCTGAAGCCTCAGGCAAACTCTCGGCGCAGTAATGAGATATGAGGTCTGCTTGTGATGAATATGATATTACTCGTGTCAGTGGCTGTGGCCTGCACAGGAATATTTCTTCCTACAGGTTCTGAAAGGAACTCAGGCAAAGCACTATTAACCCAGTAAATGAAGCTCTAAAGATCACAGAGTGTCTCCATTAGAAGACAAGAATGTGACTAATCCAATTTTTCTTGGGTGTAGTTGATGTTTCTGCAACATCTGGGGCTGGCAGGCTCTGCATTTCAGATGAGGCGGCGTTTTTCTTGCCAAAGACAGCAATTATTGCACCATTTATTTCATTCCTGACCTCTCCAGAGGTGATTAAAATAATGTCCCTGGCAGCAGATGAGGGAAGAGAAACAAGGCACACAAATTTCTATTGTTCGAGGTCATTGTGGGGCGGGGATTTGTACTGACGTTCATATGATTTATAAACCAGTGGTTTAATTTCATGTGACTGCCTGGACTGACTGCTGGAGTTTCAGGAAGACAAATCAGTTCCACAGTGCAAGCCTTTAATAGCAGACATCCTAATTTTATATTGTTTCTTCAATAATAGGCTGCTGGTAAAATCTACGGGTTATATGAAAATACTATTTTTGACATTTATGTGGATCTTGAAGAACTTCCAGGAGCATAAGCCATTTATCCATTATTAATTCCAAGCTAATAAACGTGCCCCATTTTTTATGGGATTTCAAGAGATTTCCAGTCATAAAATGCTTGAAAAATTGAAAGCTATTTTATGCTAAGCAGGGAAAAAACGGAAAAAGCACTCAATTAGCTAAAATTAAATGAAAATCTCCATAAAATGGATACAACCGTTTCTCAGTTATGAAGCCAAGGAATACGAATGAAAACAGGTTAGCTAAATGTAAACTGTTCAGGGAAATATTGGAATGAGTTAACTATTAAAATATCGCGTGGCTTTTGCAGTGGCGTTTGACATTTTAATATATCTGCAACATGGCACGGAAGACATGCAAGAATAGGCGGGTAAATCATAATTAGTGTAGAGTTACAAAATTAAGGCATTCAGATGTAGTCACGAGTCATCAGTCTGGTCTATGGGGACATTTAAGAATCTCTGGAAGCCCACAAAATGGAGTTTTTGTTTTGTTCCCTTTTAATGTATAAGTGCGTTTCATCACTAAAAGTGTAACTACTTATTGACATGGTGTGATCCGGACTGAGCTTTCTGCATTGCCGGATTCATTATTTAAATATCAGGAAATGTAAACGACTTCTTTTGCCAATGTATCTATTGATTATGGCTTGGTCAGGGTAACCTGATTAGATTACCCTGAGATATCGAGGATACAGATCAAGATACAGTGGATTGTGAAAAACAAACCGCTGATTAGACAAACCGCTCAGACACACCATGGGGATGTAACCGATTTGTATTAGTTCCTCTCAGCACTATTCAATAAAGATAGGAACAGGATATGAACTTCCTTTATATGTATCAGATAATTAAATGTTTTAGTTTTGAAATATTTGTACTATGTGTTTTTGTGTGTGCCATTTTGGTTAGTTGATTTGGTAATACTAACTTGCATTTACATAGCACCTAAGTATATTGGAAAAGGCAAGGACACGGTGCTATCGTGGTAATGCCACTAGATTGGCAATCCATGATGCTCGAGCTAATGGTCTGAGGACACAGACTTAAATCCCACAGCCACAGGGGATATTTAAAATCAATTCACAAATCTGGAATTGAAAAGATAGCCTCATTGTAAATCTGTTAGTTATCATTTTTAAAAAGCCATCTCGGTCACTATACTCTTTCAAGAAAGGAAATCTGCAATCGTGACATGTAACTTCAGACTCTCAGCAATGCACTTGACTCTTAACTGCCCTCTGCAAATGGCCTATGACCCTCAGTACACATGGAGAACAAATGCTGGTCTTGACTGTGGTCCCCTGACAGAATAATGACATTTTACAGGAAAGTTTTGAGATGAAGCCATGTAAGAAAAATAAGCTCAATTGTTTAGGTAGTGTGATACATATTATACACATCGAAAAAACAGACCCCTTTTCACTGCTCGTATATACAGGCAGTCCTGGGTTGTAAACGGATTACGTTCTGAAGTCTGTTCGCAAGTTGATTTGTATACAAATCAGAATTTAATACACGACAATAAATCCAGTAGCTGTTGATAAGTACAGGAAATGTTTGTATGCCTGATCCTTAAAATTACACCCCTTTATGGAATCACAAGTAAGTACAAGTGTTCATAAGTCAGACATTCGTAAATCATGGACCTCCAAACAGATATAGTATCATAACGTTCCCCCATTGAATTCTATTTGCCATGGTTTTCTCAGTTTTATTTTAAACGCATAAGAGACCAGGATGTACATGTTGCATGAGAGCGAATTGGTCAATAGATTTAGATTCTCACACTGGGTTCCATTGGCTACCACCACTTCTGAATTCACATTGGGGAGCTTTGATGAATTGCTCTAACCGTAACTGAAAGTAGGTCAATTCACATAATTGGATAGTTCATTCTTTTTATTGAAAAAAAACTGACTTTGTATTGACATGAGTTGTTCTATTGTTAAAATACATCTTTAAGAAACAAACCTTAATTTAATCTGAAGCAGTTGATCTTCATTTTTTCTGCTGGTAACATAAAAGAAATTGTGTAATATCTGAAGTGCAGTTTCTTTAGGCTTAACAACTAGAAAATAAACATAATGATATCTGGAATAAGCTATATTGTTGTAAATTTCAAGTGCATGTATTTGGTCATATTCCAAAATTTCCTGAATGCATTCTCCCTTGGAAAATTTCAACCTTGCACTATACTAACCTTCAAATGGTTAAAACCATGGTTGATGGAGATAATTTGTTGCATCCTCCCATTCCATCCCTCCTACCGTTCCTGTCAGTGATATGCTAATGTGTCACATTAAGCAACGTCTGGTCCCTGATGGAGATTTCCTGCTATTGAACAGACTTTGATCTAATTTGAATGAGCACCTTAGCTTCAGCGGCAGTCACAGATTTGCTGATTAGGGCACCTTTGAACATTTAGTGACAACCTTGAAGCTGTGCAGTTTCACAAGGGCATTGATTTGACATGGAGCAGCTTGATAAACTCAAGGCCCTACCAAAAACAAAATACATGTGGCTTTATAGATTTCCGATTAATCTGTGATTTCAGGAATCAGACTGTGCAAGGTTGAGTTTGCTAAGTATTCCCAGAAAAGTGAACAGGCGGAAGTGCTCAATGTCCCAGTCAGTTAGAAATAACAAGGAAAGTAAAATATGTTGGTGGTGGAGATATGAAACAAGCGCATAAAGTGCTAGAGACACAGTATCTGTGGACAGAAACAGAGTTAACAGTTTGAGTTAACGGTATAACTGTTCTTCAGAATGTACAGAGGTTGGAAATTTTGTTTAATATTCTTGACAGAGGCAGAGGAGGGGCGAAAGGCACAAAGGTGTGGAGGCCGAGTGTAAAAGTCAAAGGGTTTTCAATGGTGGTGAAAAAGAGTAATAAAATGAATGTAAATTACGATGTGAAATGGAAAAAAAATGGGTGCATTCCACTGTGAACAAAGTAAACAAGACACAAACAAAACAAAGCTAACTGGGGGTGGGGAGCCCGGATGTGGAGGTGCCAGTGTTGGATTGGGGTGGACAAGGTCAGAAGTCAGACGCCACCAGGTTATAGTCCAACAAGTTTATTTGAAATCACAAGTTTTTGGAGCATTGGTGTCATCTGACTTCTGAACACGTTACCTGATGAAGGGGCAATGCTTTGAAAGTTTGTTGGACTATAAACTGGTGTCATCTGACTTCTGATCTTGGGGATAAGGAGGAGAATTTAGGTAAAATGGAGAATAAGCATGTGGTCTGTTCCATCAAGTTACATGCTAGCCTATAAATCGATCATTTTGCTGTGCTCGCTGATTGAATGTAGCCAGCTGAGTTGCTCTTGCAGATAGACAGCATGGAAACTGAAGTGGCTTCTGTACCAATTTATGATTCAAAATTTTCCTTCCCAAAAAATAATTGGTAATAATTATAAATTAATTCAAATTCACTCATTTGTCTAGACAAGGATGAACGTAAGTATAGATCACTGGGAAATGAGCATTTGCAACTTAACATTTCAAACAACATTTCTTCACTTCCTGTTGGCACCAAGGCTTGGATCAATATTTCTATTTTTCTTTTCCCACCCAACTTTCTTTTCTAGCACTCATAGTTAACTTACCCTAGTCGGAAGTCAAAGGATGATACTTTACAGATGCTGCATGCTTCTTGTTGATGCTCAAGTAAAGTATCTATAGAAGAAGGTAATATAAACATTGATACATAGAATTATGGTGGACTCCTCTTTTCCAGGTGATCTATGGCTGCAATGTGATTATGTTATACTCATTCCAAATAGACATTCAACACCACCAAACCTCAGCTTGCTGACAAGGTGCTGATTTAAGCACACATGCCAGGATGATCAGCCATGATCTTATTGAATGGCTTATTGATCTGGCTTGAAGGGGCAGATGGCCTACTCCTGCTCCTAGTTCTTACATTCTTATGTTTGACCATGACCAGCATGGTCACACTCTTACTGCAAATACTGTCTTACCCATTTTCCATTAATGTTGAGGTTTGCCTTCTTGGGGTCTTTGTTAAGAAACTGACATCCATAAAAACAGCTGCTAGGAAACCGTACAGTTTAAGGTTGGCATTCAGTAGCCTGTGGCAGCCCATGCACCCACATAACAATATTGGTAACCTAGGAATAATATTAGAAAAAAACTTCTCTCATTTAACATGGTTTGAATCCTAAATCCTCAATATGTAAATGAACAGACCCAGGAATTCCCACTATGAATACCTCTTCAACCATTGACAGGTAAGACACACTTTCCCTTGGAGTAAAATCAGTACATTTCACTTTGTGGAATTCTCAGGTCATAGTCTTGTCTATTCCACGTGAGTAATCAATTTTCCTGCAGTTCTGATGTTTGTTGATGGGGGTAATATGTGACTTTAGTTCCATACAACAGTGTCATATATAAACTAAATGAACCTTTTAAAGCCACTCTTATCAGTTTATTCCTTGGCTATTTTGCTCCTGCATCTAAGGGCAAGTTATTCTATTATTATAAATAATTATTATATAAAATAGCTCTTTTTTTTACTTGAAG
Organism: Chiloscyllium plagiosum; assembly: GCF_004010195.1. Taxonomy (NCBI): domain Eukaryota; kingdom Metazoa; phylum Chordata; class Chondrichthyes; order Orectolobiformes; family Hemiscylliidae; genus Chiloscyllium; species Chiloscyllium plagiosum. The sequence continues at coordinate 90,060,034 of NC_057713.1, forward strand.
TTTCTTGGTCTTTAGGATTGTCACATTTTGGAACTGGTTCTTGCATTAACAATTTTCAGTGTTTCTTCATGCTTGTGTTATGACTGAAGTTCAAGAGGTGCACTGTCTTTTTAATCCCATTACTCCACTATTCTCAACAGTGTCAGCAGACTCAAATACCTTAGTGAGCAAGCCATGTAAAAAATATTCTGTTCAAATATCTGTCAGTCCTGTAACAGAAATGTCCTTAGAAGCTACTTCTAAAGTCTCAAATGCAGGAAAATCTCAGAAGCTGCACCAGTCTCTAAGATTTTCTGTAGGTTGTAGGAAACCATCTTCAACATGATTTTGATGCAGTTGATGGTTGCCAGATGTGTAGAAATTATGCTTGCTGTGCCTCCTGGTAAGATTAAATCTCCCTCTTGCATTTTGGAGAATGGTTCTCCTAAGCTGCTTAGCCAAGATCATTCATTCCTCTCCCTCTCTTCCTGTCCTAGTTTCTCATTTGCTCACTGTCCACCTGAAAGCCTATCTTACACAACAGCTCAATTCTTCCAAAATGGTGTCTAATTTTTAAAAATATTTGTTCATGGGATATGGGCAGTGCTGGTTGGACCAGCACGTTTTGTCCATCCCTAATTGCACTTGAGAAAGTGATAATGAGCTGCCTTCTTGAACCACTGCAGTCATTGTGGACAGCCACAGTGCTGTTGGGGAAGGGAGTTCCTGGTGCTACAAAAGGAAGAGACATGATGCAGTTGATGGGGCAGTTAAACCTATGGATCTGGCAGCAAATTGTCACAGTTGCAGATAATGACATTAAGTCATTGATATTGGTCAGTGTGCTTTTACCTATCTTTGCCACCTTGTGTGGAGTTGCTCAAACTCTCTTGCATCGTGGTCTGGCTGGTTCAGGTTGTACTGACTGCCTCTGTTGAACAGACTGTGTTATTCTCTATGAGACCTGCTGATGTTTGTGTCCTGGAGTTGGTCTTTTTTTCTTCTTGTTTAAGCCAGCAATAGCTCCAGAGACAACAAAGAATCCGAGTGGCCCTTGCAACTGTGATCACCCCATGCCTACATACCACACCCCTTAAGGTGCAGTCGCAGCTACCTTAGACATCAGTGTAATTTTTGTTCCTATTGCTCAGAAATTGTTGTTCTCTTTAACTAATTACAGCCTTTAGAGGCTGTAACAGTACTATATTTCCTTCACTTGCAGTGATGACAAAACCTACCTGGAATGGTGTTTCTGTTTATACATGGGAGATGTGATGGCCTAGTGGTATTATTGTTGGACTGTTAATCGAGAGACCCAGGTCATGTTCTGGGGACCCAGGTTCAATGGTGGATTTGAATTCAGTTTTGAAAATCTGGAGTTAAGAGTCCAATGATGACTGTGAATCTATTGTTGATTGTCAGGAACAACCCATCTGATTCACTGATGTCCTTCAGGGAAGGAAACCGGTATCCTTAACTGGTTCAGCCTACATGTGACTCTAGACTCATGGCAATGTGTTTGATTCTTAACTGGGCAATAAGTGATGGATTAGCCAGCCATGCCCTCATTCTGGGAGTGAATAAAACAAATTGGACAAGCAAAGCAGATGAGTTGCCCTAGGAGTAAACTGTAGCAGTTTTGTTGAAGGCTGCTGGCTGATATTTCTGTGGTTGTGCTAATCCATAACAGATGGAGAGTTCAGCTCATTATGTCCTCATGGGGGTGCTAAGAGGTTGTGTGGATTCGACAAAACACACACACACAAACACACACACACCGGAAGAAGGTTAAATTATAAAAGAAAATGCCTTTTTCAGAGAAAGATTTCAATTACAAGAACATCCTGAGCTGAAATACAGCACATATTATGCTGTGACTGAATAGCAATCATGAGCAATAATGAGTCCTTCAATTTCTCTCCCATGCTTCAATCACTCATGCTGGGAATGTCTCAGATCTATTCCCAATTCTGCCTATATAATTTCACCAATAGTGCAGCAGATGTTTTGGCAAAGCAGTAGTGACAGAGCTGGAGCAGTAGCAGGGAATTTCGAGTCATGATGGAGATGATTGATGCATACAATGCCACGGAGTGAGACCATTTGGCATAGCTCAGACCATGTGGATGTTGGTAATGGCTCTCCTATTACCACTTAAACCTCTTCCTGACCCATCTGTTCTTTCTTTATTGGCCTAGTACAGTCTATATTTACCATGTACCATCATTTTGTCCTTTTGTTGTTTTCTCACTCCCACCTCCACCCTATCACAGCCCCTTCCTTTTTGCCTTCTTTTTCCTTATTGCTGCCACTGTACTTTCTTGAAAACTGCTAAATCTCTCACTTCCATGTCAGACAAGTTGTTTATTTGAAACATTGGGCAGTGTTTAATGGAACTTACTGGGAACTCTATCTCACTGGCTAGAAAGCTGGCATTGTCTCCTTTTGGAAAAGCCTATGGAATTGAGTTCCACCAAGGTATTATCTGGGCAGTCTTGGGCCTTCCCCAGGGGCATGGGGTAGCAGATGGACTGTGCCAAATGGAGGCTGTGTAGTAGGTGAGGGGGCACTTGGTGCCAGCGACAGTTCAATGAAACAAGCCCCCTCACCAAGTCCAGGTTGTAGGCCTCATCTTATCCATGTCATTAAAGTTTCCATTTTTGTTTTGAGCATTTTGCGAAGGCTGTGTGTGGCTGCTGCTGGTAATGCAGGATTGCTGGGAGTTCAAGGTCTCTGACAATTGGGATGGGGGCAGGGGTTGTTCGCAGGAAGAGGAGCTGGTGTCTCTCAGTAGGCAACCATCCCCCACGGTCGATGCTGGGGTCCATTGATCCACGCCAAGTTCCTTTGAATGAGTGAGCCACCCAAAGCCTGCAGCAAACCTGACAAGGTCTGTCAGCTACCTTGCATGCACATCCCCCTGCCTATCCCTCGCCCTCACCCAGCAGTGGATGAGATGAAGCCCTTGCCCCAATTCAGGGTCTTAGCTGGCAGCAGAGTGGGAAGACTGCCCATGAGCCTTCTCACCACAGATTTAATCAGGACAGATGTGGAAAGATTGATCCTGTTTTTTCAGGTTTCTTCTTTTTTTACGTTAAACATTCCCAAACCACAATTTCTGCAAGGAAAGCTTTCTACACCTGCTCTACTCTGTTCAAATTCCAGTGGTAGTTAAGTGATGCAAAATGATCATTAAAGGTATTGTCATTTCTCCAGCTCAGCTTTTCACTTCTCATTATTAATGAACTTCAAAATTGTACTGTTTCAATTGTGAGCACCTCACAGGTTAATCTGATTACATACAAAACATTGATAGAGGCATAGAAACTAGGAACAGGAGTAGACCATTCAGTCCTTTGAGCCTGCTCCACCATTCAATGTGATCAAGGTTGATCCTCTATCTTAATGCCATGTTTCTGCTTTCTCCCCATGCTCCTTGATGCCTTTAATATTTAAAAATGAACCTATCTCTTAATATTTGTTGCCTAAGAGCAGGTGATAGGTAATGCTTTAACAACTTGTTTGATAAAACAAGATAGATTCAGGTATAAATTCAGGCATCCTATGATTAAAACTTCAACCCTCTAAGTGTTGGAAAGGAATTCTAGCATCAAAACTGAATGATTGAACTAGACTAAACCATTGATTGATGGAATAGTAATGATCTGCCACAGTTCACTCTGGGAGCCTAAGCTGCTGAGGCAACTTGCATGTTGTACTCTGGAATATCTAGAGTTGAGAGTTTTGTTGCCATCACATGCCTGACTAGGAATCCCTCTGGCTTTTACATGTTTGGTAAGGATTTACAGGTTGCTACACGATATGGACACGATATAAATGTACATTCCTTTGGCTATCAAGTACTGGAGTGGGACTCAAACCAACATTTAAATTTCTGAGGTAGGGATAGTGCCCTCGATGTTATAAGACTCCCAGGATAGATTGAATAGGTAAAAGAACCAGTTAGTAATGTACGAAAGGGGAGATTTTTGACTGTAGTGTTGACAATAACAATAATCGCATTGAATTGGAACTATTGTTTTCTGCTGAATGGGTGACCATTCAGCTCATATATGCATTCATTACCACCCCAATTATTGCTAGTCTTTATTTTCCTCAGCCTCATATCTTTATCCAGTCTTCTCTTAAAAGATGCAAAGGATCTTCCTACGACTGTACTTTGTAGCAAAGCTTTCCATGTTTCAACAACCCTTTGCAAAATGGTATTTTCCTCAACCTTTTAAAATCCCAGAACAGTTACAGCCTAAAAGGAGGCTATTGAGCCCATCATGTCTGTGCTGCACTCTGAATGTTTAATCATAGTGCTGCTCCCCCATCTTCTCTGTCCAACGCTGCACATTCTTCCTTTACACAAAACAGCATAATACTCTCACTCCGCACTATATTTACTGGTGCTTGTAAATTATTTGATACTCGTCATTGATGTTTCAAATCTTCTCTCTCCATTATCAAAATTGATTATAATTTCAAAAATCTCTTAATTAAATCTCAACTTTCTTTGCTTAATGGAAATAATTCCATCTTTGCAGTATGTCATCCTGGTGAATCTGGATTACATTATTTTCTTGCTTTAATTTATTTTCTTTGCTCATGTGTTTTGCTCATGTTTGGAAATAGTTTTCTAACTGTGACCTAACTTCTATCTTGAGTAAATTGATCATTATTTGTTTGCTGCACTCCTACTTGTGATATCTAAATTTCTGTTGATCTTCCTTATGACTGACACCACTCCAGACAACGTCATGCTTGAACCTATCCAGTCATTGTGTTCAATCACAGCCTGTCATCATTCCACTGACAGTATAATTGTTTTTTTCTGGTAAAGTGTGTTGCCTCACATTTACCCACATTACATTATAAAACGCCACTGTTCACCCATTCTGGTAATATGTCAACAATTTCCTGAAGATATTTACAGTCCTCTTCATTGGTCAAATCACTCACTTTTGTGTCATCATCAAGTTAAATCTCCCATTTAAGACAGAAATAGGAAGGAATTTCTCCTTTACAGAAGGTTATTAATCTGTGGAAAGAAGCAGAAATTAAGTCGTTGGATCTAATCAGAGCTCAGTAAGATAGAGTTTTGATGTGCAAGGTAGGCAAGGGTTAAATGGGGATAGGTAAAATAGTTACTCACAAAATTAACAGGGAGAGCTGATGGACATAGTTTACTGAAATTTTCAGAAGGTTTTGATAAAGTCAGGATGCTAGTTAAAAAACTTAAAGCACATGGAATAGGAAATAATGCATTGGCATGGAGTAATGTTTGGTTAACAGGCAGAAAATAGGAAATAGAAATAAATGGGTCATTCTCAAGTTGGTAGGCTGTGATCAGTAGGGTTTTGCAAAAATCAATAACAAAAACAGAAGTTGCTGGAGAAGCTCAGCAGATCTGGCAGAGTCCTTGAAGAGAAATCAAAGTGAACATTTCGGGTCCAGTGACCCTTTCTCAGAAGGGTACTTGTTCTGAGGAAGGGTCACAGATGCTTGCAGCAACTTCTGTTTTTATTTCTGATTTACAGTATCTGCAGTTCTTTCAGTTTTTATTTTGCAAAGATCAATATTTAGGCCTCAACTATTCACAGGCAGATATCAGTGATTTAGAGCTGAGAGCAAAATGTACTATTTCTAAATTTGTAGATGAAACAAAGCTAAGTAGGAATGTGTAGAAAGGACGATGTAATCAGGATGATATGGACAGATTGAGTACAGAGGCTAGAACATGGCAGATTGAATAGAGTGTTGATAAATGTGAGATTATCCTCTTTAGTAGGAGAAACAGATGTGCAGAATATTTCTTAAATGGTAAAAGGTAGGAAAGTATAGATGTACAAAAGGACTTTAGTGCCCTTGTCAAATGGTGAAGTCTAATATGCAGGTCCAGCAAGCTATTAGGAAGGCTAATGGAATGTCAGCCTTTATTAAAAGAGTACTTAATTCTTGCTTCAATTGTGTGGGAGTTTGGTTAGACCTCATCGAACCATGTGCAGTTTTTTTCTCTGTATCAAGGGAAAGATGTAATTGTCAGAGAGGGAATGCAACAAAGGTTCACTAGACTTATTCCTGGGATGGTGGGACTGTCCTATGAAGAAGGACTGGATAATCTGTGCCCTTATTCTCTTGAGTTTCGAAGAATGAGAAGTGATCTCATTGAAACACATGAAATACTGAAAGGAATAGACATGCAAGATGCAGATAAGATGTTTCCCCAGTTGCAAACATCTTTAAGCATGGTGCCCAGTTTTTACTGGTCCAAGATGAAGAGAATTTGTTTTTTAACTCAGAGGGTTGTGAACCTTTGGAATTCATTAACACAGAGGGCTATAAAAGCTCATCCTCTGAGTATGTTTAAAGTATTTTTGAGATTGATAGATTTCTGATTACCATGGTGAACAGAGTTCTGGGATGGGGTGGATAAAAGACAAGGAAGTGATAGAGTCATAGAGATGTACAGCATGGAAACAGACCCTTCGATCCAACCCGTCGATGCCGATCAGATATCCCAACCCAATTTAGTCCCACCTGCCAGCACCTGGCCCATATCCCTCCAAACCCTTCCAATTCATATACCCATCCAAATGCCTTTAAATGTTGCAATTGTACCAGCCTCCACCACTTCCTCTGACAGCTCATTCCATACATGTACCACCCTCTCTGTGAAAAAGTTGCCCCTTAGATCTCTTTAATATCTTTCCCCTCTCACCCTAAACCTATGCCCTCTAGTTCTGGACTCCTCCACTCCAGGGAAAATACTTTGTCTATTTATCCTATCCATGGCCCTCATAATTTTGTAAACCTCTATAAGGTCACCCCTCAGCCTCCGACGCTCCAAGGAAAAAAGCCCCAGCCTGTTCAGCCTCTCCCTATAGCTTAAATCCTCCAACTCTGTCAACATCCTTGTAAATCTTTTCTGAACCCTTTCAAGTTTCACAACATCTTTCCGATAGGAAGGAGACCAGAATTGCATGCAATATTCTAACAGTGGCCTAACCAATGTCCTGTACAGCTGCAACATGACCTCCCAACTCCTGTACTCAGTTGTTATGCATCTTGAATATTGTGGTCTTCAGACTGCATTAGTTCATGGATGGAGATCATGTTAAGTTGGTTGCATGCCAGATGTGCTATTGCCAGTCCTGCTCCATCCACTATGTAGAACGTCTGAGTAGACCATATGAACTACTTGTTCTTCTATTACAGGTCAAGGAAACCTCAAGCCTTTGTCTTGTGACAGATGCCTTTGAGAAAGCAGAACCGCAGAGTGTTGGCACTTATACGTACATCATTTCTCACATTCAGTTGATAGTACCAGGCTTTTTGGCAAAGATGATTTAGAGTGTTTATCCCAGCTTTCACCAAACAACTATAGGACAGGATCAATTATAAACTACAAAAATTCTATAAACAAAACAATATCTCATGATGTGTGCATTTGCAGTTACTTTCTTTTGTAAATATATTTATTAGGAATTTTTTTTAACTTTACCAACATATAAAATTATTGAAAAAATACAATCAATAACAAATATCACTATAATAATAAGAAAAAAACCACAAATTACAATACAAATACTGTCTACTAACTACTACCCTACGCTATAATACAAAACAAACCTTAACACTGTGCAAAGCAACACTAATAAATAAGCAAATAACTAATAGATCAAAAAAAAAGAAAAGCTAAAAAAAACCCCCAAAACACAGAATACAGAACAGTTATGCTTGGTGCAAAGCTCCCAAACACGTGGGCGGCATTGCTGTTCAATTCCCGCCTTGGGCAACTGTCTGTGTGGGTTTCCCCATGTCTGCGTGGGTTTCCTCTGGGTGCTCCGGTTTCCTCCCACAGCCCAAAGATGTGCAGGTTAGGTGAATTGGCCATGCTAAATTGCCCATAGTGTTAGGTGAAGGGGTAAATGTAGGGGAATGGGTCTGGGAGGGTTGCTCTTCGGAGGGTCGGTGTGGACTTGTTGGGCTGAAGGGCCTGTTTCCACACTGTAAGTAATCTAATCTAATCTAATCTAAAAGAACAGGAGCATTGTGTGTATATATATGTATTAACTCAGGAGATCCCCTCCAGAGCCCAAGACTTGACAAACCTAACCATCCTGGTTAAACAAATGCCCTAGTTAAGGTAACTGACTAATCTATATCCAAAGAACTCAATTAGGGACTGCCATGTCTTATAAAAATAGTCGATTGTGTGGTGCACCATGTTTATAAAAATGTCCAAGGGAATGTGCTCCTTAATTAATTTCTGCCATCCCCAAGTCTGGCGAGTCCTCAGACACCCAATTCATCAGAATATTCTTCTGTGCAAAGTATGCAAGAATATTAAATAGTTTCTTCCCATGCCTGTCTAAAGATGGTAAATTCGGTAGACCTAAGAGGAGAGATAGCGGGTCTACTTTGACTTCAGTCCTCAATACCCTCCTGATCTTGCCTGCCACAGCGCTCCAATAAACACGGAGCCTGTGGCATGTCCAGAAGCAATGTGTCAGAGTACCTACACTTATTTTACATTTGGGGCACACTGAAGATGCCCCTTTTTTAAACTTCGCCAGATAGTCTGGTGCCAGAAGAGCCCTGTGCAGAACTTTTAACTGCATAGCGCATGTCCTATTACAGATTGAGATCTTTCGAGTATTCTCCCATATGTTCTCCCATGTTTCAGAAGAGATCTCCACTCCTAGCTCTTGCTCCCAGACCTCACTAACCAGTTAATATCCTGCCAGGCCCTGCCACCCAGCAGGCAATAGAGGGCATTAACCGAACAGGTGCTTGTGAAATGTAGCAACAATCTCTCCATATCGGGCTTATAGGGCTTAGCGAGAAGCATAGTCTTCTTTTGGATGAAATCCCTAACCTGAAAAAAACGGAAACGATCTCTGCTGGGCAACCCGTATTTGCGGCTCAGTTGCTCAAAAGACATCATAACCTCCCCCTCAAACAAGTGTCCCAAACTAGAAACTCCTCTCACTGCCAATAGTTTGAATGCTGAGTCTATCATCCCTGGTCGGAACCCTGACCTGCCAACTATAGGTGTAAGTGGTGAAGTCTTGGATAAACAACCCTCACTCTGATGCATCGCCCTCTATGCCTTGACTGTACTAATAACAATGGGGTTCTGGCAGTGATCTATAACTGTCCTCATCTTATCCATGAACACTTTGCCTGGGAGGCTTCAATACCCAGCCATATTGAGTTTGGATCGTTACCTACCCAATCGCAGACAAATGACAGCAGGGAACTCAATTGATACTTCCTGATGTCTGGGAAAGCAACTCCTCTCCCTCCTTGAGGCAACTGCAATTTAGTAAGTTTGATGAGGGGCCACGCACGATACCAGATAAAGGAACCAAACCATCTCATAAGCTTCTGCAGCATTGACCTGGGAAACATTATAGGGAGCATACGCATGGGATAAAGCAAATGAGGAAGAACATTCATCTGAATGAGAGATATTCGGCCCAGCCATGAAATTGGAAGAGCCTCCCATCTCTGGAGATCTTGCCTAATATTGTCGAGCAAGTGAGCAAAGTTAGTCCGAAATAACAAATCAAACTTGGGGGTAATAAAAATGCCTAGGTATCGGAACCCTGCCCGTGACCACTTTAACTACCTTCAACTTCTGGCACATCCTTAAGGTTCCCCATAGCCTCCGATTTTGCAAAGTTGATCTTAGATCCTGAAAAAGCCCCAAATGAATTGATACATTGTATCAAATGAGGTATGGAGGTCATCAGGTTCGATAAAAACAGAAGGACATCATCCACATACAGTGTAATCTTGTGTGCCCTTGATCCCACTTCTGGAGCGGTTATGTGGACGTTCTGATGAATGGCCTCTGCCAGCGGCTCTATCACAAACATAAGCAACAACGGTGAGAGGGGGCAGCCTTGCCGACTACCCCAGCCAATCCTAAAATTCCCAGACTACACCCCGTTGGTGATGACCGCGGCCAGAGGGTGGCGATATAAAACCTCGACCCACCTAGCAAAGACCCCACCCAATCCAAACTGTTCTAAGACATAAAAAAGATACAGCCATTCCACCCGGTCAAATGCTTTTTCTGCATCTAAGGAAATCACCAACCCCTGAATCGATCGTTGCTGACAAACTTGGACCATATTCAGCAACCTTCTAATATTGTTAGAGAAGCTACGACTCCTTATAAAGCCTGTCTGGTCTTCTTTAACAATATGGGGCAACACCTTTTCCAATCTCAGCACCAGGATCTTGAAATCTGAATTTATTGAGAGATGAGGCACAATCCTCAGGAACCTTCCCCTTCTTAAGAAGTAAGGAAATATTAGCTTCTCTCAAAGATGGTGGTAGGCATTCATGCATATAGGAGTGATCGTACATCTCCAACATTGGCCCGGACAGGATCCTCATAAAAATCACCCGGGAGACCATCAGGGCCAGGCGCTTTCCCACTCTGAAGTTGCTTAGTCGCCTCCTGTATTTTCTGCACTGTCAAGGGGGCATTAAGGAGAGAGGCCTGTTCCAAGGTTACCCCTGGGAGGTCCAGGTTCTTAAAAAAGGTCTCCATTTTAACCGTCCTGTCGTCGCAACCTTCAGACTGATATAATTCAGAGTAAAAGCTCATTAATCTTTTTAGCATCATATGTAAGGACCCCAGCGCTGTCTCTGATTGCAGTAATGATTGGGGAGCACGCTTTTTCCTAGTCAGGTACGCTAAATACTTCCCTGGTCTAGCAAAAGCAAGTTCTTCCTTTGTGTTTTGTGTCAGTATTGAATTCAAGGCAGCCCAGAGGGCCGTGATCCGCTGTGGCTTAGTCACCGAAGGCCACACAAAATATGCCGCCTTGGCGGCTTTCAACCGCGTCTCAAGTAGACGCTGCTGTTCCTTCTTCTGTCGTTTCCGGCTAGCCGAATAGGAAATAGCTAATTCCCTTGCAAAGGCCTTAGCGGTCTCCCATAGCATAGACCAACTACTAGCCGTGCCTGAGTTGATAGTGAAGAATTCCTGAAACTCCTTCAAAATGTATTCCCCAAATTTAGAATCCTTAAGGAGAAAAGGGTCCAAACACCGGTGCCACAAACCTAGCCCCTCACTCTTGGTCTTGAATTCCAAATATACTGCCGGATGAGCAGAGATAGCTATATTCCCAATTTTACAACCCATAATTGAATCCAGAAGGGAGCCAGAAAGAGATCAATCCTTGTGTGACATTTATGTGGGTTTGAAAAAAAGGTGAAGTCCCTGCCGTAGGGTGAAGACATCTCCAAATACCCACCAGCCCCAACTCCTCGCATAAATCAACCACCTGCTTGGCCTGTGAAGAAATATTTGGGGGCCCACAACGCATCCTGTCCACTGTCGGATCCAAAAGGCAATTAAATCCCCCCCCCCCCCATAATAATGTGCCGTGTTCCAAAAGCACTCAGCTTAGAGAAAGCACTAATCACAAATTTGAGGGGATGCACTGAAGGGCAGTAGACATTTAAAATGCCATATTCCTCCCCATGTATCAAGGCTTTAAGTATCACAAACCATCCCTGCTCATCTTTCACTTGTTTTAATAATGTGAATGGAAGATTTTTCTGGATAAGTACTGCCACTCCCCTACTTTTAGTAGTAAAGGATGAAAAGAATACCCGTTCATAACCCCTCTGTTGTAATTTCAGGTGTTCCTCATCATCAAGATGGGTTTCCCACAACAAAACGATGTCAATCCTTTCCCTCCTAAAGCTAGAAAGCACGTTTTTCCTTTTAACAGGGGAATGACTTCCCCTGATGTTCCAGGTGCACCATTTAAAAAAACACTTAGCCATATCCTCTTTCACAGACCCTTGACCCCCTCGGAGGGAGAACCCTGCTTACAAAGCACTGAGCATTAGTAAATAAAGACTCATAGAGTTGAAGAATTATATATACAAAAACTACTCTATCATAACTATAAACAACTTTTACTACCAAAAAGCTATAAAGAAAACTAACTACAAAACCTTGAATGGAAGACTCTTTCCCTGCCCATCGGGGGCACTCACCCTACCCATCCCCTCCTTCACAGCTCCTCCAAACCCGGATTGTGCTCCAGCCTTAGGCCAGAAAAAAAACAAGGAGATGATCTTTAAATCAAAGGAAAAAAGGACAAATTCAGGATGAGCACGCCACCCTGGCTTTATGTCACTCCTACTTGTGACTAAAAGAGAGACAGAACAAACAAAAAAAAGGGGAGAGACAACAAAGAATATCCACAAAATTCCCCATCAGGAAATCCAGTTATTAAAAAAAAGGAACAACTTATTCCAGGGTCTTTTCGCCCCTTTTCAAAAATAAAGAAATTATTAGGGAGAAAGAAAGGAATAATAAAAAAAGGGAAAACATGGGGAAAGAAGGAAAAGAGGACAAACATTAACTGTATTCTTCAGGCCAGTCTATCTATTTTAAAGTATCTACAAAGTTTTTAGCTTTATCCGCTGAGTCAAATGTATAAATGAACACTGCAGGGTATCTCATGGAGTACAGGATGCCCAGGTTCCTCAGCCACTTTTTAACTTCATCGAAGGACTTCCTCTTTCAAATTAAAGCTGCAGAGAAATCCTGGAAAAAACGATTTTTGACTCCTTGTATAGCATTGCCTGCAGATCATTTTCCAGTAACCGAGAAGCTTCTATCGCTTTTTGGTTGTTCTTATATGAGTGGAAGTGCACTAGGACCGGGCAGGGGCACTGCACTGGAACTAACCTGTGCACTCTAACCTGACAAGGCCTGTCAATTTGCAGCCTGCTGGACTCAATATGAAGGCCCAAAAACCTCGGCAGCCAGCTTTCAAAGAAGCTGACTGGCTGCTCACCTTCAGGGACCCCGACAATTCGGAGATTTATTCTCCAACCTCGATTTTCAAGGCCTCAATATAGTCTTGCAAGGCCCGCACCTCTCGCTCCAGCACCTGGATCCGACTATATGAGGACTCCATTGCAGTTTCCGAGGCTTTAGTTTGAACTTCCACCTCCACCAGCCTCTCTACGAGGCCCTGGACCTCCTGCTCATGCTTCTGCAGCATGGATGAGATAGGTTGAACCTGGGCATGAATCTCCCCATGGATCTCCTCAATCTCAGCTCCAACTTTCCAGGTAAGTCTCTCCATCGCCACAGCCAATTCCTGTGAGTCTGTCAGGTCCCCGGGGGGTTCAGGAGAAGCTGCTGCTGCTGCTGTCTCTGGCGGGGTAGGTGCTGCAGGGGAGTGTCCTCCCTACTGCTGTTTGTTCGCTCCTTTTCCCTTTGGCATCCTGCAGTCACGTATTTTGAAGACAAATAAAAACCACATAAACCACAAGGTGAAAACAACACCCCAGTCCAACACCGGCACCTCCATATCATGGCATCCCCTCTGAACCTTTTGTATTTAGCTTGATTCTCAATTATATTTTTCACCTGACACCTGTCAGTAGCATACTTTTTTAAACTTTGTCAAAATTAGTATGTTATTTCATCCAGATAGCTCTCGACTTGATTTCCCTACCTTTCCCTGTTGAGAGAATACATCTTGACTGTGTCTATCCCTTCTTTTCTTTGAGGGTAGCTCATTGTTCAGCCACATATTTTCCAGCCAACCTTTGGTGCCTGTCTATTGAAGCTGAAACTTTATTGCTGGAACAGCACAGCAGGTCAGGCAGCATCTAGGGAACAGAAGATTCGACGTTTCGGGCACATGCCCTTCTTCAGGAATGAGCAGAGAGTGTTCAACAGGAGAAGATAAAAGGTAGGGAGGAGGGACATGGAGGAGGGGCGTTGGAAATGTGATAGGTGGAAAGAGGACAAGGTGAGGGTGATAGGTCGGAGTAGGGTGGAGGCGGAGAGGTCAAGAAGAAGAATAAAGTTTCAGCTTTGATCTCCAGCGTCTGCAGACCTCACTTTCTTCCCGCCTGTCTATTGAACCCAAGTCTGTTTTATGCATGGAAGTTGGCCCTCTCCCAGTTAATTATTCTTTTTTTGCACTTTTCATTTTCCTTTTCCACTGTCAGCCTAAACCTTATGATAAAATGATTGGCGTCCTTAAATATCGATACTTGATCTACTTGACCCACCTCAACACCATGTTCTATTAGTCAGGTTATTTCTTAAGAAATTTCTTACAGCAGTGTGTGTCAAGTCCAACAAGAAAAGGAGGGACTATTTAACCAGACTAATAGAGCGTGGTGTTGAGGTGGGTCAAGTAGATCAATGATTTCTGGAAGTCAATGCATTCTCTTGCCAAATGACAAACATGGAACTCTGAGCAGCTCATGTGGCTGTGCAGCTTACAGGGAATAAAACCCCCAAATTCCTCAGTACTGCTTAAATAACATTTAGCATCTCTTTCTTCCCGCCAAAGTCAGTGACTGCACATTTTCCCACATTGTATTCCATCTGCCAAGCTTTTGCCTACTCGTTTAATGTGTCCATTTCCCTTCATGGACTCCTTATATCATCAGTACAACTGGCCTTCCACCTATTGGGTCATTTATTAACCTGAATATAGTACATTCACTTTATTCATCTAAGCCATTAATATATATATTGTAAATAATTATGGCCCCAGCACTGATCCCTGTGACACTCTACGAATTACAGGTTGCCCAAGCTGAAAATGCCACTGGATTGTTTTCTTTCAATGTTGAGCATCTCATTGCTGCTGATGTTACTGTCATTTCCCAACAGATTGCCAATGCCCATGTTGTTCAGGGGCTGTTCTGCTTATATAATCAAATCTGAAGGCAGGTGGAGCGGTTGAACACATCTTTAATGGATGCTTCTTTTTACTGCTGCAACATGTGCTGCTCACTGTGCACACTTACTGAAATGATTGCTACATCACATGACAATGCATCACTTGTGTAACCATTTACATAATTTTATATTTAAATGAGTATACTTTCTCATTTGCAACCAGACTCTCACCCTACTAAGATGGTGTTGAAACCATGGACTGGTTTTTCAGCCCTCACTGAGAATGAAATTGGGATTGGGTGGGAGATAAAAGTAGCCATGCTGTCTAGAGGTGGGTCTACTCAAGTTGATTGACCCTCCAGCTTTGGCAATACACCCACTGTCCTTAATATTAGTTGTAGAACTAGTCTCCAGGTCATATTAGGGACAACTGTTACATAGGCCCACTGAGTAATTCAATTCTCCCAGATAAGTTTGGGATCCCAGAAATAGTCCTGATGCCTGGTTTCCACCCAAAAGAAAAGGTCAACATCATGTGGATACAATTGCATGTTTCTTTTACCCAAAATCCAATATCAATTAACCTGAGAGCTGGTGGAGCATGTTGAATTCCACCTTCTATCACCACAAAGATCCCATTCAAACTGAGCAATTTCATACTTATGATTACAATGTGTTCTGTTTCATTACTGTTCTATGTTGTAAAATTTGGCATCAGAAATGTAGAAAGAATTTAATGTAAGCTATTAAATATTACAGGTTAGGGTGTGAATGAAAAATGACATTTAGTGTATTCAGAAAGTAACTCCATTCTAATGATTCTTAGTGATAAGTTGGAGGTAGCACTCCTGTGTAGACACAGCTATTAGGCAATGCACAAATCCTATAGACTGTTACTAGATTTAGATGATTCTTGGAGTGCAATCATTTTCTGCTAATTACTAGAATTACTTCATCAGCCTGATAATTTCTGTTTTATTTTAACTGGAACTTCTGTTCCTGCCTGCCTGCATCAATAAGCATGTACAGAGAGATCTTAATTTAGATGATATCTATTTAACTTGCAGATAAGATTCAATTAACATTGCATTAAAAAAAACGTATTGCAATTAAATATCCATTGGTGATCTAGGATTATGAGCTATGATCATGACAGTGTAAGCTGGTCCTGTCTCATAGTCACAGTCATCTCCTTCCACACGTTGTGTAGATGGGATCTTGCCTGCTACTTCAGTAACGATAGCTCTCCTTTTTCTTCTTTGTGACTGTATCCCTTTCAGAGCAGCCTTAGAACAGTTATAAATTCCTCCCTTTTTCTTTTTTAGAGCCAGATCATTCAGTCCTTTGTCTGAGAATTTATTCAGCACTTTGACTGTATTTGGGGAAGAAATGCTATTCATCTGCCACATTACCAATGCAGATGTGGGCGATGCTAACCTTCAGCTAATCAATCAGAGTGCGTGAAGCTAGAACACCTCATCCATACAAAAACAAATTAAAGCAATGTTTCAAAGTTTTCGAATGAAGGGAAGCTATAGAAATGTGAGATAGCAACAGTGTAAAAGGGTACATTGTGAGTCAACAGTTCATACTTGTCTTTCCCGATATTTATTTTGGGGTGGCTCAGTGGTTAGCACTGCTGCCTCACAGCACCAGGACCCAGGTTCAATTCCAGCTCTTGGGTGACTGTCTATGTGGAGTATGCACATTCTCTCTGTGTCTGTGTGGGTTTCCTCCGGGTGCTCCGGTTTCCTCCCACATTCTAAACATGTGCAGGTCAGGTGAATTGGCCATGTTAAGTTGCCCACTGTTTTCGGTGCATTAGTCACAGGGAAATGGGTCTGGGTGGGTTACTCTTCAGAGGGTTGGTGTGGACTTGTTGGGCTGAAGAGCCTCTGTTCACACTGTAGAGAGTCTAATCTAATCTTATTTCCATTTGAGCCAAAATTAAAAGCAATAGTTTTGGCGGGAGAGGGCAGTGTCCTGCTACATAGGATAGGGAATCTGGAACGTTTGGTAATGTGGCAGAAGACTTCATCTCTTCCTCACTTACAGACACTTTTAGGCACATTGGTAATTAGGCTTTTTGAAGATGTAACAAGTAGGTTAGATCAGGGAAACCCTGTGGATGTTATCCACCTAGACTTCCAAAAGGCCTTTGATAAGGTGCCTCACGGGAGGCTGCTAATTAAGGTGAGGGCCCATGGGGTTCGAGGTGAGCTAGTGGCATGGATTGAGGATTGGCTGTTGGGATAAAAGTTTTTTTTTCAGAACGGCAGCTAGTGACAAGTGGTGTCCCGCAGGGTTCAATGTTGGGGCCGCAGCTGTTCACTTTATATATTAATGATCTGAATGAAGGGACTGGGGGCATTCTAATGAAGTTTGCCGATGATATGAATTTAGGTGGACAGGCAGGTAGTTCTGAGGAGGTGCGGACGCTGCAGAAAGATTTTGACAGTTTAGGAGAGTGGTTCAAGAAATGGCTGATGAAATTCAATGTGAGAAAATGCAAGGTCTTACACTTTGGACAAAAGAATACAGAGACAGAGTATTTTCTAAATGGTGAGAAAATTCATAAATACAAAGTACAAAGAGATCTGGGAGTGCTAGTCCAGGATTCTCTAAAGGTTCACTTGCAGCTTGAGTCAGTGGTTAAGAAAGCAAATGTAGTATTGTCATTATCTCAAGAGAGTTGGAAAGTAAAAGCAGTGATGTGCTACTGAGACTTTATAAAGCTCTGGTTAGGTCCGATTTAGAATACTGTGTCCAGTTTTGAGTCCCACACCTCAGGAAGGACATACTGGCCCTGGACTGTGTCCAGCAGGGATTCACATGGATGATCCCTGGAATGGTAGGCCTAATATACGATGAGCGGCTGAGGATCCTGGCATTGTATTCATTAGAGTTTAGAAGGTTGAGGGGAGATCTAATATAAACTTACAAGATAATACATGGCTTAGAAAAGGTGGACGCTGGGAATTTGTTTCTGTCAGGCGGGGATACTAGGACCCGTGGGCACAGCCTTAGAATTAGAGCGTGTCAATTTAGAACGGAAATGAGGAGACATTTCTTCAGTCAGAGAATGGTGGGGCCTGTGGAATTCATTGCCATGGAACGGTCTGGAAGCCGGGACATTAAATGTCTTCAAGGCAGACATTGATAAATGCTTAATCTTGCAAGGAATTAAGAGTGCGGGTAAGTGGCATTGAAATGCCTGTCAGCCATGATTGAATGGCGGAAAGGCCTAGATGGGCCGAATGGCCTTACTTTCACTCCTATGTCCTATGGTCTTATGTCTTATGGGCAAATATTGTGCTATTAAGTTAAATGGAGAAACATGCTCCCAGTAGCATCTCATACATCAGGTGATCCCAGGCTCTGATGGAGTGTGAGACCATTGTACCCTCAGGTAAAAGCCGTCAAACAGTCATAATGTCATGAACTTAACTCTTAAAGGCATACTGATTGTGAGACATAACATATGTTTAACAAATCTAGTGGAGTTCTTTGATGGATGAATATGCACTGTGGATAAGGTGGAGCCTGTAGGTATATTATTCTTTGATTTCCAGAAAGTATTTGACAAGGTGCGACATGAAAAGGTTTTTGCACAAAGTAGAAGTTCATGATGTGGTGTATTGACAAGGCCAGGGAGAAAACAGACAGTATATATACTGCGTCTTCTTCTGATTGGCAAGCTGTGAGGTGTGGAGTCCTACAGGAGTCTGTGCTTTGGCTTTAGCAATGATTGAGACAAAAGGAGTGAAGGCATGGTAGCTAAATTTGCAGATGACACAAAAGTAGATGGGAAAGATATGCTGTGAAAAGAACAGAGCTTTGGGGCATTTACAGGTAGGGTTTGGCAAAGATCTGCCACGTGGAGTATCATGTGGGAAAACAGGAAGTTGTTTAGTTTGATGGGAAGAAGAAAAAAGCGAAATATTATTTAAACAGAGAAGACCTACAATTCTAAGGTGCAGAGGAACCTAGAGTCACAAGATGTTAGCATGTAGGTGCAGCAAGTAATTAAGAAAGCAAATGAAATGCTTTCCTTTATTACAGGATGAATTTAACATAAAACTAAAGATGTTATGCTTCAATTAGACAGGACATTGGTGAGGACACATCTTCAATATTATGTGCAGTTTTGGTTTCCTTATTTAAAGAAAAATGTAAATATGTTGGGTGCAGTTCAAAGAGATTTACTAGATTGTTACAAGAATAAGTGGGTTGTTTTATGAATGGTCTTGATATGGTGGACATGATTCTTGAGTCATCAGTCTCTAGCCTGGCAGCATTAAGCCTGTCATCTTAAGAGGCCAGCAATCCAGAGGCATCCAATTAGGAAGTTGCCTTCCAGAAGATTATGCTTCTGGTCTCATTGTTGACACATGTGGTCTTATGCCCTCAGTTTGTTTCTGACTTTCAGGTCCTAAGGCTCACGGTAAAGTCCAGTCTGACAACTCAGGATCATTAATTCAGGCCATTAGATTAATTCATGCAGCAACGTGTTCACAATGCTATTTCACCCTCTGGACAGTGCCAACACCAAAAGATGCTTTTGTAATTGATTGCAATAAATCACTGGATTAATTGATGTAAAAAAACATGCGCTTGGTTATTTTGCTTAATACTGGAAATGTGTTGCTGGAAAAGCGCAGCAGGTCAGGCAGCATCCGTGATTGAAAACTGCCTTCAGACTGGAAAATTGTTCACAACAGACACTGTTAGGATCCTTGCTCTTTCTGATTATGTCCAAATGATCTAGATGTTGGTGAACAGAGCATCATTTCAAAGTCATGCAAAACCTGGAAATATTGTGAACTGTGAAGATGGTAGTGTAGAACTTCAAAAGAACATACATGGAGTTTTGGAATGGATGAACAGGCTACCATTGAAATTTAAGGCAGAGAAGTAATTTCTTTGGTCGGAAGATGATAATGCTACTGTGGCTTCACATTGAAGATTTTTGGTGTGCTTGAGTTGTAGGGCTATTGGAATTATTGTGTTACCTCTAACATTCAACATGTTTATGCCTTTAAGAGACATGCTTATGATATTGTTGCTGTATCCCAACATGTGATCTGAGGGTATGAGGTCTCATACTCCATTTTACCTCAGATCCCTTGAAGTATAACACTCTCCTGGATGGGAGGTGGTGCATAGTCATAATATAACTGGAATAGTAATCCAAAGTCTTATATGAGATAGGCTGGGACTTTTTTCACTGGAGTGTAGGAGGAGTGACTTTATAGAGGTTTATAAAATCATAAGGGACATAAATACAGTGAATACCAAAGTTCTTTTCCCTAAGGTGGGGGAGTTCAAAACTAGGGGGCACATTTTTGTGGTGAGAGGAGAAAAATTTAAACAAGACATGGGAGGCAACCTTTTTACACAGAGAGTGGTTCGTGTGTGGAATGAAACTGCCAGAGGAAGTGGTGGATGCAGGAATAGTTCCAACATTGAAAAGACATTTGGATAATTACAAGAATAGGAAAGGTTTGGAGGGGCATGGGCCAAACGCAGGCCAGTGGGACTAGGTTAGTTTGAGAACACCATCAACTTGGACTAGTTGGATGGAAGGGTCTGTTTCCATGCTGTGTGACTGTATGACTATTATTCTGTGGACATGCGTTCAAATATTAACGTAACAGATAGTTAAATTTGTATTCAATAAAAGTCTGGGAAGTAAAGCTAGTTCAGCAATGACCATGTAATCATTATAAATTGACATCTTGTTCTCCAATATCGTTCAGGGAAAGAAATTCTGCCATCCTTCCCTGGTCTGGTCGACATGTGACTGCAGACTCAGAGCAATGTAGTTTAATGTTACCTGCTGTCTGGGTTATTAGGCAATAATTTCCATCCCTTGACCGGAAAAAAAATACAATGCTTGCTCCTCTATTGTAATTTTAATGGCTCGACATTAGCCTAGACTTGTTTACTGATGACCCTTGCCTGGGTTTATAACTGTCAGGTTATACTTTCTGCTTTGGAGATTGTTTGGATTTATCAGCTGTTTGCCAAATAGTAGAATCCATTGAATCCCTACAGTGTGGAAACAGGCCCTTTGGCCCAACAAGTCCACACCGATCTCCGAAGAGTATCCCACCCAAACCCATTCCACTACCTTATTAATCTACGTTTACCCCTGACTAATGCACCTAACCTACACATCCTTGAACAATATGGGCAATTTAGCATGGCCAATTCACCCTAACCTGCATATTTTTGTATTGTGGGGGAACACCAGAGCACCTGGAGGAAACCCATGCAGACACAGGGAGAATGTGCAAACGCCACACAGACAGTCGCCCCGAGGCTGGAATCGAACCTGGGTCCCTGGCTCTGTAAGGCAACAGTGCTAACCACTGTGCAACCCAGAAAAGAACTTCCCAGTTCTGCTTTCCTATTTCTGGCAAACCTCTTGATGTGGTTTTGCTTTTGTACCAAAGCAAAATAACAAAATAACAAATATTGTTACTGAATGTTGATCAGTGTGGTACCTGGAGTCCTGACCCACCCAGAATCCTAATTGTCATCCTGACAAATGTTTAGAATGACCATTTATATTATGTTTCCTGAGCAAGCTGGGTCAGCAAAGATCAGCTTATGTTTGATTGTCATTCTGCATTGGTGGGTTAAACCAAAAGCTGTCTGAACATTCCACACTTCGTTCTTCTTTTCTGCCCTCAAGAGTTATTGGCTAAAAACCTTTTTTCTTCAGTGAAGTGTAACTCTGCATGAGAGAAATCTGAGTGTTCTTGTGTTATTTTGAGGGTTAAGTATCTATATTTTCATACTACAGTCTAAGTGTGTTAACTAGCTTTACATCAGCATTGAATAGATTTTGTTTAAATAAATAATTTAGTGCATATTATAAATGCAGTTGGTGGATATTTTACTTTACGTCTAATCTATAGAAAGCATATGATTGACCATGTTAGGAACTGGATTAAAAAAAAGACAAAATTCGTATTTTGGAACTACCGAGTAGTGAGACCAGACAATGCATTCCTCCCATCTTGGTTGTAACAATGGAAAAGCAGAGAGAACTATGTGTATATGGGAATAAATCATTGAAGATGGCAGGAAAGGTTAGGAGAAAAGTTAAGAAAGTAGACAGCTGTCAGGCTTTATAATAGGGGTATAGAATATAAAAGCAAGAAGGTTATGTGCTAAAAACTGGTTTCAGCCTCAAGTAGAGCACTGCATCCAGTTTTGGCCATCACACTTTACGAAGGATGAACAAGGTCAAAAAACACATGATGCCAGGTTATAGTCCAACGGGTTTGTCTGAAAACACAAGCTTTTGGAGCACTGCTTCTTCATCAGGTGTTGGTGAGAGAGGAAGATCTTAGACACAGAATTTATAAGGAAAAGATCAAAGGGTCATATATAAGTCATGTAAACGAATTGAACACACCTCAGATGGCTCTTATATCAGTTAGAATGGAGATGCAGGTTTTGATTGATTAATATGCAAATCCCAGAATTTCTTTCAAGTCACTGCCCTGGGACACCTTAAGGTGTTATCAATATAAAGGAGGTGACCCCTCTGGTCAGACAATGTATTTTAGGCTTAAGGTCTTGGTTGGAGTCTGTCTGTGTCTTTTGTTTCCAGAGTAGGAGTTTATAGAATGTCACATTGGCTGACAAAATAGAATGCATCTGCAAACAAAAGTTTGTAAATGCAAATTCACCTCATAGATTTATATATGCATTTGCATTTGTATGTGTGCATGCGTGTGTGAGCGGAGAGAGCGCGTGTGCAAGTGTGAGGGAGTCTATGCATCTGAGACAGTGTGTGTGTTGAGAGATACTGTGTGTGTCTGTGTGTGTGTGAGAGAGAGGGCCTATGTGAGTGTGTGTGAGAGAGAGAGCATGTGTGTGAGAGAGGGCCGATGTGAGTGTGTTTGTGTAAGAGGTGCCATCAAAAGAATTACTTCTTTCTTTGCCTATTGTTACATTGATTTGTGGGCCTTTTATCCTTAGAGTGGAGGAAGCAAGTTGACTGGTACGCACTGGTGACTGTGAAGACTTTGGGGGCACTGCCTCTGTGAAACTTGGGACCTAGAGAACCAACATCTGGCAAAAGACTCCTGCTCAGATGTAGGTTCATCCTTCTCAGCTTAATCTGCTGCAGGTAATGGGGTCAATGGTAGGAGGAAGGTGGAGCCGAATGGCAACTCTGCATTGTCCTGAGACAAAGTTCCTGGGTTGCGTTTCAAGTCATTCCTGCTCACTGATGGTGTCTGCTGGCAACCTTCAGTCTCTTTGAAGAGGGGGGTGCCTGGAATGATGTTGAGTTGGCTTGTCCCCTTCTTACCATGATGCTGAGCACCTATGGCTGGAGAGAGGGGATGCAGGTCCAAGTGAATATCCAGCGGCCACTGAGCATTCTGCTGGACCTTGGTCTCCAAGGCAGCTGCTATCTTTTCCAAGGAGGCTGCGAAGCAGTCATGTGCCAAAACTGCCACAGAGAGTGAAAATGGGCGATTCCTCCATCTTTTGCTGCAGTCTGGTGAGGGCCTTTTATCACCGTTGTGAATTGCCCTTTGCTCTATACAGGTTAAGCAAGTCATTTATGATTGTGCACAAAGGCAAGTCTTCTGTATGGGGTTGAGCACATACCCAGTCTCCGATAGTCTCTTTAGTGCCAGAGACCTCGGGTATTCTTCTATCATTGGCTGTGGGCAGATATCAGTGCTGTACTCACAAGATTTTGTCCCTGTGCCTACTCTAGCTAAGGCACTCACTGACATGACAGTCTTTGTGACGCTGCAAGGTACAGGTGAATGCCTTGCCTGTGCATAATTTGAGGTTTCACAGGCTTCATCCTCAAGAGTTTTGGTGTTAAAAAGCCACTGGGTTTCTTTCATTTTAATGTATGTTGACCACTCATACAGTGTAAGGGATTACCTTACACTGAAAGACTGGAGCGACTGGGCTTGTATACCGTTGAGTTTAGAAGACTGAGAGGGGACATATAAGATTATTAAAGGATTGGACACTTTGGAGGCAGGAAACATGTTTCTGCTGATGGGTGATTGCCGAACCAGAGGACACAGCTTAAAAATGCGGGGTAGACCATTTAGGACAGAGATGAGGAGAAACTTCTTCACTCAGGTGGCTGTGTGGAATGCTCTGCCCCAGAGGGCAGTGGAGGCCCAGTCTCTGGATTCATTTAAGAAAGAGTTGGATAGAGCTCTCAAGGATTGTGGAATCAGGGTTATGGAGATAAGGCAGGAACAGGATACTGATTAAGGATGATCAGCCATGATCATATTGAATGGTGGTGCAGGCTCGAAGGGCAGAATGGCCTACTCCTGCACCTATTGTCTATTCAGCAGAGAAGAGAGAGAATTAGTTGCTAAACAAGTACAAGCCCATTGCAGAGGGATATGTGAGAGTGGATGTACTTCTGAAAAAGCAGACAGAAATGTCCCTCTACTAGTTTGATCTGACCATCATAGAGTCATAGAGAGGTACAGCATGGAAACAGACCCTTTGGTCCAACACGTCCATGTCGACTAGATATCCCAACCAAATCTTGTCCCACCTGCCAGCACCCTGCCCATATCCCTCCAAACCCTTCCTATTCATATACCCATCCAAATGCCTCTTAAATGTTGTAATTGTATCAGCCTCCACTTCCTCTGGCAGCTCATTCCATACATGTACCACCCTCTGTGTGAAAAAGTTGACCCTTAGGTCTCTTTTATATCTTTCCCCTCTCACTCTCAACCTATGCCCTCTAGTTCTGAACTCCCCAACCCCAGGGAAAAGACTTTGTCTATTTACCCTATCCATGCCCCTCTATAAGGTCACCCCTCAGCCTCTGATGGACTGTATCTTCTTCAAAGACAGTGAGGATGCAGAGATCAGGAATCTCTCCATCAGTCAAGGCCCTCTATTTTTTACTATGTGCTAGCTCATCCTGCAATGAGGAAAGCAGAAAGATTGAGTATGATGGGAATGAATTCATGAGCACTTGATGAGCATGCATAGTTCTGATCCCTTTCCAGTAAATGAGTAGGAAGCACAGGGTAGATTGTCAGAGTCTGAGCCCTTCAGTGCACCTTATGCATGTGATGGTGAGTTGGGCTTCCACATGTGACATGTCCATACAGTGGCAGAGTTAAACTAAATGATAACCCTTTAAGTATGAAGTTGTAGAGAGAATATGGTGACAGATCATTTGTCCGCATCTTGCACTGTGTCTGCTGTTTGTCTGTTAGAGACCTCATGCGCAACCTGGGCCCAAGATGTTTGTATCTGTCAGGGCTTTCATGTCTATTAGAAAAGAGAATTTCTTTTCTTACCCTGACAGCCTAGAATATTCAGTGCAGCATTCATGAAGTGGCAGCCAGATTCTGGTACTTTGCAGATGTCTCAGTGGCAGGAGTGACGATACATCCTTTTGTGGAATTCCTGGCTGCAGCAAGTGAAGGGTGTCTGGATGGCCTTTAAATATGAGGCAAGAACCTTCAAACCTGACCTGGAAGATGCTAGTGGGATGTAAACCTCTGCTTATAACCCACATGACTGTCAACCTGCCATAAATTTGCTTGTGCATAAGAAATGAGCTGAAGAAAGGATGATTGAGTGAGAAACTCATCACAGATCATAGTAGATGTGATGCCATTTAGGTGGTTGCCACCATACTTTAATCCCAGAATTGAAAAATCTCAGCCAGTGTTGGTACGTAGTTAATGCTTCTGTTTCTAAATAAATGCCTTTGGCACTTGAGTTTCTGTTCCTGATTTATGCATAATAATGATTGGCTCTAAGGTCAAATGTAGAATACTTACATGGCTTTCCCGAACAGCTCCAAAGCTGCAGCCCCACTTACTACAGGTTCCCAAGTACAAGCTCTGCTGCATCATGTAGTAAGACTGTTATTCACATCTTCAGAGACTGGCACCACGCAGAAATTAAATTACTCTGTTGACAAGTATTCTACCACTGACCAAGCTCAGGAAATAAAGTGAGCTGGTCGGGAGGGATTACACTGTATTTGTATTTCACATGAACCATCAGGAAGAAAACAATGGTTTTCATTCATTTCTAGCTTCATTGAAGTTTTACAGAGCTGAAATGCTACAGAATTGGGATGGTGCACTGTTTAATCCTTAGCAATACAAGTAATCACTTTAATGATAATTAGCCTTCATGAAGTGGTATCAGTCTAACATGCTTTCAGATCATTTAGTAGTATTTCCAATTATTTCAGGAAAAATCACAGGAGTTGCTGGAGATTTCTTTTTAGCCTCAGGCCTATGGCTATGTCACTGGTAGTAACCCTTCAGGCTTTAACACTGAAGGGTTAAATGAAAGATCCCTGAGGCTGCATGAATTAACTTTGCTTTGATTTCTCCTACACCGTAATTTGCATTATAGGAATCCGTGTCAGATTGAAATATAACTGCATCAATGATACTTATTTACATCAGAAGCAATACATAATACTTTCTGATGCCATATTGTCCCTTAAATCCACCCTTCCAGGCTTCTGTATTTCTATTCAAATTAATAGGCAACTGCCACTGGTGCGTTAAATTACTTCTTGTTTTGTGGCAAAGATACAGCTGGTAAAGTTATTACTGTATTTATGTTCTGAAACACATTTGGAAAAAAATTGCTATTTTAATTTTTCATATGTAAAATCCATTCAGAAGTAAATCTAACATATTTGTGTTCGTAAAATAGTGCATGTATTATTTGCAGCATTTAATTAATGTATGGTTTCATATCAAACAGAAATACAAACTAGGCCCTGAGGACTTCCAACAACTGTGTTGAAAAGAAAGTATTTAACATGCGGAATTTGTCCACAGCTGATAATTTATTGGAACTCATCTGTAACAAGTCCTGGCACTGATTTATAAGTTGATTTGAAAAATAAATAAAAGTGATAGAAACCTACATTTGATTTTAATGATAGACTGTTGCAGCGTGAAAAGTAAGGATATGAAACATTGCAAGGAAATTAGATATTATGCCCTGAAGACAACTACAGCAACTAGCCCATTAATTATTAGATATTTATTATTAAAAATTTCTCTTCATGAGTGACTGCAGAATGCTCATGCAAGTCAAGCTGTTGAGTTTTGACATGAATGAAGTGGATGGAGCTCATTTGTTTCATCGTGTGCTGACAGAGCGAATCTCCAGGAAAGGTTCATCACATACTCTGGTACAACACTTTGTGTCAGTAAGATTACACAAAAAAAGGTAATAATAGCATTAACCAGTTAATTTATTTGTAAAAGGGGGACAACAATGTTTTATTCCATTATTTGGAAAATTAAAAACCTGGCAACATCCTTGCAGGTCTCAAATACAACATTGTTTAGTGTACTCTTCAACTTTCAATTGCAACTAACTTAAGCAATAAAAACATTGGGTTTGATCAATATTAACATGGGGATGTATTCAGGTAGGGTGGAGGGAGAGAGAGGAGTGGAGATGGGAAGGAGAAACAACAAGGCCATCTACATTCTATTGCTAAACTCGGGTCCATCGTGATTAATTCTCTGAATGTAAGGGTTCCAGGGCCGTCCTTTTTAACAAATGAACTTTGTAGGCTTCATTCCAAAATCCAAGGACGAAAAGAAACCTTTTGCCTGAAAATAACCAGGTAATGGATGGACCGCCAGCCCTCCCTGCTATGGTAATTTTCAGAACGGTGACACATTATATACCACCCAATTTGTAGATGTGATGAGCTCCAGATATCTGCCATTACTTATGTTTTCTTTTCGATGACTTCCCTGATAAGTCGCTGATCCAACTGATGCAGTTAACTTTAATAATTGAAAGGGTAGTCCATGCAAGCCCAGTTGTGGACACATTTAAAATGTAGCTTCTGCACAGCAAAAACTTTGTTCTTAATGGAGGTGAAAATGATTTTTCTAAACAACTGCACTGAGAAAAGAATGATCACTTTTTTGCAAAAGTGCTGTTCTCAAAATTAAGAACCTGAATGCAATAGGCACTGATGGATACAACCTATTCTGCCTTTGCATACTTGGAATTGCAAACTTTGTAAATGAGAACACCAGTGGCATCTAGTGGTGTTCCTGCACACTACACAATCCCTTTTTCTTAACTGGTCAGACAAGAAAAAAACCCAACCTCTTTAAAGACACATTAATCTCTTCTCAATCATACAGAACATCTTTGACAGTCTTTATTTTTGTAAGAATTCCATGTGCAAAATCCAGGAGGGGCTGATGGCAAAACAGCTAATAAATGGAAAAACCTTTTACTTCATGCAGCATTTGGTTAGAATCTGGAATGTACTGCCTGAAAGTATGGTCAAGACAGATTCAATCCTGACTTTTAAACAGGAATTGACTAAGCAACTGAATAGAGAAAAAATGTGGAGCTTGGTGTAAAAGGTTGCCAAGTGGGACTCACTGATTTGCTCTTACACAGCCAAAATAGACATATGGAGCAGAAAATAGTCTCCTTCTGTGTTATATGAGTTTATGTATGACCAATGCAATCAGAACAGTAACATTCTTCAACTGGTTTACTGGTGGGACAGGAACTAGTTGCTATGAATGAGTGGTTCGCACTGCTGCCTCACAGCTCCAAGGACCTGGGTTTGATTCCAGCCTTGGGGGACTGTGTGGAGTTTGCAAATTCTCCACCTGACTGCATGGTGGGTGTGGGTGCTCCACTTTCCTCGCACAGTCAAAAATATGCAGGTTAGATGGATTGGTTTTGGTAAATTGCCCATAGTGCAGACTAGGTGGGTCAGCTATGCTAAATGCAGAGTTACAGGGATAGGGTGGGTAAGGTTCTGGGAGGGATGCTGTTCGGAGGGTCGGTGTGGACTTGATGGATCAAATGGCTGTAGGAATTCTATGTTTGTATTCGATGATTCTACAGAGAGTAAATGTATTCATTTGATTTTCTAGTAGGCACCAAAGTTCAGGATCGATCAGCAAGTTCAAGAACTGAGGAGACTTGTTTAATTTAATCAGAAATCTCCTAACTGGGTGACTCATGCAATTATTTGAAAAACACAATTGTATTGAACTGACCTTGCAGCTTTCAAAACTGGATTCAAATCTTGAATATACAACATGCAGAGTTTTGCAATGTGTTATTGAAGCCTCAATTCGTTAGCTAGTGGGCATATTCACTATTTCATGCAACCTTCAGGATGGCTGTTTGACTCGGAAATGAGAAGAATGGGCTGGATTTTATGGTTGGATGTGAAGGTGGAGGACATCCATAGGCATGGATGCCATGCCTGTCACTTCTCACTTGGCCCTGCTGCATAACTATCCAGCAGCATTATACATCAACCAGAAGTACCCAACCCTGTAAACTTTCACCATGCAGGCTGCTGATAGGTAAGGGGCACACCCTCATTAGCAGGAGCCCATATTCCTTGCCATAATTTCCTAACTTGGTCCCATTCCCACCTTATGTAACTCTTTCTTTAACCAGCAGTTGGGGGATGGATGCAGTCCCAGTCATAGCCACTGCTCCCACTGGCACAGTCATTCGAGTGGCGAGCAGCTCTCACAGGCAAGACTTCCTTATGGGGTAAACCGATTAACATGCCTCCAAATGTTATATTCTGATGGGTGAGCAGACAAGCTATAGGTGTTTGCTGGTTTGGAGAGAGGGTAACAATGCTACCCCCACCCCGTTGCCTGAAACATCCAGCCTATAGTCAGCAGCCAATCGAAGCTTGAGTCCAATGGAAGGAATTTTGCTGGGTATCAGACTGCCGACCACATGACAATAGCAGACATGGAAATGGACAGCATTCCTTTCCAATGTATAAATAACATACTGCTTCATGAGCACAAAACAAGGTCTTGCTCTTTGCTTCTTCACCATCCATAAATTTATTTATACATGCAAAGTATTCTGTACATTTCTGGTCCAATGTCTGCTTACTCCTAGCTTTCAGGGATGAGAAAATAGAAGAAAACTTGCAGCTGATGGCAAAAAAAATTGAAGTGTTGATGATAAGAGTGACAATGAAAGAGGCGCAGAAGAGCTCTCTTAAGAGTTTGAACCAGTACAGGACAATGTGGCATTGTTTGGACATGAGAATTGTTTTACAAAAGTATTTTGGTTTTCATAATGTGAAGTTGGTGAAGGAGATTGTACCAGCTGGCCATGCAGCTGCAGAAACATGTTGTGGAGGGAGGATACCAGTCAGAACAATCTCTAATACAGGCAAAACTGGCTTGTTCCAAAAGAAAATGGCAAATAGGACTTAGATGCTCAAAGAAGGGACCACATGTGGTTTTAAAGCAGCAAAGGACAAGCTAAGGCTCTTACCATATGCCTGTATTGCTGGTTTTGAAGTGTAAAAATTAGCCTATAGGTCAAAAATCTTCAAGGCTAATAGAAAAACTCTAACCCCGATCAGATTTATGGAAGGCTGATAATGCTGCCTTCGTACAATAGGAGTATTTGTTGACTGGTTTGAGAATTGCTTTCTGATGAGTTCAGGACTTAATTAAAGAAAAATAGTTTTTCAAGATCCTACTTATAATATTATTACACCTTGACATCCATCCAGTGGTTATTTGGTTATTCACTAATGGGATATGGGCATTACTGGCTAGACCAGCATTTGTTGCCCATCCCTAATTGTCCTTGAGAAGGTAATAATGCCTTCTTGAACTGCTGCAGTACATTTGGTGTAGCCAAACTCAACATGCTGTAGGGAGGGAACTCCAGCTTTTTGACCCAGTGACACAGAAGAAGCAGCGGTTAAGTCAGAATTGAGTGGTATGGAGGGAACTTGCGGGTCGTGATGTTAAATGTTAGAATGTGGCTGACTCAAATCCTTTTCAGGCAGTGAAAGGCAAATTTCCACCACCTTCTTTAACTTTTGATTCTCTTGCATTACAAGGATTAATTTGCCTTAAGAGTACTCTGCCTCCACCAAGATTTGAGACAGATATTCCAAAATTACACAACCCCCAGTATCAAATTAAATGCTCACCATCTCTTTGCTGACTCTAAATTTTAAAACAGCGTGTCCTAGTTCTGGACTCACTGAGAAGAGAAAATCTTGCCAAGACTATTCAGAATCTCATATACTTCAATTAAGTAATTCCTCACTCTTCAAAATTCCAGTACGACTCAGCTCAGTCTGCAAAATATTTATCATTCCAGTTTCCATTATCATATCATTAACTCACTATTTCCACTCGAAAAGACCAGCACCTACTTTATCTACTCCTTCGTTTTTAGATACTGTAGAAACTCTGCAGGAGCAAAACATGTTTTGCTTATTTTCCCACCCCTTTTCACTTCTGGATATAGAGCTTTTGAATGAACTATCACATCAACATCAACCACCTTAAACATTCCTCATTCCTCCACCTTCAAGTAAGTCTTCACCAACTTATAAGGCATACCAGCAGAAATGAAGAGTTAATGTGACAAATAACATTTTTCTTAGTTTGTCATGATACTTCTTCAGTAAAATAGCTTCATGTTTATTAAAAAACATAGAACCAATGTTTCATTATTTGTGTATCGCATATATTAAATTTTTGGATGGTTGGAACCTATCCTCCTGACTCCAATGTTTATCATTTGTGAAAATTCCAAGAATTAAAACCCCAATGAATGGTGGGACTTCATTGTAGCATGCTTAATTGTTGCATCTTTACAGAAGAAGCTTACTTCTTCATAGAACATATTGATAATGAAACTTGAATACAGAACAGTGGCACAGCTAGTGAACATGTGAAACTGGCAAAAGACTATATCAATTTTAATTGGCTTACTGTTCATCACTACTGAATCTTAGTCATGCATACCTGAAATGAAAAACTGTAAGACTTTATTTATTAAAACTGGCACTGAAATACATTACTAAAGAATAAGGCATCCATTCTGAATTCTTAACTGACTTAGTTATTTCACATGTACTTGTCTCTGCTTTTAATAATTTAAAATTGACACTTACATGAGAAGATGCAACCTCCAGTTAAACAATTCAGTGATTCACTGCAAATAGTAAAATATGTGACAATTTTCAACAGGACAAACAATAGGACATAGTTTATTTATTTTTCTTTACTAAATGAGTGAATATTGAAGAAAATATTATTTGTAGGAAAACATACATAGAAAGTCAAGTGGTTGAAAAATAGGTTTTGAAATTGAACCCTATTCCAGGACTTTTCAAAGTCAAACTTTATTATTACTGGGTAGTAAGCCATGAGCTTTAAACACCTTTAAGCATACAAAGGCATATCGATGAAATATTTTGTTATTTATTGGTAGGCATTTGCAATCAACCTAATCAGATGTGTTATGACACCTCTCAGTACAGGTGGGACTTGAACCAGGCCTTTGGGCTCAGAGGTAGGGTCACTACCATTGTTATAAGAACTCCTTGATGTTTATTTGCATACTTGAACTATAAATTAGATATAAACTGGACAACAGATACTAAATCATGTCCTCCTCTTGGTGTTAGTACAAATAAACTACGGTAGGTGGTGTAAATCTGAAATAAAAACAGCAAAATGCTTGAAAACTCAAGTTTCTTTTTCTGGACAAGAGACATAATGGACTCAATGTTAATTCTGTTTCTCTTATCACAGATGTTGCCAGATTTGTTGGGCTTCTTTAGCAGTTTGTTTTTATTCACCTTCAGCACTAAGTGTGCGACTTAAAAATTGTAAAAGTCAAAAATTAAGTTTGAATTTAATTTACTTTGAATATAAATGTTAAAAAATTAAGAAATCTAGTTTATAAAATGTGAGTTTTGGTCAAATTAACAGCCTGTCAGAATGTAGGATTCCAAGAAAACACAAAGTTGTTGGGCTGACAGGTTTTTTTTTAAATTGATCAATTAATTTCTTATCAAACAAGTCCATTTTTGTACAAATTAAAACCATCCCAGCAGTTTCCATTGGCTTTGATTTGATTTTAAATTAGAATATAAACAATTAAATGCATTTACTCCGCCCCCCCCAACCTTCAATTAAATTTCCCATTGTGAGCTTGAACTAACAACTTGTATCACATTCTTTTATCAAATCCCTATTTCAGAAACAATTCTGTTCAGTGTTGGTGGTTTTAAATAGTGTAATATAATAGTACCTAGTAGTAGATAATTAAAAAAAACCACACAGACAATTGCAATATTATTCCCAAACACACTGTCTCAGCAAAACTGATTCTCAAAGTCTATCTAAAAGAGACAACAACAAAATCTAGTGTGTTACTGTTAAGAAGCCCAATGGATTAACATTATCCATATTATATAGAATGTAGAGATCCAGAATTACACCCTGTCCAAAATCACAGATCTAACCACACAGATGCATGGTAAGAATAGCCAACAGAAAGAATCAACTTTGTTGTTCTGAGAAGGGGCAGGCGATCACCAGGCGATGTCATGTTGTACTTCTTTTTCGGTTTTTCTCACTTATACCTCTGACTTACAATTTTTCTCCTGAAAACTAGAACAATGCATGCATGCTGAAATTGGGTGTCTGACAAATTTCATTTATTTGTATGTTGAGAATAAATCAAACATTTTTTTCCAAAAGAAGGAAGATTTTTTTTAAAAGTGATCTTTATAACTGTGAGAGAAGTACCATTCACAGAAAAATTATTTTTTTAAAAAACTCTTTTGATCATTGGGAACATTGCTTTCTTGCTTGTAATCGGTTTTATCCTGAAGCTCTTTCACCAAGTCTGGCAGCTTTTTTTCCTTAATCAAACGTAAAGCACATAGAAAGCACCTTAAGCTAACTTATTCCAGACTCTTAACTCCATTGTTCCTTTCACAACCTCTTTCAATAGCCTGTCAAAGACATGCACTCACATATTTTTATGATTTCCAATATAGCATCCACTGCTGCTAATACTAAATTTTCCATTAAACAAATCAGTTGAATTTAAAAATACTCCATTGACAAAGTGACTTCTTACTTTAACAATTACTTAATATGCATTCATGTACAAGATTGCTGCCTCCCAGCTTCTCAAAATATAATGCCAATTAAATTTCTGTAGTATCCCACATCTCCTCCTTGATTTTGGAGAGGTGTGAGGAGATGTTATTGAGTTTGTTAAGCACCAGTTCAGATATGATTTGTTAATTATATAAAGTGAGTACACAACTGTGACAACTAGGGACGGTTCACTGATACCAGAAGAGGTACTGGCTGTCAGCACAGAATTAATTGGACTTGTTAAGTTTTGGGGGCAGATTCCTGCTCTCCAGTTGAGCTGTTAGGGAACTTTTCTGCATCTCTTCTTCTGGTCCACCTTTCATCATGATGAAGGCTACTGCCTACAAGGACTGCCCCTGAGCACTTGAGAATAGGGAATAAGTTATGCTGTGTCAATCCATTGCCTGAACGTTTTAGCTATGTTGGATGACTGCTGTCCTCTTTTCCACCTCCATTTGACAGTTAGTTTCCATTCCTTATTAAGAAGGAAATTAAAATTTTTTGAAAACATTGCATGTAAAATAGTGTAGTGTTGCACTCAAGAAACCTTTTGTTTATGCTTGTGAAAGGCTAATTACTACTGTTACACAGTTACATGAGGCCTCATGCTATGCAGGAAATGCAGAATTTGAAATGCTAAAAGCTTAGTTTTAAAGAGAACCTCAATTTCCAACATTATTCTATTTAATCATTGACAGCCTTACTCGAGCCTGTGACTTACATAGTAAAAATATTCATCTCTCTAACTAAAGAAGCATGCTTACATAATTTCCTGTTAATGCACACAGAGTAGTATTTCAATAATGGCCACAAATATACAAAATTGTATCTATCGCTAAAGATTCAGCCACAGTGCAATGTTTACTGTATTTTCAACCCAATTGTTGATACTTTGCAATAGATTGTGCGCTCCATTTAAATAATGACGATTATGAAAGTGGAGAGCAATGCCATTTTGTAAACTTACATGAATCCAAGGTTTAAAAAAATTGTAACTGCACAATATTCAAAAGTTTAGCAATATGCTTTACTCAGCTTCATTTTTCTTTCCATATTAAAAGACATGTAACTCGAACATGTTAAAATACATTTTATCATTCTCTCAAAAACTATAAAAAGGATGAAAAAGGTATTGTGCAAAAAGAGAATAATGGAAAGGTCACAACACAAAATTAATTTTGTGATAAGCTCACTGGAACTTCTCTGGTCCATGACTCTAAAGGTTCTTCATAAAAAGATGAACAGTACATTCCACTGGAGGTGCTGTGCATGAGATAATATTTTGACAAAACACAGTAAACATGTTTTAACATGGCACTTTTTTTGCACTCAAATAAATTAACAATAAAGAAATATTTGCCTATTTAGGGTCACTCTCCAATGAAAACTTCATAACCACAACGTTTAATACACATTTTCCAACTGTTGTGCATTAATTTTAGAACTCAGTACATCAAGATGCATTAACATGTACTTGAGAGGTATATTTAATTGTACAATCATGATAAATAACCACTTTAAATACTATTGTACCACACAATTATTTGTCAAACTGTACAAGTATGCACATGTTTTAAAAAAACATTTGGCCCCATTAGTAATTACCACTGAATGAAAAGAAAAATGCAGAATATGTCGGATTCATTTACAAAGCAATAAAAACCCAGGCAAAAGTTTCAGTGGCAAAGCAGTGACAAGTTCATAAATCAGGAATTTTATATACATTATTAGTAAACAATCTTTGTGATATTTACAGACAACATTGACCATGAATTGCATTGTTACCTTTTACAACATCATCCTGTTCAGAGTTTTTCCAATCTTCACTGGTCAAATTTGCTTTTTAGCAAAAATAATCAATCAATCACATGTGCATCATGTGTCCATTGCTCAGGTCCACTGCTGCAGAATGTCCTGATGCAGTCAATAAATAACTGCTTGGTGTGATCAAATCCAAATAATGGATGTTACTATGGACTCTACACAGTCTGAGACATTGATCTAATTTGTTTTTTCTTGATTACATTCCAAAGATCAAGCGGTGATGGCAGCTTAATTTTGTCCCTGTTTTTGCTGTATATATTTAGAAAGATACCAAGGAGGACCACAATACCTGACCATAAATAGCTTAAAAGACAAAAAAAGTGCAATTAGTTTTACTACAATTTGTAGAATCTACAGGCTCCTACCATAAAAGTTAAAGCTTAAACACTGAAATTATATTTCAATATCAGTGAACACCAGAAGTTTCTGGTGCTAATCCACCTGATATATTCCTGGATTGTCATGCACAAAAGTTGCATTCATCTCCAAAATGAATGGAGACAACCAGAATTGGATAGGAGCAAACACAGACAATGTACAATGAAATGAACTGACAAAATTGATCCAGACTAAATTTCTGACCATGATAAAATACCAAAGGACAAATATAAAATGAGGCAGCTTGGAGAAAGTGTTGGGACTTATTCATTCTAAGGACAGGAAATGATGGGTTGGTGACACCTTGAATTTGGACAGCAGCATTTGCACAATTAGTGGAGTTAGTATTACAAGGAGGCAGGAGTACTCAGCAGTGTACAACTTGAAAAGACAGAAGAGCTGTCAGGGGGCATGCGACTGTCTTTCAGAAGAGAGGCGGCAGTACAGTGGAGGTAACCTCACTAACACACAAATATGAATTGAAAGTTGTCTTCTAGTGTGGTAGGGCCTGTTAACCTCTTTTGAGGACCAGTTTATCAGGCAATTAATTGGAAGCAAGCTGACTCCCTATCCATACTTCAAAAATTTCATTGCATTCTCGAGGCCTCCTATTTTTATCTCCACAAACAGCTGAAAATCCCAGTTGTTGTGTCTCTTGAGAAATTGGTCAGAGTTATGGATAGGGCTTCAAACTAAATATTGGGGAGGAGGGATTGTGTTCAGTTGCATGGAAAATAATGGAAAAGTTAAAGGGTGGGGGAAGGGCTCAGAGGAGGTTATTAAATTTTCCAGAACAAGTAACAGAGAGAATGGAAAGCATCAGGAAACTAGCTTCAGTCACAACAGATGCTGGGACAACAATGAGAAGGGGGTAGTCAGCACAGGACAGAGGATGTACTTAAATGGATGCAGTACATGAAATACAATAAATGAGCTTCAAGTACAGATTAAAAGGCAGGTGCAATGTTGTGGCTATCACAGAGATGTGGCTGCAAGGGCATCAGGGCGAGAAACTAAATATCCAAGGACATGTGTTGTATTGAAAGGAGATGGACAGAGGGGCAGGTTTGCCTCATTAGTAAGAAATGAAATTACATCAACAACAAGAAATTATATAGGGTTGGAAGATGTATAGTTAGTGTGGGTAGAGTTGAGGAACTGCAAAAGAGAGAAGACCCAGATGGGATTTGTTTACAGGCCTTGTAGCAGTAGTCAGGACGTGGGGAAGAAAATAAATCAAAGAGATAGGAATGACATGTAACAAAGGCATTATTACAATAATTGTGGGGCTCTTCAATATGCAGATGTACGAGGAAAACTAGGTTGGTAGCTGATCTCAAGAAAAGGAATTTGTGAAATGCCTACAAGATGGCATTTTTGGTGCAGCTTGTGGTACAACGTATTGGGGAACAGGCAGTTCTGGATTTGGTGATGTTTAATGAGGCGGTCTAGAAATATGGTGCCTAAGCTGAAGAAACCTCTAATGTGCAGTGACAATAATGTGATAGAATCTTTCCTGAATTTTGGGGGGGAAAAGGGGGTGAAGAAGCTGGAATCGGATGTAATGGCATTACTACTGAGTAAAGGTAACCATTAAGACATGAGGAAGGTACTGGCCAGAGTTGGTTGGAAGGGGAGCCTAGCAGAGAAGGAGGAGCAGTAATAGCAGGAGTTTGAGGGTAATATGGGAGGCATGGCAGAATTTCATCCTAAGGAAGAAGAAGCATATTAAAGACAGGAGGAAAAGGTAAGTCAGGGACTGGACAAAAGCAAAGGAAAAGGAGGTTAGTGGGAAGCCAGAGGAGTGGGAAGCCTTTAAAAACTAGAAGACAACTAAAATGAGCAGGAAGGAAAGAGATGATGAAATAAGAGTAAGCTAACAAGTAGTGTAAAAGAAGTTTGCATGAGTTTTTAAGATATCTAAAAAGATAAGAGAAAGGCAAGAACGGACACTGGACCACTGGAAAATGAGACTGGAATAATAGTAATGGGGAACAAAGAAATAGCAGGGAACTGAAGTGGTATTTTGCATCAGCTTTTATAGTGAAAAAACACCAGCAGCATACCAGAACTTCAAGACAGTCACTGGCAGAATTGAAGGTAGTGGCCATGACTAAGGAGAAGCCAAAAGATCTGAAGGTGGATAAATCACCCTAACTAAGTGGGCTACACCCCAGAATTCCGAAGGAGCTAGCTGAGGAGATTGTAGAGACATTGGTTGTGAAATTTCAGGACAGACTGGATCGGGGAGACAGTTGAAAATAACTAATTTAACACCCCTCCCAGGGAGGGAGGGGGATAAAAGAGGAAACTATAGGCTGGTAGCCTGACCTCAGTTGTTGGTAAAATTTGAGTCCATTATTAAAGATGAGACTATGGAGTACTTGGAAGTGCATTGTAAGATAGGGCTAAGGGAGCACAGCTTCATCAACAGGAGAGCATGTCTGACAAATGTTTTAGAATTATTTGAGGAATTAATAAGCAAGTCAGACATGACAGCCACTGGATGTGATCTATTTTGATTTCCAGAAGGGCTTTAACAATGTGCTGCACAGGAGGCTGCTAAATAAGATAAGAGACTATGGTCATAAGGGTTAGGTGCTGGCATGGATAGGGGATTAGCTAATTGGCAAAAGCAGAGATTTTCAGAATGGCAGCTGGTGACAGGTGGAGCTCTGCAGGAATCAGTGTTGGATCAACTATTCATGTCATACATTAACAATCTGAGGAAGAAGTGGTGAAGCTGCAGAAGGACTTGAACAGACTAGGAGAGTGGGCAAAGACATGGCCGATGGAATACAACGTGGGAAAGTGTGACGTTAAGCACTTTTGAAGGAAAAATAGAAGCGCAGATTATTTTCAGAAATCTGAAACACAAGGGACTTGGGAGTCCTAGTTCAAACTCCTAGTTAACATACTAGTTCAGTTAGGAAGGCAAATGCAATGCTGACATTCATTTCAAGAGGGCAAGATGATAAGAGCAGAGACGTACTGCTGAGGCTGGACAAGGCTCTCAGTCAGCATTTGGAATATTGAGAGCAATTTTGGTCTATATATTTAAGGATGGTTGTGCTGGTCTTGGAGGGGATCCAGAGGTTTACAAGAATGACCCCACGTATGAAGGGCTTGTCATATGAGGAGCGGTTGAGGACTCTAAATCTGCACTCAATGGGGTTTAGAATAATGAGGAGGTGATCAGACTGAAGCTTACAGAATACTGAGAGGCCTGGATAGAGCAGACGTCGACAAGCTGTTTCCACTTTTGGATGCAACTAAAATTAAAAGGACACAGCCTAAGAGTGGAGGGATGACTTTTCAGAACTGAGGAAAGGATGAATTTCTTCAGCCAGAGGATGGTTAATTTGTGGAACTTACCTCCTCAGAGGGCTGTGGAGGTCAAATCATTGAGTTTATTTAAGACAGAGATTAATAGACTTTTGATTTGTAAGGAGATCAAGGGCTTTGGGAAGAAGCCAGGAGAATGGGATTGAGAAATATATTAGCACTGATCGCATGGCAGAGCAGACATGATGGGCTGAATGGCCTAATTCTGCATCTATATCTTATGGCCTTATGGGACAGAAGGTTAATGCAGAAATTACAGGTAGGTGAGATTGATCTATGAAAACGTTTGACTATAGGGCATTGTTAAACAACTGTTCAGCGGAACGACTGGACACGTTTAGGCATTGACTCGCAGTTATCATAAATGCATTACTACATTTCATCCACTATATAGAAGTATATGCAATTTCAAACAATTAGCAAGCTACTTTGTGGCCATATTTGCATAAGTTTTAGATTTACTTACTGAAAAGTAAAAGGCTTTGCAAAGAAGAAAAATGATAGACCAATTGTCATTGCTTTTCTTCCAGTAGTTACTGCAAAGAAACAAACATATGTTCACCTCTGCTCAGAAATATTTTATCTACTGCAAACACAGTGGGAAGAAAAAGAATCAGGGGAGTAACTTTCTGAAAATTTCTATGTAATGTCGAATAAATGGCAAGTTTCAAATTAGTTAACAGACAATGGTCAATGTAGGACTATGTTTGTCAAATGAATGAATAACACTAAACAAAAATATTGGCAGCCTAGGATACATCTAAAAAAAGCCACTGCATTTCCGACTTACAATAGCAGGTTCAACTACATAACTGATTTCAACTCCAATTAAGTAGGCCAGCATTAGTTGGGTTGCATGATAAAAGAACATCAGATTTTCCAACTCAGAAGGCTGCAATCCAATTTAGTCTGCTTTTTAAAAACAATTACTGGGGTAATCTCTTGTGGCTTTAATGTATCTATTGATACTGTTATGACATGGAGTTGAACCCCTCTGTTAATTAAACTAAACACCCAGAAAAGCTCACCTTGCCTCAATCTGTTAAAATATGAGTGACAGAACTCTCAAGTTCCACCATTTAAAGAAAATAACATTAATTTATTTTTTAACTCTAAAAGTGAACATTAAACAAAGGCTAGTCACAAAATTCTAAGCCTTCCCTTCTCTTAACTGCTTACTATCTGCTTCCAACTCTAACAATATGCTGTTCCAATAAGACACTTATTAAAATGACGTCAATGTAATTTCAAAACCACATAGTTGCTATCTTCTTCTGTGTCTTCGCTCTTCTAGCTGCAATCTTCCTGGCTTGCCTTCTTTCTACTGTATATTTCACATGAAAAGATACTTTTGATAGAGAGTGTTTTCTAATTTCTTTGACAGCAAGATGTTAAGATGGGCAATTAGCTCTGCAGGAGTTTCTCTCTATGATAGTTGTTCTCTAACCAATCATCAAAAAATCTGCATTCTTATATCTCCAACATCAGATCATCTCATTGGTTAGATGTTGGCAAAACAATCATTCAAACGCGATTGGGTTTTAGCATTTTGGGGCATAATTTAAACTGATTGGTTAAATTTGAATTGTCGTCAAAACTGCAACCAAAACTCAGGTATCCATTTCACAGCCAAATATTACATATTTTCATTTTTCCAGTACAATCTGAGACTGCCATCTCATCATATTCATAGGTACTTGCAACCTCTCCGTTCAGAACAGTACTCTCTCTCAAAAGATACAGCACATACCTTCAACTTCATAACAATACTAAAGACATACAAAACCTTACTCAGGAACCCCTAACTTTGGCCTACCTAAATTATATAAATAGAATACCAGAGGACAGAAGTAATACACATTCTTACTTACAAAATCCAAAATGCTGTTGACTGCTATTTCTTCATCTAGCTGTACCAATTATCTCGAGTTTTGAATTCAACCTCCCAGATGACTCTTCATTCACACCCTTCTTATTTGGATTGGTTCTGCTGCCCAAAATGTATCATACTTATCTATTTAAATTGCATATGCTAACCATTTGGCTATTTCACTAACCAATGTCCGCATAAGTCTTTGAAAATCCTCCTCAACATTTATGGTTACTTTTGCATTGTCAGCAGATTTCAAGATTCTACCCACCAAGGTACAATTTGTGTTTTGGGTGTAATCTGGACATAAATTACTGTCATATTGGCCCAGTTTTCAAATCATTCATTTATGGGATAAGGGCATCATAGGCTCAGTAAGCCTTTATTAACCATACCCAAAGTTAAGTGTCATGGGTCTAGAATAACATGCAGGCCAAAACAGAGAAGGACAGCACATTTTCTTCCCTAAAAAGGAAAAGTAGAGAATCAGCTGGGTTTTTATGACAATTGATAGCAGTTTGATGATCATCATTAACTCAACTATCTATTCCAGTTTTACTGAATTCAAATTTCACCATTTGCCATGGTGGGATTCAAACCCACGTCCTTGGAACATTAACCAGGGTTCTGAATTACTAATCCAGTAACATTACTAGGCCACTGCCTCCATCTGTAAAAACTGATGCATTACAGGTAGATTTAAAAAGAGAAAACCAAATTATACTTTATTAGAATAGCATAGCGGGCAAAACGTCTGATCACATTTTTTGCTGTTGAAACAACTACTTAAAAAGGAACAATAACCATATATGAGGGATATACTACCTGTTACAGCAACAAGTGCTCCAAAGAGTTTTATCAAAGCTAGTACAAAGGAAATTCCAAAATATCCAGTCAAGGAAAACATAAAGGCATAACCATATGTCTGCGTAGGATGCTGCAAAACAAACAAGGGAAATGAAAATCATGCATTACCAATGTCTCCAGAAGCACAGATGATCTTGCACAGTTATAAACAGACATTGTGCATTTAAAAAACTCAAAACTTAGACAAGCAACATTCTCTAAAGAATGAACTA
This sequence comes from Chiloscyllium plagiosum, assembly GCF_004010195.1. NCBI lineage: Eukaryota > Metazoa > Chordata > Chondrichthyes > Orectolobiformes > Hemiscylliidae > Chiloscyllium > Chiloscyllium plagiosum. Next base: position 90,102,184 of record NC_057713.1, read on the forward strand.
TTCAGGTTGTATACATTGCATGAAACAGCCATCCTTCCTTTTCACTGCCAGGTTTTTTTTCCTGAGGCCCAAGAAACCGACCCAGGGTTTTATTACATGTGGCATGCAGCTCAATTTTATATTTAAATGGACTAGTTGCGTTCTGAGAGAGGGATAGTTACCCAGTCCCCAGGTCTGCTTTCAAATGAGAAAATGAGCAAGTTAGAAACTTTTCACCTTGTCTCTATCCACCCTGTCTATACCCTTCTTGATTTTGTAAACCTCAATCAGGTCCCCCCTCAATTTCCTTTTTTCTAGTGAAAATAAATCTAACCTACTCCACCTCTCTTCATGGCTTGCACCTTCCATACCAGGCAACGTCCTTGAAACCTTCTCTGCACCCTCTCCAAAGAGGTCATGCTTTCAAGGTGAGAGGTGGAAAGTTTATGTATCTCCTCTGATTCTTTTGAATACTGTCTCTTAAAATTCTGATACAAGGAAGAGGCGGGGGTTTACAAGAACAGATACCTAGAGTTTATTGGTGAATATTATTGCACATGGGGCATAACAAAAATGTAAACTAGGCACCAAAGAATGGATTGAGGCAACAAGTAAAGAGAAATTGGAGACCATACAATGGTTATATAAAATGCACAATACTGTGGATGCTTGAAATTTGAAATGAATTCTGAAAAAAACTCAGTGGGTCTGACAGCACATGTGGATAGAGAAACAGTGAGCTGACAGTGAGTCCAATATGATTCTTCTTCGGAACTGAAGGATACTTGTAAATAATAGTTAAATATTGTTGACAAAGTGAGATGAACAGCAAGTTGAACAGATGGTGGGGGCTTGAGAGAGTTAGCTCTCCCTGGGGTCAGTGATGCAGACAGTAATTAGTACATGTTAATTTGACAGGAATCTAGATCTGAATGTATCTTTGGCATATGATAAATGTTTAAAACAGGCATTGTATAGATCATATTAAAAGCTTTGGAGTCATGGACTTTAATAAGGCATTTGATAAGGTTCCCCATTGTAGACCAATGGAGAAAGTGAAGTCACATGGTGTGCAGGGTGTTCTAGCTAGGTGGATAAAGAACTGGTTAAGCAACAGGAGACAGAGTAGTAGTTGAAGGGAGTTTCTGCAAATGGAGAAAGGTGACTAGTGGTGTTCCACAGGGGTCAGTATTGGGGCCACTGTTGTTTGTAATATACATAAATGATCTAGAAAAAGGCACTGTTGGTATGATCAGCAAGTTTGCAGATGACACAAAGATTGATGGAGTGGCGGAAAGCATAAGGGACTGTCAGAGAATACAGGAGGATATATATAGACTGGAGAGTTGGGCGGAAAAGTGGCAGATAGCTTTCAATCCAGACAAATGTGAGGTGATGCATTTAGGCAAG
>NC_057713.1:90103780-90105504 GCF_004010195.1 Chiloscyllium plagiosum
GGACCTGATTGAGGTTTACAAAATCATGAAGGGTATAGACAGGGTGGATAGAGACAAGCTTTTTCCCAGGCTGAAGGATTCAATAACGAGAGGTCATGCTTTCAAGGTGAGAGGTGGAAAGTTTAAGGGGGTTATATGCGGTAAGTACTTCACAGAGGGTGGTGGGCATTTGGAATGCGTTGCTAGCAGGTGGTGGGAGAGGCAGCATGTTAGATTCATTAAGATGCGTCTGGACAGATGAATGAGTAGGTGGGGAGCGAGGTATACAGATGCTTAGGAATTGACCGACAGGTTTAGACAGTACATTTGGATCAGCTCAGGCTTGGAGGGCCGAACGGCCTGTTCCTGGGCTGTAAATTTTCTTTGTTCTTTCTTATTGAATACTATGACATTAAAAGTGGTTCAACAGTAGAATAAGGACAATTCGAGGGATGTGCTCAAAAACCAATTATAGCAAGTGAAATGCTGAAAATTGCATTAACAATCCTATTGAGCAGGGATGTTCAATATTGAACAGGTTATCAACAATAGATTTATAAATCATGAAGAGATATTAATTTCAATACAATCCATACAAAACAAGCTACTTTTGCCTTGTCCAGTAGGATGCATGACTGCACAAATTTAAGGAACATGAAATGACTGAAAGCTAAATATGCAGAAGTCACAATGTACAAGCAGCACGGTAGTTCAGTGGTTAGCCCTGCTGCATCATAATGCCAGACACCCGGATTTGATTCCATCCTCAAGCAAATATCGGTGTTTGCACGTTCTTCCCGTGTCTATGTGGGTTTCCGCCCACAGTCCAAAGATGTGTAAATTAGGTGGATTGGCCATACTAAATTGCACGTAGCATTCAGGGATAGGGGAAACGCAGAGTTACAGAGACAGGGTAGTGGGGTGGGTCTGGGTGAGCTGATCTTTGGAGGGTTAGTGTGATCTGTTGGGTCGAATTACCTGTTTCCACACTGTTGGGATCTATGCCAGAATTAATAGGAGATCTTTATCTAAAACGTTTACTAAAATATTCATAAATCATATTTACTGTGGGCTTAGAGTCATAGAGATGTACAGCATGGAAACAGACCCTTCCGTCCAACCCGTCCACGCCAACCAGATATCCCAACCCAATCTAGTCCCACCTGCCATCACTCTGCCCATATCCCTCCAAACCCTTCCTATTCATGTACCCATCCAAATGCCTCTTAAAATGTTGCAATTGTACCAGCCTCCACCACTTTCTCTGGCAGCTCATTCCATACATGTACCACCCTCTGTGAAAAAGTTGCCCCTTAGGTCCCTTTTATATCTTTCCCTTCTCACTCTACACCTATGTCCTTTAGTTCCGGACTCCCCCACCCCAGGGAAAAGACTTTGCCTATTTACCTTATCCATGCCCCTCGTAATTTTGTAAACCTCTATAAGGTCACTCCTCAGCCTCTGACGTTTCAGGGAAAACAGCCCCAGCCTTTTTAGATTAGATTAGATTACTTACAGTGCGGAAACAGGCCCTTCGGCCCAACAAGTCCACACTGACCCGCCGAAGCACAACCCACCCATACCCCTACATTTACCCCTTTAACCTAACACTACGGGCAATTTAGCGTGGCCAATTCACCTGACCCGCACATCTTTGTGACTGTGGGAGGAAACCGGAGCACCCGGAGGAAACCCACGCAGACACGGGGAGAATGTGCAAACTCCACACAGTCAGTCGCCTGAGT
>NC_057713.1:90106028-90135068 GCF_004010195.1 Chiloscyllium plagiosum
TGCTAACCAGTCTCCCATAGGGAACCTTGTTGAACGCCTTACTGAAGTCCATATAGATCACATCTACCCCTCTGCCCTTATCAATCCTCTTTGTTACTTCTTCAAAAAAACTCAGTCAAGTTTGAGAGACATGATTTCCCACACACAAAGCCATGTTGACTATCCCTAATCAGTCCTTGCCTTTCCAAATACATGCACATCCTGTCCCTCAGGATTCCCTCCAACAACTTGCCCACCACCGAGGTCAGGCTCACTGGTCTAGTGTTCCCTGGCTTGTCCTTACCACCGTTCTTAAACAGTGGCACCACGTTAGCCAACCTCCAGTCTACCAGCATCTCACCTGTGACTATTGATGATACAAATATCTCAGCAAGAGGCCCAGCAATCACTTCTCTCACTTCCCACAGAGTTCTAGGGTACACCTGATGAGGTCCTGAGTATTTATCCACCTTTACCCATTCCAAGACATCCAGCACTTCATACTCTGTAATATGGACATTTTTCAAGATTTCACCATCTATTTCCCTCTATTTTATATCTTCCATCTCCTGCTCCACAGCAAACACTGATGCAAAATACTTGTTTAATATCTTGACCATCCCCTGTGGCTCCACACAAAGTCCGCCTTGCTGATCTTTGAGAGGCCCTATTCTCTCCCTTGTTACCCTTTTGTCCTTAATGTATTTGTAAAAACCCTTTGGATTGAACATTAATGCTGTACAAATAGAAATTTTCACAAGTACTTCGGACCATTGATCTTTTGATACATTTGAAGGACTGAACTAAACATTGTTAATGTAATTTGCTTTCTACTTGCTTTATAAAATGATTTCCTAAGGGAGTGTAATAGTATTAAATAAACTATTTCTTAAATCCAAAATTGTGAATTTATTCTTATTGCAGAATTATCTCAGCCAATATCTTTTAAACAGTTGTCTCAGTGGCCTTACAATTGTTTAAATGAATTTAGCTTACTTAACATATTATATCTAATATAGAATTTTTAATGTATGATACTTGTAATTGCAAACACCTTACAATAAATATTTTACTTCTGTTCAATGAAAATTAAGTCTTTAAAATATAAGTATTACTTAAAATGCGAGAAATGCACTAAACTGTACAACCTTTGGAGATTCGCTCAAAACACCTTTCCTGCAGATAAACCGTCACAGAGGAACTTAATGGAGTTCTTCTTGGTGTTCAAATTTAGACCACATTAAAATCTTTGAACACTTAATCATTTGTGAACAATTACTGGAATCTTGAATTTATTTTCACATTAACAAAATCTCACTTAAAGGTTTTGCTTGTGTGGGAGTTACCTTGATGGAGTGAAAACATATTTACCATTAAGAGCAGGAAAATCTTGCTTATTTCCCAGTCTATATACAACTAGTTGTTCTGATTTGAGATTTCAGTTCTTGATCTGACTTACTATCCAAAATCTCTTTTTGCCAAGTGTACTAAGACAGAAAACAAAGAACTGCAGATACTGTAAACTTGAAACAAAAACAAAAACAAAAACAGAAATGTTTGGAGAAACTCAGCAGGCTTGGCAGCATCTATGGAAAGTATTCTGAAGAATGGTCACTGGATCCAAAACATTGATTCTGCTTACTATCCATAGATGCTGTCAGACCCACTGAATTTCTACAGCATTTTCTGTTCTATGGCAAAAGTCAGCTTCGGGGCTAGGATGCCTTTTTCAAAAACTGAGGATTCTTCTATACAAATAAAATCTAGCTTCATATATTTAATATGGCCATTTGGATAAATGTACCTGAGGGCTGTCAGTATTAATGCAGTCTTGTAATAAAACAAGTGTACTCTGTAGTGAGATCGATAAGGTTAGGAAGATTACAAAATGAAAATAATGCACTATTAAACTAAATCACTAATATTATTATGCAATCCACTCAAGCCAAATAAAGTGGTCCCCATGACTAGTGACACTCCATTTCAATTGAAATGTTGTAGTTGGGCATAATAGAATGAATGGTTAGGATTAAAAAAAAGTACTAAAGATAGATTCTGGATTTAGGAGTTCAACTCGTTTTTAAAACATTCATTCATATAGGCATTGCTGGCTAGGCCAGCATTTATTGCCCATCCATAACTGCCCAAAGAGCAGTTAAGAGTCAACCATATTGCTGTGGATCTGGAGTCATGTGTGGACTAGACAAGATAAGGATGGCAGATTTTCTGAAAAAACATTAGTGAACAGGATGGATTTTTCTAACAATCAGCAGTGTTTATATGGTTGACATTGGGTTAATTTTTTTGTTGAATTTAAATTGCACTGTGGTGAATATCCACAGAACATTAGGCTAGGGTTATGGATTACTAGCACAGAGACTTTACCATTACATCGCTGCCTTCCCATGAGTTTGTTATTTAGTCATAATTTGTCCAATTGTCCAATTAAATATTGCAAAATGAAATGTTATTTTTGTTGGAACTTATTGTGAACAGATTTAAAAGCAGTAACGAGTACAATGTTGAACATACTTACCCTTGAACAAAAGACAAAAGCAGGGCCCAGTCCTTGAGTGCAAAACAAACCCGTTAATATATATAGAAAGCCTAAAGAGTAGGAATATAAAACCTAGGAGCAAAAGGAGACAAATATGTACGTCATCGACTCAGGATGTGCAAAAAGGAGGAGAGGTTTTACAAGCATACTGTCATAATTAACCAGAGGATGTAAAAGTAATAAACAATATGCAGCGAAGATCACAAATGGCAAACAGTTAACAATTTAGTGCTCAAATAATTCTAAGAGCACAAAAACAGTGATTCTTCTTACAAGTCTGCCAATTAAAATATTCTATAACCATCACAGAATATTTGTGTTTAATAATGATCATTTATTTAACCACATGCACCTTAATGGGCTTCCGATATAAATCTTAATCCTACATAATCATAACATAAAATATACTATGTATAAAAAGTGCCTTACAAACATTTGCATGAGGGGCAGAAGCAAGCCATTCAGCTCAGTGACAGTAGTGGCGACCAAGATAGCACTGCAAGCCTCTAAGCACCACCTACACTTTTACTTTTGAATATGGTGCCTTAGATATTGCCCACCATTAATACTGCTCTAAACTGCAGACTTACTGCAGGGTCTCTGTAGCCAGTTCACATTTTTCCTTTAATGCTGAAGATCCAGAATCATCTTGAGAGTACTCACAGAGGTGAAAAGACAAACAAACAATATATGGAAGAAGAGGCAGGAAGGTACATTGTAGATTACTGTTTGTGGGTGACCAGTGGACTAAATATTATGACTCTCCTTACATTCGCACATCTTTTGCGGAATTAGTCTCATTCTGATAGATTAGACAAAAGGAATGGTTTACAAAATAGATTGAAAGTAAATCAGTATAGGGAAAGAACAGATGAATATTTAGAAACAAATCTAAAGGACAAGTTTCTTCAATCACTGGTACAGACCAGGTTAACTTCTATTTGTCAGTAGCATTTTCAGCTAACAGCAGAATCACTGTTTTGCTTTTAACGGTACATTGCAGCTTTTTAGAATGGCTTCTAAGTCTCAAATATTGATGCAAGGAACTCCTAAAAATATTGAATGCATGATTGTTTGACAATGTTGCAAGGCAATCAATTAGACGGCCTTCAACTGGAATTCCAACAAATACGAGACTGATTACTTCTTTTAAAAAAAAGTGAAACAATCATTTAGAATAAACTCAACAAAAACTCATCCTTTCAGGGTTCAATTTAATTAAGGTTCATGCCTTTTGATTTGCAGAATTGTTTAGTCATGTTAAAGTTTAGGTGCTTTTTATCTTTGCTACACATATCCAATAACAGAATTTCTCAATCTGTGCCAACAGACCAGAGAAGCTTAAATATTTAGAAGAATGATGTTCTGCAAGAATTCAGTGCTGATTAACATTCTTGCATCTATCAACCATTAAACCAAGGGCATCAACATTGTCAGTGAGTTCAAGGCACAGTTCGGGAGCAACAGCATGCACAATGCCTGGGTTACCACAAATAAATACTACCCCAAGTTTGGGACTGCAGCTGTGGCAATGATGGTTTTCGAAAGGCAAGATATTGTCATAGAATAGAAATTGTGGGGTAAGGGAGGAAAAGAAACAATTGCTCAAATAGCAAGTAATATTTTACAAAATTAGAAAAAAAACCAATCTTTATTTTGAGCTACTGAACAATTAAGAAAATGTGCGATGATGGTAAAAATGGACTATCAAATTGATTTCCACCACAAGATTTTAACACCCAGTTTCTTTGAGAAGCAAAAATCTGAATTGTTACAGCGACGATGGCCATTTGGCTCAAAACATCTGTGCTGGATCTCTGTACGAGCATCATGATTTAGTGCCACCCTCCCTGTTGTTTCGGTTTAAAAAAAATCATCTAATGCATCTTGATGGACTGCAATGGTTTTGTAACAAAATATTAATTTAAAGATGGCTGCAGTGAGTGCCCAATTACAGGTTGAGCCAGCTCATGAATGTGTAAACACAAATCAGTCTGAATCAAAATTAACATGGTTATAAAAGAGCATTGAACTCAGACCTGTACCTCTGATTTACACCTTTCTGGGCAAGTTTCACATACAGAAGATCAATGTCACCTACAGATTATCTTGCTCAGAAACACATCAAGCCAAGAAATGAACTGTATGGTAGGCAACTGCTTTTAGGCAGAGCAGAGAGGCAAAAAAGGATTTGTAATAATAAAACTGGAAGATGCTTTCTCCCTCCTTTGTCTGTCTTCCTTTCAGAAAGCAACATCTGATGAAAAACAAATCAGAGAAACACTCATCCATTGAGAATTCAGAGATAATTACAAGTTTTGCTACTGCCGACAATACAAATTATTGAATAAACCACAACAGTCTCAGGCTAAAACTTAAATATTTCAAGAACTCTTTGCACTTTTGAACTGCATTTTCTTTTATCTTCTTGTCTGTTCTAGGCACTTCTCTTCTTAAACATTATATCTGTGTTTTCTTTCTGATGTTGCATTATATTGTTTTTCGGATGTGGGAGAAAGCTATAAATTTTTTTCTTTCAGTCAAGCAAAGCTTATAATTAGCTTCTTAATCATACACTGGAAAACAACATTTTACTTGAACTGTGATGTAGCTGCATTCTGAAAGGAATTAAAAGTTGTTGTTGTAGCCAACTAAAGAGGAGATGCTAAACAAGGAGGAAATGGATTCATCCCTCAGCTGGTCAAAAACAAAAATTATTGGGAGCAAATGGGGAATACTCTCCACAACATACATCGGGGAGAATCTTCCTGAATTGCAATAAAGTTGATAGTATGCTTAGAATTATCAATCCAGTATTTTTCAAGTTTATCATAATTCGGAATTGAACAGGAGTTATTCATTTAATTCTTCAGAACTATTTATGCATGATTGTCGAATGTAAATTCACTCATATTTAGTCTACTTCATTGTACATTATCAGTCATTGTTCACTAGATGGAAATGAGATTATTACATTATAAAACGACCAAGGATTTTAACCAGAGTTAACCTGTCTTATATTGACTTTTTTTAAAAAAGGTCATTAGTAGGAAACCGGGTCATTGGCTTTATTGCCTGCTGCTAGGTGCCCTTGAAGAGGTTGGGGGTGAGCTGCATTCATGAACTTCTGCTGTGTTATTAAGGAAGAAATACCAGGATTTTGATTCAATGTCTCTGAATCAAGATGGTGAATGGCTTTGAAGGGAACTTGCGGATGTTGTAATACCTGGTGCCCTTGTAATTCTAGAAGAAGCTGGTTTTGGAAGGTGCTGCCTGATGAGTCTTAGTGAATTTCCGCTGTGTATCTACTAGATGACACAACACTAGTGCTACAGAGCATCAATTTCAAACAAATTTAAGCATAAACTCAGAAACTCAGGGTTCATTTCTACCCATTTGGTTTTATTAGCTTGAATATATTTTATGTAGTTGGCAAGATTGTAAAACGACTCTATTAAACGTGCTAGCCCCATGACCTCAATTATACAATGGAACTGTTCAGGATACAAAATATAATATGCTGCCAAAAGGGCACGGTTTCAGTGTCCTTTTGATAAGATCAGTAAACTTAAATGAAATGAGCAAGCATGTTAATATTCTACTGAAATTTGTCATGAACATGGATTTTGTCTAACTTTAGCTAGTTTTTAAAATCAATATTTCCTTTGGCATATCACCAAGGTTCCAGTCTCCCCTTTTAGTGTGCAGTTTTAAATAATAGTTTTTAAGAAATTCAGTATTTCAATTCTACTACTTTTTATTTTCAAACAAAGCAGTCACATTTCTAAAATTATGTTCAAGGGCAATTGCTCTCTTGCATTTATGGAATACAGGTTCACAATACGAAAGGTTACTCACGAGCAGAAAGAGGTTTTAATAGGGAATGAAATCTATATTTTATATTCGGGCGTCTATTTATCAGCAAATACAATTAATTTACAATCTTATTCAGAACACTGGAATTTTCCTCTCAGCATTTCAATCCGACCATGGTTTCATAAATAACAAATGAGCCACATGACCACTTTGGAGTAAGCTTTCGATTAAAGGTAGAAACTTGAACAGAAATAGAGCCACACTCGAAAATCCACCAAAAAAGCAATGCAATGCAATGATGAGAAGTTGCTGGGAAAGCAATATGTGTCTCCTTTACAATCACCAATTTACATGAAAAGAAAATACGGTTAGGTGAGACCATTAATGAGGTCACTACAATGCTCTGCAGAACTTCAATGAAACTTGCCAATACATTAATTGGGGATGCAAATCGAAGAGAACTAGTTCATCACCATGCTCTGTAGAAGGTGAGCAAGTACTGAGATTCAAACAAAAGAAATAAAATCAAATTAGGTCACCTAATTTTTAAAATAAAAAAGGAACACAAGTCTATAAATTGGTGAGGCAAAAAGAGAAACGTCTGTAAATGAACCTTCCGGCTCAGTGAGCAAACCTACATCCAGAAACTCAACTTGAAGGAAGAATTGTTTGGTCTGAAATATCCAAGGGCAATAGAAGCTGAAATTAGTATACTTGCAAATGAATTCAGCAAGAGGAATTCTTACTTTGTGCTTTCTCATGCAGCTTGCTTCAAAAGATATGTAATTGGAGACGCTGGTGTTTGTCATGGATTATCTGATGAACAGTAAGTACGCACACAGAGTACATTGGGTTCTAACACTTGACCTTTACAATAACTAAAAACTTCTTTAGGCCATGTTCTTTCTACTGAATAAACTTGGCAATCAGCCTGCCGAGTAGAACTGCATCACACTGGAAAAACACATCACTTCTATACTTGGTGGGCATTGTTAAAGTCAAATAATTTAAAGTTTTTATTTGTCCAAATTTATAATTGGCGCAAGAAAACCCCAGAAAATTGGACATCATAAACCTTGCTAAATTTAGAAGACGACAATGAAACCACCTTGTTTCAGCATTATACAAGTCTTTAAAAATGGTGCAAGGCTAAAATCACACTGTACAGAATGCTATTTGGTCTATGAGCCAATGCAGGTTCTTTGAAACAGCAACATAATTAGTCCCAGCCCTCTATTTTTTCCCCTCACTTTTTTTTCCCCCTTTCATGTCTATTCAATTCCTTTTTGAAATTATGATTGAATTTATTTCCAGCACTCTTTGGGCATTGCATTCTAGACTAATACAACTTGCAAGAGAAAACTATCGATATACCAGAGGGGAGGAGTAATGTTAAAAGATTAAATTGTACTACTTCTCTGAACATTAATGTAATGTTAAAGGGTTAAATGTATTGTCTTCCTCCAGAAACTGAACATTCTGGAACTGGGTGGGGGCGACATTCATGCAGGAATGCGGATGACTCCCACTTCATTTAGGCAGCCATTTACTACTACGCTCCTGCGATTATCAAACTCTCATTCAGTCCCTTCCATTTAGAAGTGCTTTTGTAACCATGCCCCAAAGCTAGGACATATCACACCTGTATACTAGTGAGAGTGGGTCATGTCGTTTTGTGGCTAGCTGATTTTCATGTGTCCTGGCGGCTAATTCTCTGCCTGTTTGTCTAACGTAGTGTTTGTTACAGGTCTTGCATGGTATTTTGTAAATTACATTAGTTTTGCTTGTTGTCTGTATAGGGTCTTTCAAGTTCATTAACTGCTAATTTAGTGGGTTTGTGGGCTACCATAATGCCAAGGGGTCTGAGTAGTCTGGCAGTCATTTCAGAGATAGCTTTGATGTAGGGGAGAGTGGCTAGGGTTTCTGGATGTGTTTTGTCTGCTTGTTTGGGCTTGTTGCTGAGAAAATCGACAGACTATGTTCATTGGGTACCCATTCTTTTTGAATACATGGTATAGGTAACCCACCAACACACTAAAACAGCAGCTAATGAATTTGAAAGACCCTATACAGACAACAAGCAAAAATAATGTCATTTACAAAATACCGTGCAAGAACTGTAACAAACACTACATTGGACAAACAGGCAGAAAACTAGCCATCGGGATATATGAACATCAACTAGACACGAAACAACATGACCCTCTCTCACTAACATTCTGACACACAGATAAGGAAGGATACCACTTTGACTGGGACAACACATCCACCCTAGGACAAGCCAAACAGAGACACACACAAGAATTCCTAGAAGCATGGCATTCCAACTGGAACTCTATCCACAAACACATTGAGTTAGACCCCATCTACCACCCTCTGAGAAAAAGAACAGGACATGACATCACAGGAAATGACATCGACCCAAAGAAACCCAAACATATAAATAGAAAGCAGGAATTATCAGCAGTGCTTCGCCTGGAGGCCCACTGAAGATGTTACCTAGTATGGTGATGAAACGTCTGTAAATGAACCTTCCGGCTCAATGAGCAAACCTACATCCAGAACCTCAATTTGAGCTACAAATCTTCTCAAAACTTGCTAAGTATATAAATTCTGCCCTGATTTGCCTTTCCAAAATGCAGCATCTCACATTTATCTAAAACAAATACTATTTGCCACTCCTTCGCCCATCTGATCAAAGTCCTGTTGTACTCAGAAAAAACCTTTTTTGCTATCCACTACACCAACAATTTTAGTGTCATATGCAAACTTACTAAACATATCTCCTATGTCTACATCCAAATGATTCAAATAAATGACAAAAACAGTGGATCCAGCATAGATCCATGCGACACACCACTGGTGGCAGGCCTCTAGTCTGAAAAGCAACTCTCCAACACCCTCTGCCACCAATTTTCGAGCCAGTTCTGTATTCAAATAGCTAGATCTCCCTTTATTCTGTGTGATCTAACCTTGTTAACTAGTCTACCAAATGGAAACTTGTCAAAAGCCTTATTGAAGTCCATATAGATCACGTCCACCGCTCTGCCTTCACCAATCCTCTTCGTTACTTCTTCAAAAAAACTCAATCAAGTTAGTAGGAAATGATCTTCTAATGCACAAAGCTTTGTTGACCGTTCTTTAACTTTCCAAATACATGTAAATCCTGTCACTCAGGATCCCCTCCAACAACCTACCCATCACTGTAGTCTATAGTTCTCTAGCATTTCCTTACCACCTTAAATAGTGGCACCATGTTAGCCAACTCCCAATCTTGTGGCACCTCATCTGTGGCTATCGATGATACAAACATCTCAGCAAGGGGCCCAGCAATTATTTCCCTAGCTTTCCACAAAGTTCTACGGTACACCTGAATAGGTTCTGGGGGTTTATCCATCTTTATGCATTTTAAAAAGTTTTGCACCTCCTCCTCTATAATATGGACATTTCAAGATGCCGGTATTTATTTCCAAGTTCTTTAGCTTCCATATCCTTCTCCACAGTAAACACTATTCAAAATACTCATTTAGTATCTCCCCATCTCCTGCAGTTCCACACATAGGCAGCCTTACGATCTTTAAGGGGCCCTATTCTCTTCCTAGTTACTTTTTTGGTTACCTTAATGTATTTGTAGAATCCCTCTGGATTCTCCTAAAGCCATCGCATGTCCCCTTTTCAACTTCCCGATTTCCCTCTTATGTATATTTCTACTACCTTTGTACTCTTCTAGGGATTCAGTCGATCCCTGCTGTCTACACTGGGCATATGCTTTCTTCTTTTTCTTGACCAAAACCACAATTTGTGCAAATGAAAAGAAAGAGGGTATTTCTTTCAGTTGTTGGAAACAATTAAAAAAAAAGTCACTGTTGAAGGAAAGCGAGGCAAATGAGTTTCAGCTAACTACCAAAGAATCTCCAAACAACACAACTGTCAAAAGATAGTACTAGCACTACAGAAATCACCCACTTAACAGCCGCAACATTTCACAATCTATTCATCATGGATAAGTCAAATGCAGATTAGTACTTACTGTTTATTTTTACTTTTTGGACTGCACCTCAAATTTCTAATGTGTTGTGTTGTAATGTTTTCTCATGGTTTAATAGCTAATAAATCCAATTATGCTTAACTCAAAATCTGGTTAAATTTATGTCTTTCAAACTTAAATACATTTGGGCTGGGAAAAGTTCTCGTTGAGAAGTGATCCTCCTAAATTGAGTTTATTATATACAGTCAAAGGAGGGGTTAAGTAATATTCAGGAGAAAGTGAGGTCTGCAGATGCTGGAGATCAGAGCTGAAAATGTGTTGCTGGAAGAGCGCAGCAGGTCAGGCAGCATCCAGGGAACAGGAGAATCGACGTTTCGGGCATAAGCCCTTCCTGAAGAAGAACTTATGCCCGAAACATCGATTCTCCTGTTCCCTGGATGCTGCCTGACCTGCTGTGCTCTTCCAGCAACACATTTTCAGCTTAAGTAATATTCATCCAGTTCATCCCTCTTCACCCAACAGTTTAAACATTTTGGGCAAATGCAGTCAAGATGGGCAAATGCAGACAGACTGGGGACCTTTACCTGATGAGCAGTTCTGTTAAACAGTCTGCAACAAGGGCCCACAAAAGAGTTGAAAAAAAACAGTTTTAGAAACTTTTCAACGAAGGAATACTCACCTAACTGGGACTAGAAAAACTGAGATAATGAATGTGGAGTCTGTAAAAGAAACCAACAGGAGTGCAGGATCTGTTACAAAAGTGGGGGGGTTGGCAGAAGGAGAGATGAAAAGCACAGGAGAGAGTAAGACTGAAAAACACAATCTCCTGAAAGTGTAAAAGAGGGAAGTCCTGGAGATTGGAAGTAGAAAGCCAGAAATGTCCTAGTCAAAGTTCCTCTTTTCCATGAGTTACTGAATGCTAGCACATAAGTACAATAAGCTATTAAGAAGACCAATACAATGTTAGGCTTTATCACAGTTAGTTTGAATACAGGAGTAGTGGAGTCATGCTTCACATGTATAGAAGCTTGGTTAGACCACACCAAGGGTACTCTGTGCCATTTTGCTTCATTCATCAGAAAGAGAGGGAATGCATCGAATGCTCACCAGACTTGCTCCCAGAATAGTGAGCATGTCCTATGAAGACAGCTCAGGCAAACTGGATTTGTCCTCAAGTTTAAATAATACCAAATCTCATTGGGTAATTTGTAGGTTTCAAAAAGGAATAGATAGGGTGGAGTCAAGATTAGAGTGGTGCTGGAAAAGCATAGCAGGTCAGGCAGCATCTGAGGAGCAGGAAAATTGATGTTTCGGGCAAAAGCCCTTCATCAGGAATTCCTGATGAAGGGCTTTTGCCCAAAACGTCGATTTTCCTGCTCCGCTTTTCCAGCACCACTCTAATCTTGACTCTAAACTCCAGCATCTGCAGTACCTACTTTCGCAATAGAAATGGTGGATGCAGATAAGAAATTTCCCTTGCTGTGGCAGCCTTGAACTTGGGCAGACAATTTTAAAAGAAGGGTGAAGTCACTTTGAACAGAGATGAGAATAATTTATCTTTTGCTCAAAGGGTAATGAATCTTTGGAATTTGAGGCCACAGAATGCAGTGGAAATTCAGTTTTTGAGTATGCTTAAAGTGGGGATGATAGATGATAGATTTCTGATTACCAGTGGCATAAAAGGTTATGGAAATAGTATGATTAAAAGGCAGCTGAGTGTTCAATTGGTCATAATGCTAATAAATGACAGAAGAGACTTGAGGCTGAATGGCCTACTGTTCCTATGTAATGGATGTGAGTGTAATGAATACCATCAATTGTATATTTTATGATCAAACAGTCATATTTCATCAAATTTAGCATTTATGTGTCATCACATTTCAAAGCTTCTCATATATTATGAATTACTTGAGGTAGAGTGACTATGTTAGAGACAAATATCAAACAGTTTAGTGCAGAAAGTGTGATTAGGCCAATGTCTTGGTGTACAGAAATGTGTCAGCAATAGTTTTAATTAAAAAACACTTGCTCTTAACTAATGCCTGTTGTTTTGTGCCAACTGAAATACAATTGTGAGTAGGAAAAGAAGGCTTTCATTCAGAGTTATAGATTTAAGTTTAATGCAGCAATGATTATTGGCGATATTGACAAAATCATCTTCTGCTTCTGAAAGAATTAAAATCCCCTATTTATCAAAACAAATACAGTAGGTGTTGTCTCCATGTGGCTGCAGCGTCACCTAACAAAGGACGTAGAGACTGAAAAAGGAGCACCTGGAAACCAAAAGGTACTCTGAGAAATCTCAAGAGATAGACTTAAAAATAAAATTTGAGCCCTGCTTAAGGCACAGCTTCACTTTGAATTAGCTGTGAACATCACGTCATAGAATTATCAAGTAACTTTCCTTTCCATACAGATTTATAGCTACTGAATGCAAATACAGTTCCATATTTAAATCTATTATGCAAACTGGAAGATTATTCCTCCTGATCAATATTTAATGGTGCCCAAATCATGGTTTTCATATCCAACAAAAAACCGATTATGGCTGCTATCTTTGCACATCCATGAATTCAGTTAGGAAGAGAAAACACCTTTTAAATACAATACTTTGCTTGTGAAAAACAATAGCTTGTAGAATAGCAAATAATGTGAAAGAGCAATGAGGCATGGACACAATGATTAGCTTTAGTACAAAAAAAAACTTAGCAAGTATATTCACATCACATTGTATAGCACAACCTGAATTAAAATTGTAAAAGCATGTGTCTTTCAAACAAGCCACTTTGCAATAATTTATTTTTCTAAATGTAACAATATTGGGCATTGCAGTTTTAAAGTATATTCTTGCTCCATAATCAAACTGTAGAACAAGCATAGCACAATGATTACTTTAATAAGCCAACATTAATTTGAATCTGGTCTACAATGTAATGCCTTCAACAGCTACTGATATAAATTGGCCAAGCAGGTAGCAAATGAAATCACTTACCATTTCTGAATTTGAACCATTATGTAATTTCATTGCTTTCTCTTGTACATTTCCAATAACTGCATCAGCACAAAGTGCCATTGAAATAAACGCTATGCCTAAAAAACAAAGTTTTCAAACTAATTGCAAACATAAGAAAAATTACAATCATTCACTTTAGTCAAACATAATATGCTGTCATGATTTCAATTATTAAAACAACAATTCAGATGCTTACTTTAGTAATTCTCCCTTCTTGGCAAGACTGAAAAAGCTTGTGGTTAAACTGTATGTGCTAGCACTAACAATGCTGCAAACATACATTAACATCTCAATTTTTACCAAAAGCTGGGCTTGATGGTGGGTCTGAAAAGAAAACAGGAAGGTAGAGATGTCAGGGAGGGCCCTTTAGTTGGAAGGGTTTAGGCCGAAAGCTCAGTATGTTGACTAAAGTCACATAAAGCAATGGTGGTGCAAGAGCCCAAAATAGAAAGAGTGAAAATGGAGCTTGCAACAACAGAAGGATCAAGGATGGATCTCTTGGGAGAAGTGGTTGTTGCTGACAGTTTTAAAGAGGAAGTGGACACTATTTGATGAGGAACAACCATTTACAAAAGTAAAATACTGTGGATGCTGGAAAACAAAATCAGGAAGTGCTGAAAAATACTCAACTGCATTTACATTGACAGGAACACACTTGTCAGATCATTCTGAAGAAAGGTTAAAGGCTTGAAATGAGAAATCCATCTCTGCTCCATATATTCTGCCTGACCTGCTGATCATTTCTAGCATTTTCTATTTATAAAGGACACTGTTGGATCAAGGGGACAGAAGATGGTCTCATGAAACATTCTGAGAGAGCAGATGAGAAAGAAACAGGGTGAAAGCCCAAGGGATGAGGGAGAACAGCAGAAGCAACTAAACAGGTGGTTGCAATGTGACTGACAACAGAAACCATGAGCTGCTCATGTTTGCTGGAAATTAGAACTCAGGGGAGGGATTTAAAGAAATAGCTGATGGTTAAGCAAACGTGCTAGGAATTACTTCTGATCTATAGGATGATATTGGAATAGTGGGTAAGTTTAGCAGAGAAAGATAGAGATACTATAGTTGTAGGTATGATCTGATAATGGATAACCAAGGCTGTTCTGTACTTAATAAGCTCAAAATTTACAGAAGTGAAGAAATTGAGCAGCTCAAAGAAATAGGAATTTATACTGGGTACGTTTTCAAAAGGTGGAGGTGATGGAGTAACTGCTAAGAGATAGTTAGTGTGATTCTAAGTAAGTTTCTTTTTAAAACCTAGTAAGGATTCAAACAGTGAGGCTGTAGTAAGCAGAATTATGTGGGTGATGGGAGGTGCTCAAGAGATTGTAGTAAATGAGTGGTTGTGTGAGATTGTGGCATTGGTCATGAATATGGACAGGAGAATTCATATAAAATGAGCAGTCTGAGGAGAACAAAACAAATTTGAAGAACGTGCAAACAAAGTTGAGGTGGAGGTTTAAATCACCATGGCTGAGGAGTTACTCAATACAGAGATAAAATAGAAGAGAAAGGAGCATATCTTGGCAAGAATTTTGATCTGTCACAGGGATGGGATTGGAGTTAAGATAAGGTGCTTATAAAATTAAGAAGCATCAGAAGATTTGGGAGAATGCAACGGATTTAGTAATAAAGGTTACCATTCCCTGGGCAAGACAGCTGGAAAGTATAGCAGAGACAGAAACAAGGAGCAGGGTATGGCACCCATGAGCCAAATACCTGCACAGGACAAAGCCATGATCTGAATGGTATTGCTGAAATTAAAGTAAAGGCAAAAACTATGCATAAGTCAATGGACATTCTGGAAGGAAACGGTAAGAAAGGTAGCTTTTGCAAAAACATTGGCAGAATTCAAATAGACAGCAGTAAATAGCATGAGCAAGATGTCATAAAGTTGACAAGGTTAAAAACCAATGGATCCTCTGGGCGAATTCCCAGAGAAATGTTGGAATAGGAGAGGGTGGCTGTTCATTAAAAGGCAACAACAGATACTTCACAGGAGGCATGGAGACCAATGCTTAGAAAGGCCCCTGAACACAACTTGACTGTAGCTCCTCACCCCATCAGTTCATTCTAGCTTTGACTGCTTTAACTGACTGTCTAAAAAGGCTAGTTTTACTTCATAATGTTGTAGACCACTATACTCAGATGGCAGAATTTTGCTTCTCAAGGCAAAACTGTCCAGAGCAAATCAGATTTCCTCACAATTATACAGCTGCCAAGGCATTTTACTCCTCCAAAGAAACTGCTGGTCAGTGAAAATGCACGCACTCCTGCTTTATTTTGTAGCAAATATACGTTAGAAAAGTAAATTTGGTCTCTGAAGTAACTGTCAGCCACTTTATCAACCCTCAGGCAGTTGACCTCATGTGTATTCACCACTCGAAACTTAATACTGAGTATATCAAAACAGTTTATACAAATAATGCTCAAATTTTAAGAAACTTTACAGCTAATATTGAATAGGTTTGCTTTCCTGTTTTTAAAAAAAGTGCACTTGCGCACTTTTAAAAGTCAAACCTTTTAGAAGTTAACTACTCAAACATGTAGCTGAAAATGTGTTGCTGGAAAAGCGCAGCAGGTCAGGCAGCATCCAGGGAACAGGAGAATCGACGTTTCGGACATAAGCCCTTCTTCAGGAAACGTCGATTCCCTGTTCCCTGGATGCTGCCTGACCTGCTGTGCTTTTCCAGCAACACATTTTCAGCTCTGATCTCCAGCATCTGCAGACCTCACTTTCTCCTCAAAGATTTCTACTCAAACATGTAGTTGTACTCTGACTTTGTTCATGTTATACATTTTTGAGCATTTCCTTCCTTTAAGTGATCCACTAAAAGTAGAAATGTGATTGTAACTCTGTAATCCTGATTCTATATTTTAAAACTGGATGCTCAAAAACGTCACTAATCAATGGACATAAGAATTTGACAGTAACAAAACAATTCAAGGTATTCTGCATTTATTACTAAATTAAGCAGATGAGAGTTTACTTGCAAACGCCACAAATTAGGTTCGAGTACCAAAATACACAGCTTCTGACCTGTTAGATAATCAAACCCTATTATACATTTACCTGAAAGAAAGAAAACAAATATAAACAGCATAAAAATGACCAATGTGCAAATACTTGGCAAAGGTTTTGAATCAACTGAAATCACATGCCTCACCTGTCAGATTGAAATTAGGTGCCACTTTGCTATCAGCCAAAGTGAACCAAATCAGACCCAGACTCATACAAAGTGCAGCTGACACATCTATAATATTATAACGTTTCCCTGTTAGGAGGAAACAGATTAACAAATGATGAGTGTGAATGTATCTTAACAATTTTACTTTTGAAAGGCTTTCTAACCAGCAAGATCTGGGAATGCAAGCTAAAACAGGCCAAATATTTTTAAGAGACATTGAGGCTTTGTTCCACAAATTATTCTACAAACATTTAATTAAATGACAATGAAAATGCAACAATTTTCACTTACGGGTCACTGTATCTACTTTTCCTACCCAACCTTTAAGGGCTAGGAATAAAATTGACGTCAAGCTAAAACAGAATATGCATCAGTACAAAATGATCCCTGGAAGAATTAATAAATCCTTTCTGGCCAAAATTTAAATTGAAAAACCAACAGCATCAATTAAGTTAATGCATCTCATTGTTGTTTGCAGGACCTTTTTGTACATACTACACAGTGACTATACTTCCTCATACTTCATTGATTGTAAATTGTATTAAATAAATTGATAAAAAAAAAAGTTAACGCATTGTTTTTATCCTAAATTGAACAAGCAACTTTGGATCTGTGTGAACACTAGCAGAATGTCGACACGATAAACGTCCAATTACAAAGGTTATCTACTTAAGTTCTTCTGGTCAGCCTTTCTAATCTCCCACCTTTCATAAACTTAATTCATCTACAACTCTAAAGCCTGTATTCTATTCTGCAGCAAGTTCTACTTAACAATAAATCCTTAGAGTCATTGAGTCATAGAGATGTACAGCATGAAAACAGACCTTTCGGTACAACTCATTCATGCCGACCAGATGTCCCAACCCAATCTAGTCCCACCTGCCAGCACCCGGCCCATATCCCTCCAAACCTTTCCTATTCATATACCCATCTAAATGCCTCTTAAATGTCGCAATTGTACCAGCCTCCACCACTTTCTCTGGCAGCTCATTCCACACATGTACCACCTTGTGTGAGAAAATGTTGCCTTGTAGGTCTCTTTTATATCTTTCCCCTCTCACTCTAAACCTATGCCCTCTAGTTCTGGACTCCCCGACCCCAGGGAAAAGACTTTGCCTATTTACCTAATCCATGCCCCTCAATTTTGTAAACCTCTATATGGTCACCCTTAGGCTCCGATGTTCCAGGGAAAACAGCCCCAGCCTGTTCAGCCTCTCCTTATAGCTCAAGTCCTCCAATCCTGGCAACTTTTCTGAACCCTTTCAAGTTTCAAAACATCTTTCCGATAGGAAGGAGACCAGAATTGCATGCAAAGTTCCAACAGTGGCCTAACCAATGTCCTGTACAGCTGCAACATGACCTCCCAATTCCTGTACTCAATACTCTTGAATGATAAAGGAAAGCATACTAAATGGCTTTTTCATTATCCTATCTGCCTGCGACTCCACTTTCAAGGAGCTATAAACCTGCACTCCAAGGTCTCTTTGTTCAGCAACACTCCCTAGGACCTTACCATTAAGGTGTATACATCCTGCTAAGATTTGCTTTCCCAAAATGCAGCACTTCGCATTTATCTGAATTAAACTCCATCTGCCACTTCCCTGCCCATTGGCCCATCTGGTCAAGATGTTGTTGTAATCGGAGGTAATCCTCTTCACTATCCACTACACCTCCAATTTTGGGTGTCATCTGCAAACTTACTAACTGTACCTCTTATGCTCGCATCCAAGTCATTTATGCAAATGATAAAAAGTAGAGGACCCAGCACCGATCCTTGTGGCACTCCACTGGTCACAGGCCTCCAGTCTGGAAAGCAACTCTTCACCCTCTGTCTTCTATCTTTGAGCCAGTTCTGTATCCAAATGGCTAGTTCTCCCGATATTCCGTGAGATCTAACCTTGCTAATCAGGTCTTCCATGGGGAACCCTGTCGAATGTCTTACTGAAGTCCATATAGATCACATCTACTGCTCTGCCCTCATCCTCTGTTACTTCCTCAAAAAACTCAATCAAATTTGAGAGACACGATTTCCCACACACAAAGCCATGTTGATTATCCCTAATCAGTCCATGCCTTTCCAAATACATATACATCCTGTCCCTCAGGATTCCCTCCAACAAGTTGCCCACCACCGAGGTCAGGCTCACTGGTCTATAGTTCCCTGGCTTGTCCTTACCACCCTTCTTAAACAGTGGCACCACGTTAGCCAACCTCCAGTCTTCTGGCACCTCACCTGTGACTATCGATGATACAAATATCTCAGCAACAGGCCCAGCAATCACTTCTCTAGCTTCCCACAGAGTTCTAGGGTTCACCTAATCAGATCCTGGGGATTTGTTAATTTTTACGCGTTTCAAGATGTCCTGCACTTCCTCCTCTGTAATATGGACATTTTGCAAGATGTCACCATCTATTTCCCTACAGTCTATATCTTCCATAACCTTTTCCACAGTAAATCCTGGCGCAAAATACCATTTAGTATCTCCCCCATTTTCTGTGGCTCCACACAAAGGCCACCTTGCTGATCTCGGTTGGGCCCTATTCTCTCCCTAGTTACCCTTTTGTCCTTAATGCATTTGTAAAAACTCTTTGGATTCTCCTTAATTCATGTGCCAAAGCTACCTCATGTCCCCTTTTTGCCCTTCTGATTTCCTCTTAAGTATACTCCTACCTCCTTTATACTCTAAGGATTCACTCGATCTATCCTGTCTATAATTTACATATGCTTCCTTCTTTTTCTTAACCAAACTCTCAATTTCTTTAGTCATCCAGCATTCCCTATACCTACCAGCCTTTCCTTTCACCCTAACTGGAATATACTTTCTCTGGATTCTCGTTATCTCATTTCTGAAGGCTCCCCATTTTCCAGCCGTCCCTTTACCTGCAAACATCTGCCCCCAATCAGCTTTCAAAAGTTCCTGCCTAATACTGTCAAAATTTGTCTTTCTCCAATTTAGAACTTCAACTTTTAGATCTGGTCTATCCTTTTTCATCGTTATTTTAAATCTAATAGAATTGTGGTCGCTGGCCCCAAAGTGCTCCCCCACTGACACATCAGTCACCTGTCCAGCCTTACTTCAAGAGTAAGTCAAGTTTTGCACATTCTCTAGTAGATAGATCACATACTAAATCAGAAATTTTTGTCTTGTGCACACTTAAGTATACCAGCTCCACATTTGGCCAACAACTTACTGTAAAAAAGTAATTAACCTTTTTTTTTCCAAAAAAAAAGAGTTCTTTTGTTATGCAATCCTTAACTCAGCAACCTACTTCTGCCCCATAACCATGCCCAATTCTGAACTTTAACCCTCTGCTTCCTTACTTTTCTCCATCTTCAAATCTTGCATTAAAAATCTTTAGCCTAAAGCTTGGTTTAAACAAATGTAAAAGCTCTGATCTGTGAACAGGCTCAGTATCCATTTTTGTTGTGTTTCTGGTGAACATTTTAACACATGAATACGTACTTTATAAATGTGATATTTCTTTAATTATGAAAGTTTGTGGGATATCAAGCAGTCAAAAACACTTGATTAAATACAGGATAATAAAACAAGCTAACACCACTTATGAAGAGAGGCTGTTTTCCATACCAGCAGAAGAGATTGAAAGGGGACATGATTAAGATGTATAAAGTTATGAGGAAATAGATGGGGAAGGCAGGAAGAAAATCTTCCCCTGATGGAGGGATCAATAACTTGGGGTAATGATTTAAAGGTAAGACTCAGAAGGTTAATGGAGGAAATTTGACTATAAGATTTTTCACCAAGAGAGTGGTGGGAATCTAGAACTGCCAGAAAGAGTGGAGGCAGAAACTCTCATAACTTAAGTATTTAGATGATTACTTGCAATACCAAGTTATATAAAGCTATGGGCCAAAGTGCTGGAAAATGAGAGTTGATTAGTTAGGTTGGCTCTTTTTGACTGTCATGGATGCAATGGGCCTTTTTCTTTGATGTGGATCACTATGACTCTACTAATTCGTAAAGTCTCAGAATGCAACAAAGCATTCCTTCACTGAAGGGAAGGCAGTTTTTGGATGCACTTATTGCAGAAACTTGTAGGGTCAAACAGCTTCGTAAAAATTAAACAGGTTTTGTGAAAATCAATGGTTACATTTTGCAATTGGTTGGAGAGTACAAAAACAGAATAGATACACCAATGGTCTTGGGTGACTTGAGATTTTCTATTTCTAATTAACTTATACACAATCCCTGACATTACCTGGGGAAAAAAGTAACAGTATCTACAAAGCTGGACCAATTGGACTTGCAAGTTAGTGTTTGTTTCCTCACACGGCAAGATGGCTTAAAAATAAAGTCTATAATCAATATCATTCAACTTATGTAATCTCTTTAGCTGACAGACTGGGGGAATAAAAATAACTGGAATTTCAATTTTTAAAAAAATGTTTGTCAACTTGAAATGAGAAACTGGAAACAGGAGGGAATATGGTTATGCACTTGTTTTCTATGAACACGTTAGTTAGCATAAAATAACAATTATTTGGATTAAGCAGACATGCACCTACACTGATGATCAGAGTATTTGAAGGTCAGTGTGTAATTGCTCAGTTTTTAATGTTCCTCCACATAGAAAATCAACCTGCTTTATTGAAGTGCAATTTTAAGTACTCATGTTTACAAGAACAATTTGAGCTTTTTTAATGCATCTTATGTGATGTAGATGGTTATTTACATTTAAATGATGATATATTAATCCCCATTAAACGTTTAATGCAATAACGAAACATTCAAGAGGCAGCCTCTTAACTGCCACCACATTTATTGCTGAATAATGGAAATTTGTGGATAAATCATGTTTTTTTTTAAATCTAGATTTAGATTATGTATCGCAATGCTACTCTCAGACATATAAGACAAGACATGTATAATTGTTCTTAAAAATAATCATTCACCAATGGCATGGAATACAAATCTCATGTAGCTTTATTTGGTAAAACTTCTGTCAGGTAACATTACAATGTTGCAGTTTCTAAAATGCAGGGTTTTAAAACTCTAATATGTACCTTGAATGAAGACTCCTCCTATCATAACAGGAATCAGCTTGCAGCATTTGAAGATTACTTGAGTTGGATAATTCAGATAACCAAGTGAGGTGTTTGACAAGCCCATAGTGGCCACTGTAAGAAACGCTATAAGCATATAAGTTTTCCAGGGGATTCTGCAAAACAAGACAAAAAGTTAAATGAAACAAAGAACTGTGGATGTTTAAGATTTGAAACAAAAATGGACCTCATTAAACCCTTTACTGGCTGTACCAATAAAATTGTATGAGGGTACTACTCAAAATATAATCAAATAATGAATTTTTTTTAAAAAATTGACATTATGTTCTAAAGACTACATGATTTTGCTGGGTCTTGCAAGGATTTGCATTCATAAAATAAAAATGAGTGAGCACAATTTACACCACTGAAGAAACATTTGACCCATCAGTTTGAATGCCACTCTTGTAAGATTGTAGATTGTAGATTTAATGCCCAGAGCACAGCACAAGCTCAGAAAGAACAGGAGCAGTTGGCCACATAGTCACTCAAGCCTTCTTCAGTATTTGGTAAGACCACAACTGATATTCAACCTCAATACTTTACTGCCTGATCTCCTTGATTTTAGAATCCAAAGACTTGATGATTGCAACCTGAACAAACATCCAGAGGTCTCAGTGATACAGAATTCCAAAGATTCACAACTCAAGCTAATAAACATCCTTTCACCTTTCTCAGAAATGGCCACCAATCCCTTATCCTTGGACAATTCAGTCAGTTCAAGATTCTCCAGCTGGAGGAAACAAACCTCTTGAAAGTTAAGTTTTCAATCCTTCATAGAACCATACTAGTCTCAATGAGATCACCTCTCATTTTTCTAAACACAAGAAAGCAGTGGTGCATTCTACTCTTTCTCCTCAGAGGACATCTCACCCATCCCAAGTTTGATAGTGAACTTTTGATAATAGTTCCCTTCAAGAAAGTGTGTGATATTAAGAGTTAATTTGCTTTGCTGAACTGCAACAAATTGAATGCCCTGAGGGTAGGGTGATGTGTCTTTGTCTTATAGATGAAATGTGAGGGGTTTACATTCCGTCCCCTTGCCATTCAGGAATGATTTACATTGTCATCACCTATTCAAAAATCAATAAAAACATTATAGTTGGAATTCTGACTACTCCCTGTAGTTTAAAAATATACAATTCACATCAGATCTGGCCATTAAGGGAATAAGCATTACATTGTTTCTGGAGGTGTCGTGGTCACTGCATTGTATCTTGAGTGGTATGTGACTGTGAGGGAGTGACTGGCGGGGTGTTTTGAGCGACATTACTAATTGTGATGTAAAGATTTTGTATAAAGGAAGGCCTGGTTCCTTTGTTCGGGGAGCTTCCCTGGACATGCCTCGCAAGCATGGCGAGGAGTGTTCAGGGTTTCTCCAAAGCTTAATAAAATTTGGTTGCTGTTCACAGAAGTTGGTGTGTTGCAGTTGCATCAAGTGTGTAAGGACCTTAGGAAAAAAAAACTTAACAGTATATCTTTTTTTCTAGATGGAGGTATAAACTGTACCTAGACTCCTACCATACCACGCAACTAAGCTCTGAAAAATTGTAGTCAGGCTAGTGCTATTGGGGTGAGGCAAAGATCAATGCTGAACATTCAATTATTAATTGGGTTTGGATGAAGATTTTTGCACAAAATAAAGATTTATAGGGTGCTGTGGTTTGGCTTTGGATCATAAGCCACTTACTCAGTACTAGCAGTCTATATGCCAGGAAAGACAGAATTGGATTTTGTTGTTGCGCTTCTTATGGTCAAACAGCTTGTTGATACTGATAATCAATGTTCACACACATGCATCATAATTTGACCAAAGAACCTTAAATAAATAAGTGTGTAACAGCTTCCCAGCAATATCTTCAGAAGGGGAAGAAGACTGGCTTATAATATACAAAAAAAAATCCCTGATCACTTTTACATCGAGGGCTAGTCTCAGAGTGTCAATATTTACAAAACTTCAACAAGATAAATTTGTTATTGGGTTTACTTTCAGTTTTTGAAGATAAAGACCAGGAAGTTAAGCTACTAAAAATGGATGCTACAAATTTAAATTTGTGATTGCTTTCACCCAGGCAAGGGCTAGAGTATGGGTGCCCATAAACCAATGCCTTATCTATGCTAATATATTATCTCCAACCCTATAAACCTTTACTTTGTGCAACACCTTGTGGTTGTGGTCCCTTCATTCAAGTCATTTATATAGATTATAGGTAATAATGGAGATTCCAGTGCTGATTTTCATTGTTATGCCAAAAACATGTAGCCACAGGAAATTAACAACTACAAAGCAATAAACGGTGCTGGCTTTTATTAAATCAACTAAAAATCACTTTAACAATGCTTTGGATGCACAAACAATGTACTAGAAACAGCTTCAGAGAACGTTTAGATTGATTATAAACAAAATCAACAATTACAGGATTCTGAACAGCAGTTAATATAGAATCTTACAGTACAAAAGAAGTTGTTTGATCTATAGGGTTTTTCAGTTCCCAAAAGATCTACCTAGCCTGTCACATTCTGCAGCCCTATATCTGTAGCCCTCTAGTGTTCATCACTTTCAAATATATATCCAGCTCTCTTTTGAAACCTCATATGGAATCTATGTCCACCACTCTCTCGGTCAGTTATTTCTGACTCCTAACAACTCTGAGTAAAGACGTTTCTCCTCATTTCACTCTTAGCTGTCTTGCTGACAATCTTGAAATTGTGACCCCTAGTTACTAACATACTTTATTTACTGTCAAAATTGTTCATAATTTGTACCACCTCAGGTCAGCTGTTTATCTTCTCTGCTTCAAAGAGAATAAGCCCAATTTCTCTGATCTCTCCTTGTATCTAAAATCCTTCATTCTTAGTATTATTCTAGAAAATCACCCTTTCAATATTCTTCCATGAATAACGTGCCTGAAACTGAACACAATACAGAGGAACCTTGATTATCCAGCCTATGATTACCCAAATTTCGGATTATCTGAACAAAATCGCAAGGTCCTGTTGCTCCACTAAACCGTTATCTGGCATTCGATTATCCAAATAAAATACTCCCCCCGCCCTGCCCAGTGTCGTTCGGATAATCTAGGTTCCTCTGTACTCCAAAAGTGGTTTGACCAATGATTTGTAGAGGTGCAACATCACTTCATTCCTTTTATACTCTATGCCCCTCTTTATAACCCTAGGATTCAATTTTAGCAACTGTTTCATCTTGTTTGGCCATCTTCAGAGAATTATGCATGTGAACTCAGAAGTTCCTCTCCTCCTATACTCCCCTCAAAAGGTGAACCACTGAGCTTGTATTGCCTTCCTGTTTCTTCTACCAAATTGTATCATAATGAACTTGAAACTTTAATTTTGATCCTGTCTCAACAGGTGCTACCAGACTGGCACTGTTTTTCCAGCACTTTTTATTTCAGATCTCCAGTGTCTTCATTAATTTGCTTTTAGTAAAAAGAACTAAATGATGAAACCAAATAAATTGCCTTTACAGCAATCTTAGCATTCATAACAATTCAAAAATAAATCAACCAACAAGTCCTCAAATTGTGCTAGTTTTAGGTGTTTATTTTGCTTGATTTTATGTTAAGTTCATTTGCATATTGGTAAGTATGCAATCTTCCAAAAAACAGAGTTATTGGACCGCCTCAATGACAATATCTCAACTGGATACACAACAGGAGAAAGTGAGGTCTGCAGATGCTGGAGATCAAAGTTGAAACTTTATTGCTGGAACAGCACAGCAGGTCAGGCAGCATCCAGGGAACAGGAGATTCGACGTTTCGGGCACAGGCCCTTCACACAACACAACTACCTCAGTTTCCTGTATACCCTAATTTTTTTTGTTGAATTCTTATTAATTCCATGAAATTCATTGAAGATTACACACATACAAACCAAATCTGCTACAATTAATACTTTTCTGGAGAAGGTATAATTCCTTTCTCATTTGAACTGGACTACCCAACATAGCAACAAGGCTTTTTCATGCCCAATTACAATAATTTCTAGAGCATAACAGGTTAAAAGAAAAGCTACAAAAATTTAGCATATCGTGACTGCAACATCACATTAGCTGCCTTGTAACATTTTCTAAGTCATAGGAAATTTGGAATGGTCACAAATCGGATCCATTAAGGATACTGTCAGATATAATTGTGCAGCGCTCCTTGCTCTGATATTTAAGGATTGCATCAGGTCAGTGGTGAGAGATGATATAGGTTCTATGGAGAATAAAGTTGAATCCATTTGGGTGAAAATTAAAAATTCTAATACGAAAACATTATTGACAGGCATAGTCTACAGGCCATCAAATAATAATATCACGTTGGAGTGGGCAAAAAGCAAAGAAATAACCAGTACCTGTAAAAATGGTACAGATATCATCATGGGGGTTTTTAGTCTACATGTCGATTGGTTGAACCAGGTCACATAGCCTTGAGTAGTTCATTGAATGTATCCACGATAGCTTTCTTGAACAGTACATAATGTAACTGACGAGGGAGCAAGCTATTCTAGATCTGGTCCTATGTAGATTAGATTATTTACTGTGTGGAAACAGGCCCTTCGGCCCAACAAGTCCACACCGACCCGCCGAAGGGCAACCCACCCAGATCTATTCCCCTACATTTACCCCTGCCCCTAACACTACAGGCAATTTAGCATAGCCAATTCACCTAACCTGCACATTTTTGGACTGCGGGAGGAAACCCATGCAGATACGGGGAGAATGTGCAAACTCCACACAGTCAGTCGTCTGAGGCGGGAATTGCACCCAGGTCTCTGGTGCTGTGAGGCAGCAGTGCTAACCACTGTGCCACTGTGCCACCCACTGTATAATGAGACAGGAATAATTAATGATCTCATAGTTAGGAATCCTCTTGGAAGGAGCAATCATAGTATGATTGAATTCAGAGCATAAATGCAAAGTGTGAAGAGAAACTCCAATACCAGGATTGGATCCAATAGGATGAGGGAGTTGGTTAAAGTATACTGGATGCAAAGACTTTATGGCAGGACAATTGGTGAACAGTGGAGGACTATCAAAGCAACTTTTCAAAGTGCTCAGCAAAAGTATATACACCAGTGGAAAGGAAGGACTGAAGAAAAAGGGGTAATTTGCCACGAGTATCAATGGAAATAAGAACCAAAAGAACTAGGAGCAGGTGTAGGCCATCTAGCCATTTGAACCTGCACCGCCATTCAATAAGATCATGGCTGATCTTTTTGTGGCCTCAGCTCCACTTACCAGCCTTCTTACCATAACCCTTAATTCCTTTACTGTTCAAAAAAATCTTAACTTTAAAAACATTTACTGAGGAAGCCTCAACTACTTCACTGGGCAGTGAATTCCATCAATTCATAACCCTCTGGGTGAAGAAGTTCCTTCTCATTTCGGTCCTAAATCTGCTCCCACTAACAGGAAGCTATGTCCTCTTGTAATAGTTTGACTTGCTGGGGGAAAACATCCTGTCTACTTCTATCCTATCTATTCCCTTCATAATTTCATGTTTCTGTAAGACTACCCAATCATTTTTCTAAATTCTAGTGAATATAATCCCAGTCTACTCAGTCACTCCTCATGAGCCAGTCCCCCCAACTCCAGAATCAACCTCGTGAAACCCCTCTAGTGCCAGTATATCCTTTTTCAAGTAAGGTGATCAAAACTGCATGCAGTACTCCAGGTGTGGCCTCAGCAGCACTCTATACAGCTGCAATATAACCTCCCTGCTTTTAAACTCAATCCTTTAGCAATGAAGGACAAAATTCCACTTGCCTTCTTAATTACCCGTTGCATCTGCAATGTTGCAAAGGTCCTTCTGCACATCAACATGCTGCATTTCTTACCATTCAAATAATAGGTTTTTTTTTTAGTTATTCCTACCAAAATGGATGACTTCACATTTATTAACACTGTATTCTATCTGCCAGACCTTTGCCCACTCAAGTAGACTATGTTCCTTTGCAAAGTTTCACAGTCCTCTGCATACTTTGTTCTACCACTCATCTTAGTGTTATCCACAAACTTTGACACATTACACGTGGTCCCCAACTTCAAATCATCTATGAACAATTGTGGTCCCAACACTGATCCTTGAGGCCAGTGACCACCAGTCACTGATCGCCAGCGATGCAGCACATTCTATACTGACCATTCACGGTGCAAATAAGATTTTCTCCCGTGTTCCCTTTGTTCTTGTGCTATTGATTTTAAACGGATTTGGCCTTGGTTCAACACTTGTCAATTGGCAATTCCTATCGACCTACTTTATCCAGACTTCAGATGACTTTGAACATTTGCAATCAAAGCTTCTCGCAGCCTTTGTCATTAAGGATAACTGCTCCAGCTTCTCCAACCTTTCCACATGAGCCACCAAGTTTTTACCATTACCTTTTTTACATTATCTCCTAAGCTTTTACATCCATCTTTTAGCATTGACACCAATATAGAATACAATGCTCCAGCTGAGGCTCAATGAATGTTTAAAAGGTTCACTATAACATTCTTGCTTTTGTATCCTATTTTGATGTTTACAACACTACGAATTACAAACTTTAATAACTGTTTCTTAACCTGTCCTGTTACCTTCGATGATTTGTGCAAGGATGGCTAGGCGCCTCTGCTCCTACATGTCACTTAGAACTGTGTAATTAATGTTGTCTGTACTTATTCTACCTACCAAAATGTTTCAGCTCACAACCACTTACTGCCATAATTTGAAAAATAATACTCAACTGGTAATGGAAGCAGATTCAATAGAAACCTTACAAAGAAAGGACTGTAAGCAGTAGGTAGGAAGCAGGAAAAAGAGACTGATTAGGCAGTGTAACATATAGTCAGCACATACATCTGGACAAAATACCCTACTTCTGTGCCACATAGAGTCAAGAAATCTACAACATGTAAATAGGCCCTTTGGCCCAACTTCCCCATGCCACCCAGTTTGCACAATTAAACTAGTCCCACTTGTCTGCATTTGGTCCATAGGACCAGTTCCAATACCGTACAACCCAGATGGTCTCCTTCTTCAAAGACCGCAATTTCCCCCCTAGACGTGATCAACGATGCTCTCCACCACATCTCCTCCACTTCCCGCTCCTCCGCCCTTGAGCCCCGCCCCTCCAATCGCCACCAGGACAGAACCCCCTGGTCCTCACCTACCACCCCACCAACCTCCATATACATCGTTTCATCCGTCGTCATTTCCGCCACCTCCAAACGGACCCCACCACCAGGGATATATTTCCCTCCTCTATCAGCGTTCCAAAAAGACCACTCGTGACTCCCTCTTCAGGTCCACACCCGCCACCAACCCAACCTCCACTCCCGGCACCTTCCCCTGCAACCGCAAGAAATGCAAAACTTGCGCCCACACCTCCCCCTTTACTTCTCTCCGAGGCCCCAAGGGATCCTTCCATATCCGCCACAAATTCACC
>NC_057713.1:90135228-90184016 GCF_004010195.1 Chiloscyllium plagiosum
CCCCCACTCCGGCCTATCACCCTCACCTTAACCTCCTTCCACCTATCGCATTTCCAATGCCCCTCCCTCAAGTCCTTCCTCCCTACCTTTTATCTTAGCCTGCTGGACACATTTTCCTCATTCCTGAAGAAGGACTCATGTCCGAAACGTCGATTCTCCAGCTCCTTGGATGCTGCCTGACCTTTTCCAGCAACACATTTTCAGCTGCATTTAGTCCATTTTCCTCCACACCCTCCCATCCACGTACCTGTCTAAATGTTTCTTAAATGACGAAATTGTACTCACTTCCACCACTACCTCAGGATGCTTGTTCCAGACACTCACCAGACTGAAAATATTGCCCCTCTGGACCCTTTTGTATCTCTCTCTTCTCACCTTAAACCAATGCCCTCTAGTTTTAGACTCCCCTATCATGGGGATAAACTGTCTGCTACTTACCTTATCTATACCTCTCATGATTTTATATAATCTCTACAAAAGTCACCCCTCATGCTCCTACACTGCAGGGGAAAAAAAAAAGTCATCCCAGACTATCTAACCGCTACTTATAACTAAACTTTCCAGTCCAGGTGGCATCCTAGTAAATATTTTCTGCACTCTTTCCAGTTTAATAATATCCCTTCTATTGCAGGGCAACCAGAACTATATGCAGTACTCCAAATGTGGTCTCACCAATGTCTTATACAGTTGCACAAGATATCCCATCTCCTAAACTCCATGCTCTGACCAATGAGTGCTAGCATGCTGAAAGCTTTCTTCACTGTCCTCTCTACCTGTGACTCCATTTTCACAGAGCTATGAACCTGTACCCCTAGGTCTCTTTGTTCTATAATAGTCCTGTGGGCACTACCATCGACTGTGTAAGTCCTGCCCTGGTTTGCTTTAACAAAATGCAACACTTTGCATTTATCTAAATTAAACTTTCTTTTTTAATTCTTTCATGGGATGTGGGTGTCATTAGTTAGACCATAATTTATTGCCTATTCTTACTTGCCTAGAGAGTAGTTAAGAGTCAACCACATTGCTGTGGGTCAGGAGTCACATGTAGACCAGGCCAGGTAAGGATGACAGTTTCCTTCCCTAAAGTACATTAGTGAACCAGATGGGCTTTTCCAACAATTGACAATGGATTCATGGTCATCATTATACTCTTAATTCCAGACTTTAAAAATTGAATTCAAATTCCACATCTGCCATGGTGGGCTTCAAACCCAGGTCCCTGGAACATTACCTGGGTCTCTGGATTAACAGTCCAGTGATAATACCACTACACCATCCCCTCCCCATCTGCCAATCCTCAGCTCACTGGCCCAGTTGATCAAGATCTCGCTGCATTCCCAGATAACCTCTTTCATCCTTCACCATACCACCAATCTTAATTTCATTGCCAAACTTACTACCATAACTCCTAAATTCTCAGACAAATTGTTTATATAAATGATGAAAAACAATGGACCCAGCAATGATTCCTCTGGCACACTGCTGATCACAGTCCTCTAGTCTGAAAAAACAGCCTTCTGTCATCTACCATCACACCAATTTTGTATCCAATTGGCCATCTCTCCCTGGATCCTGTGAGATTTAACCTTACTCAATAACCCACCATGCAGTCCCTTGTCAAAGGGCTTGCTAAAGTTCATGTAACCAATGTTTTCTGTACTACTTTCATCTAATTTCCTGGTCCTCCCTTCAAAAATATTAATCAAATTTGTTAGACTGCCTCTGAATCATAAGATACAATTCTACGATATAGTTCAATGACATTATCAAACTAATCAGTGTTTCAGCAAGGTAATCCAAAGTAATTCTGCCAGTTCTAAAAGGTAATTGCTGTGCCTCAATCACCACTCCACACTGACCTGTTAATTCACCTTTCATCTCCATGAAGTAATTCTCCAGACCAAGATCTACCAGCAGACAGACATTCTTGGTTTAAGCAATGGGAAGCATGGAAAATTACCTATGTTCCTTGGAACAAACCCTGTTTTATTGAATGGCAGGCTTTGCACCTTTTAAGAAAGGTGGGAGAGAGAAAACAGGAAATTATAGACCAGTTAGTCTGACCTCAGTGGTGGGAAAGATGCTGGAGTCTTATAAAGGATGAAATTACGACACACCTGGATAGTAGTAACAAGATAGGTCAGAGTCAGCATGGATTTATGGAGGGGAAATCATGCTTGACTAATCTTCTGGAAGGATGTAACTCTGAAGATGGACGAGGGAGATCCAGTAGATGTAGTGTACCTGGACTTTCAGAAAGCTTTTGATAAAGTCCCACATAGGAGGTTAGTGAGCAGAATTAGGGCACATGGTATTGGGGGCAAAGTACTAACTTGGATTGAAAGTTGGTTGGCTGATAGGAAACAAAGAGTAGTGATAAACGGCTCCATTTCAGAATGGCAGGCAGTGACCAGTGGGGTACCGCAGGGCCCAGTACTGGGACTGCAGCTTTTTACAATATATGTTAATGAAATAGAAGATGGTATCAGCAATAACATTAGCAAATTTGCTGATGATACAAAGCTGAGTGGCAGGGTGAAATGTGAGGAGGATGTTAGGAGATTACAGGGTGACCTGGACAAGTTAAGTGAGTGGGCAGATGCATGGCAGATGCAGTTTAATGTGGATAAATGTATGATTATCCACTTTGGTGGCAAGAACAGGAAGGCAGATTACTACCTAAATGGAATCAATTTAGATAAAGGGGCAGTACACAGAGATCTGGGTATTCTTGTACACCAGTCAATGTAGGTAAGCATGCAGGTACAGCAGGTAGTGAAGAAGGCTAATAGCATGCTGGCCTTCATAACAAGAGGGATTGAGTACAGAAGCAAAAAAGGTTCTTCTGCAGCTGTACAGGGCCCTGGTGAGACCACACCTGGTGTACGGTGTGCAGTTCTGGTCTCCAAATTTGAGGAAAGACATTTTGGCTATTGAGGGAGTGCAGCGTAGGTTCACGAGGTCAATTCCTGGAATGGCGGGATTACCTTACGCTGAAAGACTGGAGCGACTGGGTTTGTATACCCTGGAGTGAAGACTGAGGGAATCCGATTGAGACATAAAAGATTATTAAAGGATTGGTCACTCTGGAGGCAGGAAACATGTTTCCGCTGATGGGTGAGTGCTGAACCAGAGGACACAACTTAAAACTACGGGGTAGACCATTTAGGACAGAGCTGAGGAGAAACTTCTTCACCCAGAGAGTGGTGGCTGTGTGGAATGCTCTGCCCCAGAGGGCAGTGGAGGCCCAGTCTCTGGATTCATTGAAGAAAGAGTTGGATAGAGCTCTCAAGGATTGTGGAATCAAGGGTTATGGAGATATGGCAGGAACAGGATACTGATTAAGGATGATCAGCCATGATCATATTGAATGGTGGTGCAGGCTCCAAGGGCAGAATGGCCTACTCCTGCACCTATTGTCTACCAAAGTAAGTATGTTAAACAAGTTCAGAACAAGCTAGGACCCTCATTCGGCCAGCCTCCACCTCTTGGCCTCAGTACAAACCTCTTACCCTTTTGCAGAAACACAGACAAACAATACTGCATATTACCAAGGAGTGTGACCTCTACAGATTAAATTATGGAGTAGTCGCCTTAAATTCTTGCTTGGTACCATGGATTTGCATTCTCTAGGTAAAATAAAAAAAATGTACAGTAAATCAATATTGAATGCGCAGTTCTGATCTGTCCCAAGACATTCAAAGCATAACTGTGGCTGCTGTTTACTAATTAACACAGCAAATGGGCATTTCATCTGATCGCACCGGACCACCTCCAGATTTTTAGATTAGATTTGAAGAGATGGTTAGCTGTGAACACTTGGATACAGCACGTAAATGATTACACAGGGTTAGAATAACAAGTTTTTCCCCTTCAAAATCTCATCAAGTCTCACTCATAAATTGCTTGGTAGGGACTGTTGAATAAAATTGCAAAAGGGATTACCACATGCGTCGAAGACAAACAAACAATCACCGACCATAAATTACCTCCTCCTCTTGTCCTGCGTGAGCTGCTGTTCGATCAGGCCGAAGGTGGAGTAGAAAGCAAACTGTACCAGAGTGAGGTACCAACCGAACGGTTTGAAGCCTTCCACAGAGAAGATGAGCTCCTGTAAAACCCAAGATTAATTTCAGGGAGTGCAACAAATTCCGAAAGCATTTTTGTGTCGTTCTGCGTTTACAATTATGGGAGTGATCAATAACAATTTCAAAAGATGGCACGTTTATTGTAGGTGGACATATTTTAAAAATAAAACAAAACATGCAAATGAAACACTGGCCTGCAGGTATCCGTAGATGAGATAGAAGATGAAGACTCCGGACACACAGATGAGGAACTGCACGGTCCTGGAGAAGTCGCTCAGGTTTAAGCCAATCACCCGCAGCTCCTCCGCCGACTTGATATGCGGGGACATGGAGTCGGGTTTATCGGGCACGCTGATGGAGATGTATTTCCTGGATCCACTCATTGCTTCCCCCTCCTGCAGCAGAAGCCGCTGCCACCAGTCGCCGCAGCGGGAGCGCTGGCCGGCCGGCAAACTGTTTAAAATAAATCTGATAAACAGAGAGAGAAAAAAAAACACAAACCGGCACCGGAGAAGGAAATCGTGAAATGACCCCCCACAGGATCACTGCTTCATTATTCTTATCATCATTGTAATTGTCGTTCTCCCCCACTCTGATATCATCGATCTTTATTCATCATTACAAACCGGTACCATAGATGCACGATCCAGGTCCGGGTTATAGGCCTCACTTCCCCTCCCCCACCACCTGCCAACTGTCATCGCCACGGCCGCTCGTGCGCACGCGCGCAGTCCTCCCACCCACTGACCAATTCGTGTTGACGGCAGCGGGAGGGGCGGGGCAAACCTCACCGTCCGTGCGCACAACCCCGCCCCATTTGGTCACCCCGCAGCCCACAGTGAGTGGGCGGGATTTGAAACGGCCGTTGCGCCTGCGCAGTAGCTCGGACACTGCGTGGCTCTTCGGCTTTCGCCCCGAAAGTTCCGTGCGAACTTGTCGGTGTCGCACGGGGAGGGGGTATCAGCAATTGTTGGACCCCCTCATTGTCATCGAAATTCGTTCTCCCATCTCACCCTGAACTCCACAGGTTGAGTCTTTGAAGGCGCTTGTTGTTAGTTCGTATCACGATAGTTAGCTTTAGGAAACGATGCGCTCAGCTTCTCCCGATGGTTCGGGACTGAACCCACTGCAGGGACTGGATTCAGTGATCTCCCTACCCAAGGATGTTGGACACCGGGAGCACCTCTTCAGTGCTGCCAGATGCCCAAGAATCAGGGCAAGAAGCTCGAAGTGCGATTTTTTTTAACAAAAGGGGTAATACCAGTCAATAAAGCCATTTGGAAACATTTTTCAGGACAGAATCACCGAATTGAGATTCCAATATAAAGGTAGCAATATTCTGTAACTTATTTACTCTAAATCGCCCATTCCGGTGATGCAATGCAATATGACATGGCAGAGTCTCGAAGTAGCATTCTCGAAATTTGTCTCAAACAGACGATCCGAGGTGGCAATATAAACATACATGGATTTTGCACTGTGCATCGTTGTTAGGCATTCAAATTATTAACGAATAGCACTATCATGTTTTTTTACCTGGGAGTCTCAGTGTTAGCCATTGCCTTTATGTCGAAGAAAGTGAGAACTGCAGATGCTGGAGAAGGCAGCATCCGAGGAGCAGGAGAATCGACGTTTCGGGCATGAGCCCTTCATAAGGAATGAGTTTTACAGTCTGAGCAGTGGCTATTTATTCAGGGCGTTTATTTCGTCAACTTCCTGAAAGATAAGAGCAGGTGATTCTGGCTTGTTAATTCATTTTGTGTCAATTGTTATGTTGCAAGTTCAATGTGCGTTTGCTGTCATATTGCCACTTGCTGTACACTTGTGTTCGGTCACGATGTGGAACTCCTTGGAGGACTACAGAAACACTTTTGAGTCACTCTTAAAGTATCCTAGAGAGGTCAGAGATGGGCCAAATAGAAATACTTTATTCAGGAAGGCTTATTCACGGGACCTCAGTTGGGAATTGTCGAGAGTATTGGAGGAAGTGCATAATCTTCCAAGAAAACCTAACTCACCCCTTTAAGGACCACCTGCCTTGAATGGGGCTGTTTGTGCCCTGTACTAACCAACCATGGAACCATAGTCAAACAATCTTTAATCCTGAAGACATAGGAACAGGGGTAGGCCATTCAGCCCTTCAAGCTTGTCCACCATTCCGCCAGATGCTGACTGATTTGTGGCCCGTCTTTGGCCTATATCCCTTAATATCTTTGTTTATCTGTCTCAGATTTCCAATGAAAAGCAGATCCAGCATCCACTGTAGATTGTGGGGCAGAGGTCCGAACATCTCCCACCCTTTTTCTTTAGAAGTGATTCCTAACATCTCTCCTGAATGAGCTGGCTTGAACTCTCAGACTATGCTGTCTAGTTCAAAAATCCCCAACTAGTGGAAATAGTTTCTCTACACTATCTTTTCCTATTTCTATCTTGAAGACTTCAATTTGATCACCCCTTAACATGTTAAATTCTAGAGTAAACAGGCCTAATTTGCATAATTTCTCCTCAAAGCTGAATCCCTGAAGTTCAGGCATCATTCTTGTAAACCTGCATTATACCCTCTCCAAGACCAATATATCTTTTCTAGGATGTGGTGCACAGGTCCAACCACAGTACTCCA
Organism: Chiloscyllium plagiosum; assembly: GCF_004010195.1. Lineage (NCBI taxonomy): Eukaryota > Metazoa > Chordata > Chondrichthyes > Orectolobiformes > Hemiscylliidae > Chiloscyllium > Chiloscyllium plagiosum. The sequence goes on from NC_057713.1 coordinate 90,141,937, forward strand.
CGTGGGATCTGACAAGGTTTTGTATAAGTGCAGCATAATGTCTGCATTCTTGTACTGTAGTACTCTAGATATCAAGGTCAGCAACCATTTGCTTTCTTGAATAGATTCTGTGCCTTTTCCTGAAATTTTAAAGATCTGTGCACTTGAGCCCCCTCAAGGTCATTTTGACATCCACTAGATTTAACTTAACACCATCTAGAAAGTATCCTGATGTATATTTTCTTGGTTCAAAATGATAACATCACACTTGCTTACATTGTTTTTACATTGAACTTTATCAGCCACAGTTTTGCCCATTCACTTAATCTATCAGTTCCCCTTTGTAATTTTATGTTATCATTAATACTGCCTGTAATACTGCCTGTTTGTGTCATCAGCATATATGGATATATGACTTTCTATGCCATTATCTAAGTCATTAATAAGTAATGTGAATAATTATGGGCCTAACTCATGAAATGGGAGATGGCACGGGGCAGTGTGACATAAGGTACATGGACACACAAGATGGCCACTGAGCCATAAGTTGGCCATTTGACACACAAAATGGCTGCTGGACCACAATATGGATAGAGACAGCAGAGCAAACACAGATACTGCCTGGGGCCACCAGAATGCCAGCACAATGCATTCACAACCCTGTTGATTAGTTTAGGGTGGGTGGGGGAGAGAATACACATGAGTAGCGTATACGGCCGGCCGAAATGTCTGGGTCCAGCCAACACCTTTGATAGAAATGCTAACTTTGATATGGACTCAATACAAAGTGCTAATAGCCAGGGCTTCAGTAATTGTCCTTCTCAGGGTCCTAAGAGCGATTAATACCCATTACTACAATAATGGACTTCTGCACAGATGCTGAAATTGACCAGGTCTGCGCTGAAACTGACAACGACTGTGCTGAAATTAACAAAGGCTGGGCTGGAACTGACAATGACTGCATTGAAACTGTCAACGATTATGCAATGTTTACAATGAACAAACTATGTTACAAAGACAATAACCTCATCGCTGACCTATGATATTACAAAATGTAGAAAAGTATCTTGACATGTGTTCCGGATTGAGAGAAGAATCTTTCTCTCCCCAGAGCTCCGGTATTTCCTTGTTCAATATACGCTGTCGTTGAACCTCGACTCTGACTCTGAGGCTGGTGATTTTCCTCACAACACATAGTTCCCAGTGAGACACCCCAGGCAATCTTGCCAATTTGAGTAACTATGTTCCGTCACCTGCTACTCAATTTCCCAGCCGTCAGTTCTGAATTCTGTGTGCTTCTATCTTAGTTAACAGTCTCTTATAGATTAGATTACATTAGATTACATTACAGTTTGGAAACAGGCCCTTTGGCCCAACAAATCCATACCGACCCGCCGAAGCGCAACCCACCCATACCCCTACACTTACCCCTTACCTAACACTACGGGCAATTTAGCATGGCCAATTTACCTGACCTGCACATCTTTGGACTGTGGGAGGAAACCGGAACACCCGGAGGAAACCCACGCAGACACGGGGAGAATGTGCAAACTCCACACAGTCAGTCGCCTGAGGCGGGAATTGAACCCAGGTCTCAGGCGCTGTGAGGCAGCAGTGCTAACCACTGTGCCACCGTGCCACACACAAATATATGGGATGTTATCAGATATCTTCTGGAAATCCAAATAAACAACATCCATAGACATTCCCCTGTCCACTACTTCAGTCACCCATTCAAAATAATTCAATGAGGCATGATCTACTGTCATGAATCCACACTGGCACTCCTTCATTAACTGAAGATTTTCAAGGTATTCAGTTACCCAATTCCATTATTCTGAAAAAAAAATAGCCATTGGCAACTGAAGAGATAAGGCTCAGCATAAAACTAAAAGAAAGGGCTTACAAAATGCTTACAAAAAAAAAGCAAAGATCCTGCTGAATAAGAAAGATACAAAGACCAGCAGACGGCCACAAATCAGCTTATGAGTGCTACTAAAAGAGATTATGAAAAGAAACTTGCCATGACTTTCCCACCACAGATATGAGACTAACTGGTCTGTAATTCCTGGTTTTCCTCTTTTGCCATTCTTAAAAATCAGAGTGATATGTAATTTTCCAATCCAGAAGGACAACTCCTGTATTCAGAGAACTCTGAGAGATTATAGTTAGGATGTTCACAATGTGCTTCCCTACTTTCTTTAATATTCTGACAGATGGAGTACAATGTTAATAAATATGAAGTCATCCATTTTGGTTTGAATAACAGTAAAAAGGGCTATTATCTGAATAGTAAAAAATTGCAGCATGCTGCTATGCAGAGGGACCTGGCTGTCCTTGTGCATGACTCACAGAAGGTTGGTCTGCAGGTACAACAGGTAATTAAGAATGCAAATGGAATTTTCTCCTTCATTGCTAAAGGGATTGCGTTTAAAAGCAGGGAGGTTATGTTGCAGCTGTCTAGGGTCGTGGGCCACAACTGCAGTCCTGCATGCAGTTTTGGTCGCCTTCCTTGAGAAATTATATACTGGCACTAGAAGGGTACAGAGGAGGTTCACTAGGTTGATTCTAGAGTTGAGGGGGTTGATTTATGAGGAGAGACTGAGTAGACTGGGATTATATTCATTGGAATTTAGAAAAATGGGAAGGGAATCTTATAGAAACATATAAAGTTATGAAGAGAATAGATAAGATAGAAGTAGAGGGGATGGTTCCACTGGCGGGTGAAAGTAGGACAAGAGGGCATAGTTTCAAAATTAGGAGGAGCAGATTTAGAACCAAACTGAGAAGGAACTTTTTCACCCAGAGGATTGTGAATCTGTGAAATTCCATGCCCAGTGAAGTTGATGCTTCTTCATTGGATTTTTTAAAGCTAAGATAATGTTTTTAACTGTAAAGGAATTAAGGGGTATGGTGAGAGTGTGGATAAGTGGAGCTGAGTCCATGAAAAGATCAGCCATGATCTTACTGAATGGCAGAGCAGGCTCGAGGGGCTGCTCCATGTTATTATGTATGGATATTGTCTGATCCTGGGGATTTATCCTCTTGAATTCCATTAATTTCCTCATAACTAATGTTTTATAGACATTAATTTTATTCAGTCCTCTCAATCCAGTATTAATTTCCCCAGAACTTCCTATGAGCTCTCCTTTTCTGTTGTAAATACTGAACAATTAATTATTCAACATGTGTGTCATTTCCCTATTATCATTGACAATCTCCATACGTACAGTCTTTAGTGGGCCAACATTACTCTTGCCACCCACTTTCTCTGCATGTAACGAGAGCATTTCTTATTGATTTTGATGTTCATGGCAAGTTTCCTTTCATAATCTCTTTTAGTAGCACTCATAAGTTGATTTGTGGCCCTTTGCTGGTCTTTGTATCTTTCTTATTCAGCAGGATCTTTGCTATTTTTTGTAAGCATTTTGTAAGCCCTTTTAGTTTTATGCTGTCCCTTATCTCTTCAGTTGTCAATGGCTTTTTTTTTCCTGAATTTGAATTTTTCCCTCTCAGGGGTATAAACTGGTTTTGTATTGTGTTAAATGTTTCTTTAAACATTCTCCACTGTTTTCCAGTTGGACCCAGTAGCAGATTTTCCCAGTTTACTGTGAAAAATCTTTGTTTCATCTCATTAAACAACCATACCTACATCTAAAACGCTAATCGCTGATTCATGTTTTTCATTTTTCAACATTGAAATCAACATGATCAGGTTATGATCACTATTTGATAAATGTTCATACATAATTAGGTTACTAATCACTCACTTTTCATTAATATGTCTAATATTGCTTGTCGCCTTGTTGCATCCAGGACATATTGCTGTAAGAAACTATCCCTGACTCATTCCAGAAATTCACTATGTTTCCAACAGATAGTCATGATATGGAAGTGCCAGTGTTGGACTGGGGTGGGCAAAGTTAACAATCACACAACATCAGGTTATAGTCCAGCAGGTGTATTTGGAAGCACTAGCTATCGGAGTGCTGCTCCTTCATCGGGTGGTTGTCCACCTGATGAAAGAGCAATGCTCAAAAAGCTAGTGCTTCCAAGTAAACCTGTTGAACTATTACCTGGTGTTGTGTGATTTTTAACTTTCCGACAGGTGCTTGTCTGCCTGTCCCAATCTATGTCAAAGTCAAAGTCCTTCATCAATACTACTCCGACTTTGCTATACATTTGCTAATTTCTGCATTTATGGATGTAAGTTTGCTCGCTGAACTGGAAGGTTTGTTTTCAGACATTTCATCACCATACTAAGTAACATAATCAGTGAGCTCCGGTGAAGCGCTAGTGGTGTGGCCCACTTTTTATTTATGTGTTTAGGTTTCCTTGGGTTGGTGATGTCATTTATACAATCTAGCACTTCAGAACTGCTCCTGGGGGTCTGTACATAACACCTATTGCAGTTTTAGATCCTTTACTATTCCTCAGTTCCATCTATATAGTCTCCATTAACTGGCTTCCCTTTTGCTTAAGGAGAATCTTTTTGCCTGAGACTGTTATCACGTATACTTCCTGAAGAAGGGCATATGCCCGATACGTCGATTCTCCTGCTCCTCGGATGCTACCTGGCCTGCTGTGTTTTTCCAGCACCCCATTTTTCAACTCTGGTACTCCAGCATCTGCAGTCCTCACTTTCTCCTAGTTGATCACGTATACTTCCTCTACTGTGCACCTGAGCTGCTGCTTGGGGCCTGATAATTATTACAGCGCAAGCCAAATCAAATGCTTTATTGAGAAACTATGTATTAAAGGTGTTATATTTCCTTTACACAGGAATGGAATTATTTGTTCACTTTAATGAGGCTCAGGACTGTAAACTGATTTAGATGACAGTCATTTATCCAATCCACTGCACCCACGCCAGAAATTGTATCTTGGACATTGACCATACCCAACTCAATAAACCATGATGAAAACAGATAATCGTAACCCCAAGAACAAGAAGAAAAAATGAGGAAGGATATTACTACCATTACAGACATTTCCTGTCCCTACTAACTACTGAAAATCAAATTCCAAATATCATTTTAAATTAGGCCTGCAGAAATAAGAAAAGGAGTAGGCATTTGGCCCCATGAACCTGTTCTGCCACTCAGTAAGATCATGGCTGCTCTGACATTCCTTACATCCACTTTCCTGCCTTTCCCCCATAACCTTTGATTCCCCTATTGGTCAACAATCTATCTATTTCGGCTTTGAACATACAAAAGGATGCTACCTCACAACTCTCTGTGTCCAAGAGTTCCAGAGACTTAGAATCCTTTGTAAGAAGAAATTCCTCTTTATCTTAGTTTTAGCCTTAGTCGCCACTTATTCTGAGACTATACCCTCTGACCTGTGCCTTAGACACTCCAATGAGAGGTAACATCCTATCAGCATTTACCATGTCAAGCCCCTTAAGAATCCTATATGTTTCAATGAGATCACCTCCTATTCTTCTAACCTCCAATAAATAGAATCCCAAACTGTTTAGCCTTCGCATTCCCTCCATACCAGGGATCATCATAGCAAATGTTCTCTGTACTGTTTCCAATGAAATGGAATCTTTTCTTAAATAAGTGGAGCAAAGCTGCTCTCAATACTCCAAGTGTGGTCTCAATAGCACCCTATCAACTTCTATCATGGCACCTCTCAACCTCCTACACTCCTGTGAAAAAAGGCACAGCCTATCTAGCCTTTGTTTATAACTCATAGAGGCATAGAGATGTACAGCATGGAAACAGACCCTTCTGTCCAACCCGTCCATGCCGACCAGATATCCCAACCCAATCTAGTCCCACCTGCCAGCACCCGGCCCATATCCCTCCAAACCCTTCCTATTCATATAGCCATCCAAATGCCTCTTAAATGTTGCAATTGTACCAGCCTCCACCACTTCCTCTGGCAGCTCATTCCATACATGTACTACCCTCTGCGTGAAAAAGTTGCCCCTTAGGTCTCTTATATCTTTGCCCTCTCACCCTAAACCTATGCCCTCTAGTTCTGGACTCCCCGACCCCAGGGAAAAGACTTTGTCTATTTATCCTATCCATGCCCCTCATAATTTTGTAAACCTCTATAAGGTCACCCCTCAGCCTCTGACGCTCCAGGGAAAACAGCCCCAGCCTGTTCAGCCTCTCCCTGTAGCTCAGATCCTTCAACAAAAGAATTGCATGTTACTTACAAGTAGGATAATGGCCCAACTGGTTTATGTCAATCTTTTTGATAAAATCTCACCCTGCAAACCTATGCTAGTCTTGACTTCTGAATTATTCAGAGTTGTGTGCGTAAATCTCAATTTAATCACTCTACCAGATATCCCAATGTTGCCCGTCTCTGAGAGACAACAATAACTATGTAGACCAAGATTCTGGATTAGTGGTGCTGGAAGAGCACAGCAGTTCAGGCAGCATCCAAGGAGCAGTGAAATTGACGTTTCGGGCAAAAGCCTTCATCAGGAATAAAGCCAGTGGAAACACTTAGAGCTCAATCACTGTCTTTCACTACTGTGGGTTTGATTAGATTCGATTCGATTCCCTACAGTGCAGAAACAGGCCCTTCAGTCCAACCAGTCCACCCCGACCCACCGAAGAGTAACCCCATCCAGACCCATTTCCCTCTGACTAATGCACATAACACTATGAGCAATTTAGCATGGCCAATTCACCTGACCTGCACATCTTTGGACTGTGGGAGGAAACCGGAGCACCCGGAGGAAATCCACACAGACACTGGGAGAATGTGCAAACTCCACACACACAATCACCCAAGGCTGGAATCGAAACTGGGACCCTGGAGCTGTGAGGCAGCAGTGCTATCCACTGAGCCACCGTGCCACCCATAATAATGGGGTTCTGTAACTAACCCCAAATGTTACTATGCAGGAGAGTTGGCAGCTGGCCAGGCTGGAATTTTTCTTGGCATCTTCACCATGCCTCCTCATTTCAGGACTCCTGCAAAACTATTCTTCAAAGTCCTGCTGAAAATCTAAAATTTTACGGACTGCTTTAAACATAGGTCTCTGTGCCACATTTTTGCCTTATTTGGAATTATTCTTGCATGTAACTAATCTTGAATGTTTGACCTTGTTTGGTAGAGTCAGCAGTCACTGATTTTCTACAATCTTGGTTCTTAGCAGACTTGAATAACTCAGTATAATTCTACTCTCACAACAGCCCATTGTAAAGCCTCTTATCAGTTCATGTTATCTTCAGTTTTATCCATCATCTGAATATAATAGAAATTGCTGGAGAAACTCAGCAGGTCTGACAGCAGCTGTGGAGAAGAAACAGAGTTAACATTCAGAGCCCAATGACGCTTCTTGAGAATCCTTCTGAGTTTCTCCAGAAATTTCTGTTTTTGTTTCAGCTTTCCACCATTCCCAGTTCTTTGTTTTATTATCCCTGAATACATCTTGGGCAGATGAGAAGTTCAAAGCAGAAGTAAGCAATTCAGCTCATTGAATATTCTCTGTCATTCAATGAGATCACGGCTGATCTGACAATTCTCAAATTTACTTCCCTACCTTTTCCCTATAACTCTTGATAGCGTTACTGACTAAAATTCAGTTTATCTCAGCCTTGAGTGTACTTAATGACCCTTCGTTTTAACGAGTTTCACTACTCTGAGAGAAGAAATTCCTCCTCATCTGTCCTATATGGCCAGCTCCTTATTCTGAGATTGTGCCCTCTGATCCTATACTTTCACACAAGTGGAAACATTTTCATTGCATCTAAGCAGGTATGTCCCCTCAGAATATTCTATGTTTCAATAACAATGACTCTCAATCCTCTAAACTGAAATGAATACAAGCCCAATCTATTCAACCTCTTATTAAGAGAATCCCTTCATGTCTGGGCACTACTGCAATAATCATGGGAAACTTCAAATCACAAGCTGACTGGGAAAATCAGTCCCAAGAAAAGGAATTCATGGAATGTCCTCAAGGTGGTATTTTGGTGCAGCTTGTGGTAGACCCCAACTAGGAACTGGCAATTCTGGTTTTGATGATGTGTAATGAGGCAGACCTGATTAGGTAGCTTAAGGTGAAAGAATTCATGGGAGCAGAAACCACAGTTATGATAGAATTCACCCTGCAGCTTGAGAGGGAGAAGTTGCAATCGGAGTATTACAATTCAGTAAAGGTAACTACAAAAACATGAGGAAAGAACTGGCCAGAGTTGTTTGGAGGGGAAGAAAATGGTAGCAAAGAAAATGGTAGAACAGCATGGCAGGTGTAATGTTTGGAGGCACAGCAGAAATTCATCCCAAGGAAGAAGAAACTAAAGGGAGGATGAGGCAACCATTGTTGACAAAGGACGTTTTGGGCAGTATAAAAGCACAAGAAAAAATATACAATGTGGTGAAGATTAGTAGTAAGCTTGATGATTGGAAAACCTTTAAAAACCAACGGAAGATAACTAAAAAAAACATAATAAGTGGAGAGAAAATGAAATATGAGGGTAAGCTCGCTAGTAAACAAAAGGAGATTACAAGAGTTTTTTTTATATAAAAGATAAGAGAAAAGCAAGGCAGGACATTGTACAGTTGGAAAATGAGGCTGAAGAACTAGTAGTGGGGAACAAATAAATGGTCGATGAACACAATAGCACTTTGTATCAACTTTCATGGTGAAGGACACTAGCAGCCTTGCAGAACTTTATCAGAGTTGCGGGCAGAGTTAAGTGTAGTGGCTATCACTAAGGAGAAGGTGCTGGTGAAGCTGAAAGGTCTGAAGGTGGATAAGTCACCTGGATTGGAAGGACTTGAAGGAGCTAGCTAAGGAGATTGTGGATGCATTGGTAGTGATTTTACAGGAATCTCTGGAATCAGGGATGGTCCCAAGGGACTGAAAATGGCTAATGTCACATCCTTGTTTAAGAAGGGAGGGAGGTAGAAGACAAGAAATTATAGACTGGTAAGCCTGACCTTGGTCATTGGTGGGATTTTAGAGTACATTAATAAGGATGAGATTGTGGAGTACTTGGAAGTGCATGGTAAAATAGGGCTGAATCAGTATGGCTTCATCAAGGAAGGTCATGTCTGACAAATCCATTGAATTCTTTGAGGAAGTAGTTAATAATTCAGTGGACATGATCGATTTGGATTGCCAGAAGGCCTTTCACAAGGTGCTGCACAGGAGGGTGTTAAACAAGACAAGAGCTCTTGGTGTTAGGGGCATGGATTACTGGCATGGATAGAGGATTGGCTGACTGGGAGATGGCAGAGGGTGGGGATAAAGAGATCTTTTTCAGGTGGTAGCCGCTGACTAGTAGAGTTCTGCAGGGGCCAGTGTTGGGACCACAATGATTCAGGTCATACATTAACAATCTGGATGAAGGAATTAGGGCTTTGTTGCTAAGTTCATATATGGCACAAAGGAGGGACACCTTTAAAAAGCAACAGTGTTGAGGAAGTGGAAAGGCTGCAGAGGACTTGGACAGACTAGAACAGTGGGTCAGAAAGCGGCAGATGAAATACAATATGAGAAAGTGTGAGGTTATGCACTTTGGGAGGGAAAATAGAAGCATAGACAATTTTCTAAATGAGGAAAGGCTTCGGAAATCTGAAGCACAAAAGGAATAATAAAAGGATTTTCTTAAGATTAACATGCAGATTGAGTTGGCAGTTAGGAAGGCAAATGCAATGTTGGCATTCATTTCAAGAGAGCTAGAATACAAGAGGAGAGATGTACTGCTCAGGCTGTATTAGGCTCCGGTCAGTTCACAGTTGAAATATTATGAGCAGTTTTAGATTCTGTATCAAAGGAAGGATGTGCTAGCCTTGGAGGGAGTCTATATCGGTGGAGTTTAGAAGGATGAGAGGGAATCTAATTGAAACTTGCAGAATACTAAAAGCGGATATACAGAAGATCTTTCCAGTAGTAGGAGAGACTAGAACCTGAGTGCACAGTCTCACAGTGAATGGAAGACTCTTCAGAACTAAGATGAGAAAAATTTCTTTAGCCAGAGGATGGTAAATCTGTGCAACTGATTCCCTCAAAGGGCTGTGGAGGCCAAGTCATTGAGTGTCTTTAAGACAGTGATAGAGATGTTCTTGATTAGTAATGGAATCAAAGGTTAATGGGGAGAAGACAGAAGAATGGGGGTGAGAAACATATCAGCTACGATTGAATGTTCATATATTGTACGGTGTTAAGGCCTTATGGAATCAACATAGTGAACCTTTTCTGGAGTACCTTCAATGCCAATATATCTTTCCATAGATAATGGGACCAAAACTACTCAGAATATTACATGTGTGGCCTAACAAGTGCCTTGTATAATTTTAGCAAGACTTCCCTCATTTTATATTCCATCCCCTTTGAAGTTAAAAAATTACACAACACCAGGTTATAGTCCAACAGGTTTATTTGGAAGTACTAGCTATCGGAGGGCAACTTCTTCATCGGGTTGATGTGGAGCAGGATCATAAGACATGCACATGCATGCGCACACACATATAAGTCTATGGAGTGAATTTGGATTTGCAGAATTGTAATTGCAGATACATTCTATTTAGTCCAAGAAGCACACAATCTGCAGGCAGTCAATGCATGTAACATTTTATAACTTCCTACATTAGAAATAGTACCAGTCTGACTGAAGATTGGGATACAGACAGACTCTAACCTCACACCCTTACTGCATTGTCTGAGCTAAGAGGTCACCTTTTTGTCATAAAACTTTGTTATATTGAGAATGTAAATTGAAAGAAGTTCTGAGATTTACATATTAATGAACCGAAACCTGCACCCCACTCTAAAAGATGAAAGACTTAACAACAATTTGTTTATTCAATACATCTTATCAGTTGCATGCATGACACTGTAATCTTTTGCGATAAATTCTATGTATTATGATCCTGCTCCACCGCGACCTGATGAAGGAACAGCATTCCGAAAGCTACTACTTCCAAATAAACCTATTGGACTACAACCTGTGTTGTGTGATTTTTAACTTTGTCCACCCCAGTCCAACACCAGCACCTCCAAATCAACCCCTTTGAAATATAGGCCAACATTCTATTTGTACTTCCTATTACCCGCTGAACTTGTATGCTAGCTTTTTGTGATTTATCTATTCCCAAGTCTTCTGATCTCTTTTTTTCTGCACTTAAATAATGTTCACCTTCTCAATGCTTTCTGCAATGTACATTTACCTCACATTTTTCCACATAATATTACATCTAACAAGTTTTTAAGCCCATTTGCTTAACCTATATATTTCCCTCTGCATACTCTTTCATCTACACCACGTAACTATTTTTATGTTATCCACTTTCCTGATCAAGTCATTCACATATATTTATATAATTGTGGTCAAAGCACTGATCCATGTGACACTCCATTAGTTGGAAGTTGCCTTATCTTGTCCCTGCCTTCTACTAGTTAGCCAATCCTCTATTCATGTTCAGTGTACAATACTTTATCAGCAGTGTCTGGAAATCATTTACCTGTGTCTCTTTGGAAAGAGGCTTGTCTTTTGCTTTTAAAGAATTTTGACCTCTACTTTAGCTTGCTCCTGCTATATGTCACATAATCAATGGTATGGTAATTACACAACACAGTTCTATGACAATCACAAATTCAATTGATAAATGGCCCACATAATCACATCAGATTCACTGTGTCTCTCTTTAAACGAAACTTCAGCTTTACTGAAGTTACTGTGACAGATCAGTCCATTACTGCTGAGTTATGAGGCTTGATGTAAATACGTATGTATTCCTTCAGCTGAACAAAGAAATGCTTTAAAATAAGTGACCTTTTACATTATTAGGCCATCACTAGGCTTCGTATGTTTCATTCAATTTAACTTAATTTCATTTTGGCTAACCCAGCAAAATTTTATGTTAATATGTACACTATCCAAACTTGGAAATATATTGCAGTGTTAAAACCTGGAACTTGCTTCCTAACAGAATTGTGAATGTACCTACACCAATGGATGCCACGGTGGCACAGTGGTTAGCACTACTGCCTCATAGTGCCAGAGACCCGGGTTCAATTCCTGCCTCAGGTGACTCTCTGTGTGGAGTTTGCACATTCTCCCTGTGTCTACGTGGGTTTCCTCCGCGTACTCCGGTTTCCTCCCACAATCCAAAAATGTGCAGGTTAGGCGAATTGGCCATGCTAAATTGCCCGTACTGTTAGGTAAATGTAGGGGAATAGATCTGGGTGGGTTACGCTTTGGTGGGTCGGTGTGGATTTGTTGGGCAGAAGGGCCTGTTTCCACACTGTTCGTAATCTAATCTAAATGGACTGTAGCAGTTCAAGAAGGCAGCTCGCTACCACATTTTCCTGGGCAATAACTGGTGGCCCTGTCAGTGACATCCTCATAAATAAATAAAAATAAGAAAGCTCCTTTTGTATTCTCTCTACCAAGATGGACAAGTTCATCATAATTCATTTACTTACACTAGATGCCCGTTCATATACGGAAATCCAGATAACATGACCTTTACAGATTCCACTTCCTCTTCCTCATTTGTTACAAATAAATCTAAAAATATGACTTATTTTCCATATAATCATATTGAATCTCCTTGATCATATTATTATCTTTTAAAATGTCCTGCTATTATTTCCTCATTAATTGGTTCTAGTACATTCCCCATGTCAGTGATAGACGAGTGGGCCTATAGCATCATGTTTACTTTCTTTCTCCTTTATGGAATTGAGGTGTTGAAACTTTATTGCTGGAACAGCACAGCAGGTCAGGCAGCATCCAGGGAACAGGAGATTCGACGTTTCGGGCACAGGCCCTTCTTCAGGAATGAGCAGAACAGAAACAGAATCCCCAAGTGGAAAATGAAGTGTTGTTCTTTGAACTTGCGTTAAGGAACACTGCAACAGATCTGGGACAGAAATGTTGGTGTAGGAACACAGTGGTGTGTTGAAGTGGAGGCAGTGGGAAACTCTGGGTCATGTTTTACAGACAGAGTGTAGGTGTTCAGCAAAGCGGTCATCAAATCTGTGTTTCATCTCCCCCGATATACAGGAGACCACATTCTGAGCAGTGAATGAAATAAATGAGTTGAGAGAAGTGCAGGTAAGCTGCTGCTTCACCTGGAAGGTGTGCCTGAGGCCTTGGATACTGAGGTTGGAGGAAGTAAATCGGCAAGTAAGTCACCTTGTGCAAGACCAACCCCTTCCCACAAACGTCACTTCAATATATTACCACCTTTCCTGAGCTGTTAACAGTTCTGATGAAGAATCGCCAGACTCGAAATATTATCTTGCTTTCAAAGAACACAGAACATTACAGCACAGTCCAGGGAGGAGTCCGAGACTGTCCAGGTGAATTTGAGGTTGGGGTGGAAGGTGTTAGTGTAGTGGATGAACTGTTCAACCTCCTCGTGGGAGCACGAGGTAGCGCCGATACAGTCATCAATGTAGCGAAGGAAAAGATGGGGGGTGGTTGCGGAAGATGGATTGTTCCACATACCCTACGAAGAGGCAGGCATAGCTGGGGCCCATGCTCCACATACCCTACGAAGAGGCAGGAATTGAGATGTTACATGAGAGATTTTCTAATATACTGGAACATTTCCAGAATCTCAGACATTTTGTAAAATTATAACCAATGTATCAATTATCTCTGTACCCACTTATTTTAGGATCTGAGGTGAAAGCCATCAGGTCCAGGAGGTTTGTTAACCTTGAATTCTATTAGTTTACCAATATATTTTACCTCTTGGTTTTCAGTCATTTTTGGGATATAATTTGTACCTTCTGCTATGAAGACAATGCATGGAATGGAATCTTACCCACTCCCGAACAACACAGGTAATGTCAGGTCATTTAGGAACATGTGCCAAAATCAGAAGAAACGAGAAATTCTCTCGCGACAACATGAATGTCAGAGTGGGTAGCTGCTGGCTCCAACTTCCTCCTCAAAGCCACAAACATGGACAGCAGTCGCACTCCATGGGAAGTGATCACTTGCACCTTGGTCCATGGAAGTTGACATCAGTCCGACTGACAGTGCCATGATGATGCAGTGAGGTTGTTACTTTACTGATGCCAACTTTAAAGCTGCACTTTAGAGTGTACTGTTACCTTTCATTATAATGCTGTTTCCAGGACAGTTTGTGTGCAGGGACAAACATCCATCACATGGATTGGACCAGAGTGCCCCTCAGAAGAATAACATAAAGAGGAGGCACTAGAGAGTTTAACAACCTTGAAGGTGGGTAAATCCACAGGTCTGAATGAGGTGCATTCTAAGCTGTTAAGGGATGCAAGGGAAGAGATATCAAATGCCCAGGCAATAATTTTCTCTGACCACAGCTGAGGTTCAAAGGACTAGAAGTCTGCTAATGTTATCCCATGATTATGAAAGGGTGGAAGAGATAGACAAGGAAGTTAGAGGGCAGTCAATCTAATTTGGTGGAGGGGACGTTTTTAGAAATAATTCTGAGAGACAGACAACATCTGTTCTTGGAAAGACACAAATAAATCAAAGATGGTCAGCATTAATTTCGTAAAGGTTGTGATTGACAAATTTAATGGAATTTTTGAGGTAGTCAGGAGTGCTGTTAAGGGTAAAGACTGCATTTAATATGGTTTATGTAGAAGCCTTTTCAAAAGGGCCTTCATGGCAGACTAGTCAAGAAGGTAGGGGTCCATGGCATTCAATCCAAAATTGGCTGAAAGGCAGAAAGTGATTGTAGAGGGGTGTCTCTGTGACTACAAGTTTTAAAAAAAAATAATTTATGAGATGGGATAGCATTTCTTGCCGATCCCTAATTGCCTAGAGGACATTTAAGGGTCAACCACATTGCTGTGGGTCTGGAATTGTGGATGGGCCAGACTTAATGGTAAGGTCCTAGGGAGTGTTGTTGAACAAAGAGACCTTGGAGTACAGGTTTTTAACTCCTTGAAAGTGGAGTCACAGGTAGATAGGAGAGTGAAGAAGACGTTTGGTATGCTTTCCTTTATTGGTCAGAGTATTGAGTACAGGAGTTGGGAGGTCATGTTGCGGCTGTACAGGACATTGGTTAGGCGTCTGTTGGAATATTGCGTGCAATTCTGGTCTCTTTCCTATCAGAAAGATGAAGTGAAACTTGAAAGGGTTCAGAAAAGATTTACAAGGATGTTGCCGGCGTTGGAGGATTTGAGCTATAGGGAGATTGCAAGGATGTTGCTGGCGTTGGAGGATTTGAGCTACAGGGAGAGGCTGAACAGGTTGGGGCTGGAGTGTCAGAGGCTGAGGGGTGACCTTATAGAGGTTTATAAAATTATGAGGGGCATGGTTAGGGTAAATAGACAAGTCTTTTCCCTGGGGTCGGGGAAGGCATTTGGATAGGTATATGAATAGGAAGGGTTTGGAGGGATATGGGCCGGGTGCTGGCAGGTGGGACTAGATTGGGTTGGGATATCTAGTTGACATGGACGGGTTGGACCGAAAGGTCTGTTTCCGTGCTGTACATCTCTATGACTCTATGATTCTATGACCAGGAAAGAAGGCAGTTTATTTCCTGAAAGGACACTATTGAACTTGATGGATTTATCCCCAAAACTGATTTCATGGTCATCTTAACTGTAGATGTTTTTCTTAAATTCAAATTCCACTTGCCATGGCATCATATCCCCAGAATATTATTTAGGTCTCTAGACTATTTGTCTAGTGATAATACTGCTCAAACAATTGTCTCCCCTCTAGTTGTCTTGGTGCTGGGTCCTTGCTGTTTGTCATATACGTTAATGATTTGGACTTAAATAATCAGGTTTTGCAGGTGACACAGACATTGGTAGGGTGGCAAATCATGAGGAGGCTAGCCATAAACTGCAGAAGGATATCAATAGACTGGTAAGGTGGATAATAGACTGGTAAGCAGTGGCAAATAGAATTCAACCTGGAAAATATGAGATAATGCATTTAGGTAGGGCTAGCAAGACAAGGGATTACACCATGAATTGTAAGACTTTGGAATGTACTGAAGATAAAACGGACATTGATGTGAATATCCACATTCCTGAGGGTGTTAGAGCAGATAGCTGAGTTTTGTTTTAAGAAGGCATATGGGGTATTAGCCTTTATTAGCTGAGCAGGGAAATTGTGATGGAACTATATAAAATGCTGGTTAGGCCACAACTGGAGTACTGTGTGCAGTTCTTCTTACCACATTATAGGCAGGATATGATTGCACTAGAGAGGGTGCAGGAGACACTGACCAGGATTCAGCCTGCGTTGGCGGGTCTAAGCTATGTAGAAAGATTGTATAGGCTTGAATTGTTTTCTTTAGAGCAGTGAAGTTTGAAAGGGACCTGATTGAAGTGTGTAAGACTAAGGGGCATGGACAAAAAAACACTTCCTTTTCATTAGTATAGGGGTCAATAACCAAAGGATATAATGGTACTTTGCTTCCAATACTTTTTTGAGGAAGAGAAGCTTTGAATATTTTTAAAGCAGATGGAGGTAGGTTCCTCGTATGCAATGGAGGTGAAAGATTAGGGGGTAGGCAGAAATGTGGAGTAATCAAATTAAGTATTATATCATTGAATGGTGGAGCAAATTTGAGGAACCAAATTACTTATAACTGTCCCTTATTTGAATAATTATTGTGATCCTTGCTTGGTATCTCAGAGCTAACTCACTTTGCATCTACTTCTATGCTCATAACATTTCTACCTTGCCTTGCCCTGCTTTTTAATACTTCACTGCCTCATTCAGAACTTGAAGGGTCAAAGTCTTCTGTCTTGCCTTCCTGTTTAGTTTTAATACAAGGCCAGGCAGCTTCTAATGGTTGACAGTAGTGATCAGTCATAGTAGTGGACATTTTACTGTATTGGCACCATGCTATGTCAATGTTACACCTATACAATGTGCCAGCAGTATACCCACTGCATGTCAAATAAATGGCCATGTCTCAAAGCCTCCTAGTTGCAGATATTTTTTGAAGTCAAATTCAATTTGTCATGGTGGGATTTGAATCTGTTTTCCCAGAATATTATTTGGGTCTCTAGACTAAAACTCTAACAGCAATCCTGCTAATATAATTGTCTCCCCTCTAGTAGCGCCCCAATTGACTTGATGCTGGGTCCTTGTTGCTTTTGGCTTTCATTAATAATTTAGAATTAAATGGTCAAGAAGTTTGCAGATGACACAGAAATTAGTAGGATGGTGAGTTGTGAGGAGGCATCAGTCAGGGTGAGAGGTTCCAGTCAGGGAATGCTGGCATGGTAAGTCAAGAGCAGCATTCACTATTAGTCAAGGATTTGGTCACGTTGCTAGGGGGATTGTGACATTGGGAAGTACTTCTGCTGGCTGGTGGGCGCACAGTAGCACAAGCAGGGTATCATGGAGACAGGTTGCATAGCTAATGAGGGTAGATGTGGAGACTAGCATTAGCAGCTCACTTGAGCTTACAGAGACAGATCCTCATTTCACTCCTTACAACTGACTTAATTGGTTTTTCGTAAAATTCAACTTAAATGACCTGATTAGTGATTCCACTTTTCCTGTGTTTCCGATTAATAATTCTCTATTCTCACCCTCTAAGGAACTAACACTCACTTTAGTTACTCATTTTCCTTTCTAAACACTGAAGAAACTCTAACTATCTTTTATATTTCTAGGTACCTTTCTGTCACACTCTAATTTCTCCATCCTTATTTAGTTTAGTCATTCCTTGCTGGTTTCTAAAATCTGTCCATTAATCTGACCTATCAGTAATTTTCACAGTATTCTATGCCTTTTCATTCAATTTTGCACTCCTCATCCTCAAAATGGATGTGAAATTCTAACATGTCGTGACCACATTTGCCACCTGTCTCCTTTTCTACGTAATTCATCCCGTGCACAAAAGTGTGAAATAGTTGGCTCCTTAGTTGGCAGCAGAATATACTGCTCCAAAAAATTGTTTCTAATACTCTTTGTGAACTCATCTTCCAGACAATCTTTGCCAAATTGATTTGTCCAATTTATACAAATATTGAAAAAAAGTCACTTATGATTATTGCAGTACTTTTCTGTATATTATTTTGTTAAGAGCTTCCATATGACTTATGAGGTTTCAGGCCAATTCACAAACAGCAATGTTCTCTGCAAAAATCTGTTCACATTTTGACAGCTGTGACAAAGTCACCGAAGCAGATGAGACAATCTGCATCAGCCTAAAATCAACAACAATATTCTAAAACAATCTTCAAGAAGTCACCCTATCTTGCAATGTTAACAGAACCTTCAAAAAGTTCCAGGATTAGGGTCTTAATTAATGTTCCAAGTTTGTGAGAAGATTTGTAGCTCGGGTGCTCGTTGTTGTGGTTCTGTTCGCCGAGCTGGGAATTTGTGTTGCAGACGTTTCGTCCCCTGTCTAGGTGGCATCCTCAGTGCTTGGGAGCCTCATGTGAAGTGCTTCTGTGGCACTCATCCACAGATTCAATCAATAAGCACATCGACCTGGACCCAATATACCGACCACTGCAACGGACAGCTTGAACTGACAACTGGAAGCGGTAGATTCAAACCACTATAAATGCCGGAGGAAACATCAAAGAAGCGCTTCATATGAGGTTCCCAAGCACTGAGGATGTCACCTAGACAGGGGACGAAACGTCTGCAACACAAATTCCCAGCTCGGCGAACAGAATCTTAATTAATGTCTTCTCCAAAATCTAATCTATTCTTCCTTGAACAATATCCTATCTGCACACCAGATTGCATTGAAATCCATCCATTAGTTTGTGAGATATGATGCTTTCAGACAAACAGACTAACAAATAGAGGTTAGAAACACTCCCTCCAATCACTTTCAGTGGTAGGGAATTAATCCATTACCTTCCTAACCATGCTGGAGCTGTTTCCTTGATGTGGGAGGGGGAACGGGAGGCGAGGAATGTTATTGGCTATTATGATCCCTTAAAAAGAGAAGTTTCCTAGTATTTACTGCAGAGCACAAGACTTCATTCAACAACTATCACAGCAGTAATTAGCTTTTCAAAGTTCTAGCATGGGACAATGAAGGGAAGAATTATAAAAAAAACAGAGGTCATAATGCCCATTGAACTACTCTCAGCAACGTATCTGGCACAAAACACACCCTAACATCAATTTAGAAACAAATTACTACAGATGCTGGAATCTGTACTGAAAACAACAAATGCCAGAGATCACAACGGGTCAGACAGTATCCATGGAGAAAGAACAAACTAATGTTTCAATTCTAGATGATTCTTCATCAGAGCTGCCAGGCAGTGAATCACTCTTTCCTTAGTTACTCTCTTACTCATAATATATGTATAAAATACCTTGGGATTTTCCTTAATCCTACTTACCAAAATATCATGGCCTATTTTAGCCCTCCTAATTCCTGTTTGAGATCTTTTCTATTTCTTTTATATTCCTCAAGGATTGCGTCTGATTCAGTTTCCAAAATCTAACATATGCTTTCTTTTTCTTTTTGATTAAGCTTTTGTTATCTCTTGTTATCCAGGCTTCCTGAATCTTGCCATCCTTATCTTTCATCCTCACAGGAACATGCTGGTCCTGAACATTGATCAACTATTTTTAAAAAGACTCCCACATGTCAGATGTGGATTTATCCTCAAACAGCCACCTCAATCTAATTTTTCCAGTTCCTGTCCAGTACTGTTGTAATTAGCACATGACACAAAGGTGGGTAGAGGGACAGGTAGTGTTGAAGAAGTGGGGAGGCTGCAGAGGTAGACAGGTACTCATTTGATGTGCTTGGTTTAGACACAACATTTTATAACGTACATGAGGATGGTAATAAGTAACTTGGTGAAACCATTCCAAGGCAGAGGCTAACATTTCCAAATTACTGAGCAATAGTAAGCCTTTGCTTTAATAGAGTACCTATGGCATTGCAATCCACAAATTAATGGGTGACTTGCTGTTTCTTTTTGTACCTTTTTGAAGATATTTTGAAGTCAGATGTGGTTTCTCTTTAAAATAACAGAACACCAGCTCAGATTATGCTGTCAGTGCTGAAGGAATGGTGTTTGCTGTTCACCTTGTGACTGCTACTCAAAGGTTTCATGAGCTTATGAGCAGAGCATAATATTATTGGACATCCGATTAAGCAGGGCAACTGGGAACAAATTAAGAAACAGCCAGATGCTTCAAGTGTTCAGATTGAAAATTCCTCACTGAGCTGCACAGAGTCTAAACCAGGGAACATAAAGAAGGAAATTGAAATTAGATTTAAACAATGTGTAGGAAACAAAATAATGGTTGGGAAAGGCAGATTGGATTGAGAGAGAAATAAAATAAACTTCCTCAAAAATTACAGTATGGGTTTTTTGTTCAGAAGTTAATTAATGTTGAAGATTTAAGTAAAATATTTTAAATGTCTTCAGCACTAATTAACCCCTGAAGGCATAATGCAACACATTCGTAAAATTAAATATTTGGGCCAAGAGATTGTTTGGCCATGACTCTCATTTACCCCAATTAAAAAATCATCACATACTCGTGAATTCACTAACCTGAGCTATTTCTGACATCTTAAGGGCAATACTAGTATGCAAGACATCATCTTCAAATTAATGCATACCTTTCAATAGCCAACCGATCAGCAAGGACTGTCCAATTAAGAATTGTACATAGGCTCCCCATAGAACTATAATTGCAGCACAGAAAGAGTACATTAAGCGCATTGTGTCTGCACTGGCTGAATAAACAAGGTATCCAATCTAATCCCATTTTCCAATATCTGGTTCATAGTATATCAGGTTAGTGCGTTTCAGATGCAGTTCTAGATTCCTTATAAATGAGTTGAGGGCTTCTGCCTCAACCATCAGACTGGGTAGTGATATCCAGGCACCTCGCATCTTCTGGGTGAAAATGATTTTCCTCAGGTTCCCTTTTTTATTTTTACCAATCATCTTAAACCTTTGTCCCCAGTACTTAACATCTCTATTAAGGTATACAGGTCTTCCTTGTCCACTCCATCCAAGTCCTTCATTATTTTGAACACATCAATTAAGTCACCCTCCTCTGTACTAAGGGAAGAATCCTTGCTTATCATTTTTTGTCAATGACTACAATTTTCATGCCCCAATTTTCTTGTAAATCTCCACTGTCCTTAAGTATTTTATTTCTTATGGTGACCAGAACTCTACACAAAATTCCAGCTGTGCCCTAATCAGTGTCTTACACAGTTCTGACATCATGTCCCTGCTTTTACATTCAGTATCTCACCCAATGAAGGAAAGCACTCCATTTGCCTTCTTTGACCTAATTGCCTTGCTCTCTTCAGGGACCTGTGGACCTCCACTCCAAGGTATCTCACCTTCCTTACCTCCCCATTTTCCTTGTATTCCCTTGCATGTTTTGGCCTCTCTCTTGAACCTGGAGGGGCAATGGAAGTTCCTTTAACTCAGGAGTATCAATAGACTGCCTTTGTAGGCAAATGAGGAAGAGTGTGCTTAGAGATGGCAACACCCTCTCTCCAACCTTTTAATATTTAAAATAATCAAGACTTTCATCACCATTTCCTGGTGGTGGTGAGAAATATGTAGTCATATAGCCACACATTCATGGAAGGCCCCTGACCCAACCTGGAGCATTTGCTCTGATTTGCTGCCTGACTGCATGCAATTGGTCCCCATCATTTCTATGGACCTGGAGGCATACTGGGAAATTCTGACAGCACACCTAATTAGCACTTAGCTCCTTGAATTGGATGCTTCCTACTTGCCCTGCTGTGCCTTGAAACAGCCCCATCCCTGCCATACCAACTCTGGGAAAATGATCCAGGAGCATGACGGAGCCAGGAATGGGAAACAAATTTCCATGCCTCCTGCTTCTATGCCCTGACCTCTTCATGGGGTAAGCAATCTCCCATTGCCTGAAGAAAGCCTAATATTGGTGATGTTTGGTTATGTGATTGCACTCAGCAAACATAGAACTAACTGCCTGCGACCGAGAAGAAATGTTAGTCTTTCTAACAACTTCCTAATGCCATGATAACTGCTTGCCACAGCAAACAGAACCTCATTCACTTAAAATATATATGTAATTTAAATTTTACACACCCCATGACCCCAAAGTAGTTTTTTTGTGATCTTAATACCTGTCGTGATTATCATTACCTTGAGACCTTTTCAACTGGTAAGCTTAACAAGTCTTTGTGACATGCACCAATAGTAGTGTTGAGAGGAGGCATACACATGCATAAATTATTAGTACAGCACTTCAGGGAGTGCCCAGTAAAAATGAACCAACTTGTAGTATCTATGTCTTCAGACAGTTACAGAAGTGTGGCTGTCAGTAAACATATAGCTGCAATAAAATATAAGCATCTTTTCATACCAAAATGATCAGATTGAAGTAATTGCAATAATTCAAATAAGGGCAATGCAATTTTAGTTATTTATTTGATTTTCAAACAAGGAGCAGAAATGAGTCTGTTGTAATCTTAAAGATACTATTTTGACATTTAATATAAATCATTTTGCCAGCAATCCTGTTATGTTATGTAGAGAATACCTTATGGCATTTTCTCTGGCTGAGGTGTGATTACTTCCTTTCCAAACATGCTATGAGTCTGAGGAGATGCTTCATATTTATTTCCCTTAATATCAGGTGAATTCACTCTCCTGATGCATTCCCAAAGTAGTTTTGACAGTTCCACAGATAGCTTCATCCTTCTTTTGTCTGATATGTGACTGTAGGACTATGGCCTTACATTTCTCACAATGCCTGCAAGCAGCATGTCTGCACTTTATGACACTTTAATGGTTTGGCTAGAGCTTTCCATTTATATTGACAATATTGTTAATAACTCATTTTATATGAAATCTTTTGTATCCCCAGTCCTTTATACTTTCATGTCATAGTTTTGATTGATAATGTGATAGATAAGGTAAGAGTGCTTCAGCAAACAAAGAATTAATTTATTATTTTCTCTCACTGCATTCTGTGTGAAAATCCCTAAGAGAAAATGATGTTGTATTCATATTCATTCTGTAATATGGTCTACATACTGACGCTCTCTATTGCTGTGTGTGGACCTTTAACAGATTATTCATCTTCCAGTTTTGATGGATTCTTGTAATTTATCCTCCTCTATTCTTGGGTTTTGAAATCCCAGAGGAAATCAAGACAATCATTTATAGGTCATTTTTGAATTATAGTTGAATCAGAATTCAAGCTTTTTCTAGGCAACAGATATGATCAAGGTCCTCTGTTTTATGCTTATTGCTCACTGATATTCTTATTGATAACTTTTAATTCCATATCTAAGAGAAAATGTACACAGGAGTCTGTATTCATGTGTTTCAAAGTTTTCCCTTCAGAATATACTATTTCCAAATGAAATTCCTTTTTATTGCATATTTTAAAATAATAATGTCATGGTAGCACATTCTTGGGTTCTTCTCTAGGGGGTGCTACTTGCTTTCCCGTGGATATTTTGGGACGTCCAGTGGTATATATTTCATTTGCCAATTCTACTAGTATATTTGTCCCTCACAATGCTCAGCAGAGGCAGGTGATGTAAGCTTGTTTGTCATTTCTGCAGGCGCTATCTAGTCTTGCCCATTTCAAGTGAGACACTCATTCATTTTGGCTAAAAAAATTATAACCTGTTTATTTGTAGCCACTCTTTGAAAATAAACACCACTACTAAGCTCAGTGGGTTTTCAATTTGTCTCAACCCTTTCCTTCATATAAAACCATGCCATTGGAAAGGCCCATGTTTGACAGCTCTAAACAAAACCATTTTTTTAATGAAAACTAGTTTTACATATTCTGAATAGCTATACTTCAGTGCTCCTTTAATTTAATGAAAGAAGATCGCAAAACAATTTCGATATCTACATTTTGACACCGTTCTGTACTATCATCCTGAAGGTGAATGATGAATATGTAATTTGGCATGTCCACCATTTAACTGAAGATGTTAGATAAAATCGTAAAGCAAGTAAGACCAGTACAGTAGCGCCTCGTCATACGAACGACCCCGTTCACAAACAAATCGGTTTACGAACAGGATTGTACGTAAAATTTTGCTTCAACGTATGTACGAAATTCAAGGTACGAACGAAGGTATGAAGCCCGTGTGCGACCACGTGGTTTCATTGTTCTGCTTTGCTACGAACGCAAAAGCTCTCAGGCCCCGCGTGATCTCATTCAGTTCGTCTTTGGCGCGCGCGCGCTGTGAACATCGTTCGTTGCTACGTCCAAGCATTCTAATGCTTTTTTTTGTTTTTTTGCATTAAATTAGCCTTCATTATGGCTCCTAAGAAAGTGAAAAGTGGTAGTGATAGTGGTGTTAAGAAGCCTAAACCTATTACTGTGGAAACGAAGAAGGAAAGAATAGCTAAACATAGAATGGTGCTCGCGTATCTGATCTCGCTAAGCAGTACGACATGGCGAAACGGATCAATTGGAATTACATTAATTCAAATGGGAAAAATTGATTCAGTTCGCGAACCGGGTCCCGGAACGGATTAAGTTCGTAAGTCGAGGCGCTACTGTATTAGTTGTTTATGGAATGCTATGTGAATCCAATGATTTCATTAGAACCTTTGTTGTTTTCTGACAAACAAGTGTTACACATTTTAATGTATAGGAAACTTTATTATTAATTTAAGTATATTTAGCATCAAAGGCCTGATTTCCTAATTGGGTGCGCCTGGTATGAAGTTGAATTCACAGACCTTGAACTTTTGCTAGTTTAAATTTGATAGATGCAAAATATAATGCTGTGGGTTCATGATTTTCTGATTCATGCAAACCACACCTGGGCATTGTGTACCATGGAGGGGAAGTTGTTGATGGTGATGTTCCCATGTTTTTGCTGTCCTGTCCTTTAAAATAGCCGAGGTCACAGGTTTGGAAGGTGCTTTCTGAAAAACAGTAGTAAGTTGTTGCAGTGCGTCTTATAGATGGTTTACGCTGCTGCTACTGTGCATCAATGCTGGATGAAGTGAATGTTTAAAGTGGTGAATAATGTGTCAGTTAAGTGGGCTGCTTTGTCCTGGATGGTGTTGAGACTCATGAGTGGTGTTGGAGTAGTACTCGCCCAGGCAAATGGGGACTATTCTATCACACACTTGCTTTGTACTTTGCAGCTAGTGGACAAGCTTTGAGAAATCAGGAAATGAATTAATTAGCATAGAATTCTCAGCCTCTGATTCACTTTTGTAGCCACAGGATCTATTTGACAGCTATGGAACAGTTTCTATTCAATAGTAACTCTTAAGATGTTAATAGTGGAATATTCAGTGATGGTAATGCCTTTGAAAGTCAAGGATGTTGGTTGCATTTTCTCTTGTTGGAGATAGTCAGTAACAAATACTTAAGTGGTATGAAAGTTACTTGTCACTGACCAGACCAGGCTTGAATGTTGTCCAGATCTTGCTGATATGGTCATAGAGCACTTCAGTACGTGATTAGATGCAAATGATGCTGAATGTTGTGCAATCATTACCAAATATCTCCACCACTTATCTTGTGCAGGGAAGGTCACTGATGACGTGACTAAAGATGGTTGGGCCAAGAACACTACCCTGAGGAATCACTGCTTTTTGAGTCCAACCAGTGGAGAGTGTTCCCTGAATCTCATTGACCCCAGTTATTTTAGGTTTCTTTGATGCCAAACTTGGTCAACTCTGCCTTGATGTCAAGGGCAGTCATCCTCACTTTCTGTCTGGAATTCTTTCATTCATTTTTGGATTGAGGCAGTAATGAGGTCAGGAACTGAATTGGCCTTGTTCTATCCCAAAACTGAGTATCAATGAGCTGTTGATTATTGAATAAATGCTGCTTGATAGGCAACACCTGTCAGTTTTCTGATGTTTGAGGGACAACTGATGCAGTATTAATTGGCCACATTGAATTGGTCCTGCTCTAGGCAATGTTTTACCACTGGTTAGATGTCAGTACTTTATTTGTACTGGAATAGCTTGTATTGGAGCACAGCTGGTTTTAGAGCACAAGTCTTCGGTATTACTGCTGTAATGTTTTTAATATCCAGTGCTTTCAGACATATCTTGATATTGTATGGAGTGAATCAAATTGGCTGAACATCAGTGAAACTGGGGATCACAGGAAGAGGCCAAGGTGAATTTTCAACTTGACTTTTCTGAATGAAGATCGTTGTGAATGCATTAGCCTTATCGTCTGCACTGATGTATTGGGCTCCCCCATCGTTAAGGAAGGGAATATTTGTGGAGCCTGTTCCTTCAGGGAGTCAGATTAACAGATTCTTTACAGTGTGGAAACAGGCCCTTCAGCCCAACAAGTCCACACTGACCCTCCAAGGAGTAAACCACCCAGACCCATTTCCCTCTGACTAATGCACCTAAAACTATGGGCAATTTAGCACAGCCAATTCACCTGACCTGCACATCTTTAGAATGTGAGAGGAAACCAGAACGAAACCCACGCAGAGAATTTACAAACTCCACACAGGCAGTCACCAGGGGCTGGAATCGAACCTGGGACCCTGGTGCTGTGAGGAAGCAGTGCTAACCATTGAGCCACCGTGCCGCTCTAATTGGTCAGTTATAGAGTCATAGAGTCAAAGAGATGTACAGCATTGAAACAGACCCTTCACTCCAACCCATCCATGCCGACCAGATATCCCAACCCAATCTAGTCCCACCTGCCAGCACCTGGCCCATATCTCTCCAAACCCTTCCTATTCATGTACCCAAGAAAATGCTTCTTAAATTTTGCAATTGTATCAGCCTCCACCACTTCCTCTGGCAGCTCATTCCATACACGTACCACCCTCTGTGTGAAAATGTTGCCCCTTAGGTCTCTTTTATATCTTTGCCCTCTCACCCTAAACCTATGCCCTCTAGTTCTGGCCTCTCCGACCCCAGGGAAAAGACTTTGTCTATTTCCCAACTCCTGTACTCAATACTCTGACCAATAAAGGTAAGCATACCAAACGCCTTCTTCACTATCCTATCTACCTGCGACTCCACTTTCATGGAGCTATGAACCTGCACTCCAAGGTCTCTTTGTTCAGCAACACTCCCTAGGACCTTACCATTCAGTGTATAAGTCCTGCTAAGATTTGCTTTCCCAAAATGCAGCACCTCACATTTATCTGAATTAAACTCCATCTGCCACGTCTTGGCCTATTGGCCAATTTGGTCCAGATGCTGTTGTAATCTGAGGTAACTCTCTTCGCTGTCCACTACTCCTTCAATTTTGGTGTCATCTGCAAACTTACTAACTGTACCTCTTATGCTCACATCCAAATCATTTATGTAAATGATTAGAGGTAGAGGACCCAGCACCGATCCTTGTGGCACTCCACTGGTCACAGGCATCCAGTCTGAAAAACAAACCTCCACCACCACCCTCGGCTTTTACCTTTGAGCCAGTTCTGTATCCAAATGGCTAGTTCTTCCTGTATTCCATGAGATCTAATCAGTCTCCCATGGGGAGCCTTGTCTAACGCCTTACTGAAGTCCATATAGATCACACCTACCGCTCTGCCCTCATCAATTCTCTTTGTTACTTCCTCAGAAGACTCAATCAAATTTGTGAGACATGATTTCCCACACACAAAACCATGTTGACTATCCCTAATCTGTCCATGCCTTTCCAAATACATGCACATCCTATCCCTCAGGATTCCCTCCAACAACTTGCCCACCACTGACGTCAGGCTCACTGGTCTATAATTCCCTGGCTTGTCCTTACCACCCTTCTTAAACAGTGGCACCACGTTATTCAACCTCCAGTCTTCCAGCACCTTACCTGTGACTATCAGTGATACAAATATCCCAGCAAGAGGCTCACCAATCACTTCTCTAGCTTCCCACAGAATTCTAGGGTACACCTGATGAGGTCCTGGGTATTTATCCACCTTTACCTGTTTCAAGACATCCAGCACTTCCTGGACATTTCGCAAGATGTCACCATCTTTTTCCCTACAGTCTATGTCTTCCATATCCTTTTCCACAGTAAATATTGATGCAAAATACTCATTTAGTATTTCCCCCATTTTCTGCGTCTCCACACATAGGCTCCCATGCAGATCTTTGAGGGGCCCTATTCCCTAGTTACCCTTTTATTCTTAATGTATTTGTAAAAACCCTTTGGATTCTCCTTAATTCTATTTGCCAAAGCTATGTCATGTCTCCTTTTTTTGCCCTCCTGATTTCCCTCTTAAGTATACTCTTACTGCCTTTATACTTCTCTCAGGATTCACTTGATCTATCCTGTCTATACCTTACATATGCTTCCTTCTTTTTCTTTACCAAGTCCTCAATTTCTTTCGTCATCCAGCATCCCCTATTCCAACCAGCCTTTCCTTTCACCCTAATAGGAATATACTTTCTAAGGATTCTCGTTATCTCATTTCTGAAGGCTTCCCATTTTCCAGCCGTCCCTTTACCTGTGAACATCTGTCCCCAATCAACTTTCGAAAGTTTTTGCCTAATACTGTCAAAATTGGCCTTTCTCCAAATTAGAACTTCAACTATTAGATCTGGTCTATCCTTTTCCATCACTATTTTAAATCTAATAGAATGATGGTCGCTGGCCCCAAAGTGCTCCCCCACTGACACCTCAGTCACCTGCCCTACCTTATTTCCCAAGAGTAGGTCAAGCTTTGTACCTTCTCTAGTAGGTACATCCACATACCGAATCAGAAAATTTTCTTGTACACACTTAACAAATTCCTCTCCATCTAAACCCTTAACACTATGGCAGTCCCAGTCTATGTTTGGAAAGTTAAAATCCCCTGCCATAACTACACTATTATTCTTACAGATAGCTGAGATCTCCTTACAAGTTTGTTTCTCAATTTCCCTCTGACTATTACGGGGTCCATAATACAATCCCAATAAGGTGATCATCCCTTTCTTATTTCTCAGTTCCACCCAAATAACTTCCCTGGATGTATTTCTGGGAATATCCTCCCTCAGCACAGTTGTAATGCTATCCCTTATCAAAAATGCCACCCCCCTTCCTCTCTTGCCTCCCTTTCTATCTTTCCTGTAGCATTTGTATCCTGGAACATTAAGCTGTCAGTCCTGCTCATCCCTGAGCCAT
Source organism: Chiloscyllium plagiosum (assembly GCF_004010195.1). Taxonomy (NCBI): domain Eukaryota; kingdom Metazoa; phylum Chordata; class Chondrichthyes; order Orectolobiformes; family Hemiscylliidae; genus Chiloscyllium; species Chiloscyllium plagiosum. Next base: position 90,170,898 of record NC_057713.1, read on the forward strand.
GTTTCTGTAAGTGCTATGAGTTCAGTAAGCCCTGAGTTCATCTGCCTTCCCTGTTAGGCCACTTGCATTGAAATAAATGCAGCTTAATTGATTAGTCTTACCTTGTCCCTGCCTGCCCTGACTGTTTGACTCGCCTCTGTTCTCAACTGTACCAGTCTCAGATTGATCTCTTTCCTCACTATCTCCCTGGGTCCCACCCCCACTGCCTTACTACTTTAAATCCTCCCGATCAGCTCTAGCAGTTGGTGGAAAATGTTCAAAATCTATCTTATTTGGTTACAAGGAAATGCCACACAAGATGGAGGATATACTTAATGTTAAGGCACACGTAATTTCAACAAGCTTTCTGTTATAGTCGCTTCTACCAACCCCTTCGTGGACAAATGCCTCTGCTACAGATCGATTGGTGAGAATCTGGTAAAGTACAGTTTTCTCTCTTACTGGTTCCCTCATCATCAGACACAGACTCAGTCTAGTAGTTTTAAACTTTAGGACTTGTCCAACTCAGTCAGTGGTGGTGTTATCAAGCCATTCCTGGTGTTGCGCATTGAAGTCCTCACCCAGTGTGCGTTCTGTGTCCTTGCCACCCTCAGTGCTACCTCGAAGTGGTGGTCAACATAGAGAAGTACTGATTCATCAGTTGAGGGGTGGTAAAGGGCAGAAAGTATCCTTGTCCATCTTTGACTGAAAACATAAGATCTCATGGAGTCTGGAGCCAATATTGAGGACTCTTAACTGGGCAATTCCATCTCGATTGTGTACCATCTCAGGTACGTCTACCCTGCTGGTGGAGCAGGGCGCACCTATATCTTGATGGTTGCGTCGGTAACATCAATTGTAAAGTATGATTTTTGTAAGAATTACTTTGTTAGGCTGTTGCTTGATTAGTCTGTGAAACAGCTCACATTTGGGGGAAGCCCCCAAATGTTAATAAGGGCTTTGTGTTGTTGACCTGGCTGTGTTTGCTGTTATTGATTCTGGCACCTTAATTCAATGTCGGGTGGTTCATCCAGTTTGGTTGTTTTGATCAACCATTGCAGTGATCAGATATGTGATGAAACCCATTTCCTAATTGTTCAAATGTACTAAAGAAGGTGCATTCTCTGTGAAATTTAATTTACAGCACACTCAATTTCAGAGTGGCAATGTGGCAACATTCAATTCTGCTATTAGGTTGGGGGCTTATTACAAGCTTTTTGTTAGGTCACTCAGAACAGTTCAGGTGTCACTGAAAAGCAGTTCCAAAGTCACAGTTTGTTGGAGAAATACACAGAAACAAGGATAGACTCCAGTTAGCTGTGCTACTGAGATGGCTGCGATGAGCTGGAGTCTTAACATAGAATAAGTCCTGGGGAACTCAGAAATTAGGAAAGTCATTGGTTCTGTGTTGGAGAAGTTGCGAAGGGTTCAGAACAAGCCTGCAAACATAAATACTTAGTGCAGCTGCAAGAGTGATGGTTAAAAAACTTATGAGGAGTATGTGTTTGATGTAACTGAGCAAGATTAGAGCTGGGGAAAAAGCCGGAGAGTAAGATTTGCTCATTGAGGTTAGTTGGGGAAGAGCTGGAAATATATCTATAAATGAGTACTGGAGTGCAGTTTCTGATTCCAGGGGTGAGTAGACCCAGGACAGGAGGCTAATTGAGCAGAAGTGGAGCAGTCATTGAGGCTGTATATGACAGAACTGTTCTGTTTCAAGGCCAGAGTTTCAAATGTGAAGAATTATAATTCCTTCTGACGTTTGATAGAATTTTATGATCCATCACGTCATTAATGTCTGGGGAGAGCTACTCAGAAATCTGTGGGATTTGTTGATGGCATTTGTGATTTATTGTGTGTTAAATCACAAAATATTACCTATGTTTAGTTATGATAATTCTGGGCATTAGAAATAAACCGTTCATTTTTTAAATTCATTCACAGGATGAGGGTGTCACTTGCTAGGCCAACATTTATTGCCAATCCTAATGTATTGTAGAATGTAACACTGTTCCAACTTTTGTAGCAATGTTTTGTTATTTGTTCAAAACCTTGGAATCTTGTTGTTTTATTCTCTTTGCACATACCCTGCAACTCAGCTTTTGTGTACTTTAGAAATAATAGTACTGGTCCTTAACCAAATCATGACATAATTTGGTACTTCATTCGCTGTAAAGTGATTTTGGATGACCTATTGTGAAAAGCACAATACCAGTCTTCCTGTCAGAATTTATTTCTATTAAGAGTCACACCACACCCTGCTTTGCCTTTGTAACAACTGAGGAGATAGCTTGTGCATAGGTTTCAAACATCCATACTAGCTCACATGGTGAAACTATTATTGCACATGCAAACCATGCTATTATCCAAATAGTTATATGCAGTGTGGACTCATTTTCTATAGGTAAGATACTCAGAATGTTTATGAGCATGACTAATGTTACTGAATCTGAGAAAGAGTGTGCATTGTACTTAATTTCATGGCTCTCTGCAATTCCACTGACACCAGTTGGTCTCTTGTATCCTCATCCATTTATCACGTGTGTTGTGACAGCGAGCAACAGAGGTTCTTGTAACAGGTGGAACATATGTTTGAGTTTCCTCTTTTTTTCACTCATAATCCACCTCATGTAAGGCTCCCAAATAAGGATGAGATGCATGAAACATGTTTGATCTTAGTCCTCTCCAACACGGGAGCTCTGACACAAAATGGTTACACCTCGAAAAATCCCTAGCTTGAACTTAACTAATTCAACAAAACACAACAATTGACTGTGGTATTCCCCTGCTCTGTTGAGCTTTGTTACTCAGCAGATACACTGGCTAATCACTGGGGAGCACTTAAATTGCTAAGTCAATGAAATCACATGAAAGTTGAAAAATAATCCCAGAGCAACTGCAGCATAGAGAGGTGCACACTTTACATTCAACACGAGAAAGGGTTTCCATGTCCATTTAAATTTGTTATAGTGAACTTTTCTTTGCAGAATTTCCAAGGACTGGTGTTATAGACCAGACCAACTATACCAGACCCCTTCAAATATATCAAGGGTTTAGCCTAGACCCCAAGTTTTATCATAGTTTATGGTAAATGTAAGGTGCTGTGTTCCAGATGTAACTTGATTGGTCACATTATTCAGCTTTAAGCAAAATGCACTTCATTTTTTTTACATGTTATTCCTACACCCAGTTAAAATACAAACAAAAGAAAGAGAATTGATATAACTTTAGCTGTATTGGAAAATGTAACAGCATAATAGATTATTTAACTGTTAAACAGTAACTGTTTCCACATAGTAACGTGCCATAAATACACACGTGGCAAAGAAGAATTGAGGAAAATAGATTGTTTAACATGCGATGTTTCTGTAGTCCAGGAGGAAATAATGCCAAGAAAGTATTCTGGTAGGGAGAGAGCTCCACCTTTATGCTGAAACTGAGAGAGATGTATAACAAGCTTTCAGAACCAACTTCAAAACTCCAACAATAACTGAAAGCTAAACTAAAATCCTGGGTCTGTGGAAATCTGACTCCATCCATTCATGTTGCTTCTATTTTTCTAACTTTTAAAAATCCCAGGGTCTCGCAAGCTGTTTACTTTATTGGCTTCAAAGAGATAAGTCTTTACCTCTGTCTCAAAACCTCTTTTGAAAAGAAAATGAAAAAATACACCTCTTAAAGCCATAGTATCATCACACTGGGTATATATTTTTACCTATACAGCACTGGAACCTGCTGGCAGCTGCTGGACTTCATGATTGCCAAGACCACATTTTATTGGCACAGGTCTTTGGGAAACAGAATAACTTCTTCCTTAACAGCATTGCTGATGTGCCTACACTGCATGGATTAAATCAGTTCAAGATTGCAGCTCAGCATTATCGTCCCAAAGGCAGTTAGAGCTGTGCAACAAATACTGGTCCAAACAGCGACACCCATGTCCTGTGAAAGAATTTTTAAAATCATGCACAAAAAAGTTGCACTCTTGTCATACTAAGCCCTTTATTTTTTAAGTGTTTGACAACTTTCTGTTCTTTGATGAAAGGAAAGTCAAATGTTGACATAGATATCAATGGATAGGTTAGAGTTGAGTGTGGTGCTGGAAAAGCATAGCAGGTCAGGCAGCATCGAGGAGCAGGAAAATCGACGTTTCAGAAAAAAGCCCTTCATCATGAGATGGCAGATGTTAGATATGCCAATGAGAGGAGGTATATCGACCTCCTTGACAGTACGGCAGAGGCTAATCTGCAGATCACTGTGTGCCTTAGTCTGTAAGATGTCACTTTGGCATTTGGTCTGATTTGATCCCTTCACGGTAAGCCCAGAAAATTCACCATGCTCCTTGGTTGTTACTGTGAGTAGCTATCCTACTTTGCCTCTATTCTGCCTGGAGAAAGTGAAGACTGCAGATGCTGGAGATCAGAATCGAAAAGTGTGGCGTTGGAATGGCATAGCAGGTCAGGCAGCATCAGATGAAGGGCTTATGCCCAAAATATTGACTCTCCTGTTCCTCGGATGCTGCCATTTCAGTGCCACACTTTTCAACTCTATTCTGCTGGGTTCAAGACCATATATTGTGACATTGGTATCAGCCAGTCATGTTGAAGGAAGGCAACCTCCCCACAATCCAAAGAGTCTAACTTTGGATGTACTAATTGGGCATATTTGGGCACTTATTCTGAAATAACAGTTTCACAGATTTTCAAACCCCAAGTGTTTTAAGAAGAAACATAACTGAGCGATCATGGCATGTTAAGACCGATATTGTGCAAATGATTACAGGTTGATTATGGTATGACTAAGGTAGGAGGAGAGTTCTGTTTTTCTCAAGTTCCACTACTCTACTGGTGACAGCTTATATTTAAATGCCAAGTAAATGTTTTGTTCAGTTATCAATATGGTCAGTTATAAATACCGATCTCTCCACTTCAGAATACAGATCAAACAGTCAGATTTCTTCAATAAACAATAAAATAAATAATTTATTAAAACCTAAGAAGTTGTTTAGTAAAGGTGCAAAGCTTACTAACATTCAGTTTTGAATGTGACAGTATAAAAAGAAAATCTTTTAAAACTCAAGCGTGTAGACACACACCAGTTAAAGAATTTTTTTTGTAACAGAGACGAGCTTTTCTTTTAAAAGCTTTGACAAAGTAATTGTTTGTTCTTGAAGAGAAATGATGAGATATGAATTATTCCAGATGGCTTTCAGTCTGGCATCCTGGTACAATGCAGATGGGTGTCACTATACACAGATGGTTATTACTAGACACACGAGGATGTCCCTGGGATTTCTTCAAATACAGTTCATTCAGCAGATGCCAAGAGATGCCTTCTTGAAGCTTCTATGGAGAATGGCTGAAGCAGTTTTTTTTTCAGTACTCACACTCCATTCTTCAAAAGGGTCACTCAAAAAGATGAGAAGAAATGGGTTGATTGGCTTCTCTCTTGATAGACTATGAAACAACTGTACTTCAAACAATCTCAAGTGGCCAACTACTGACAGCAGTGAACTCAAACATGCGACTTCCAATAAATCCAAGCAGTTTCATTGGCTATCCACCTAGGCTGTTCATTTAGCTTGAGACAAGCAGCTTAAGCCAACTCCACTAAATGGTTTTAAGAATATAAGATCATATGAAATAGGAGCAGGAGTAGGCCATCTGGCCCATTGAGCCTGCTCTGCCATTCAATAAGATCTTGGCTTATCTTTTCATGGACTCAGCACACCATAACCCTTAATTCCTTTACTGTTCAAATATCGATCTATTTTTGCCTTACAAACATTCAGTGAGTACTTCAAATGAACCAATTTTCACAATCTTTTAGACATGTATCCTCAAGAATATTAATAATGGAAGTGCCTTCATAGCAATCATTTATTGAAGACGTGTCTACTATGGAAAATAACAGATAAAGTAAACTTATTATGGTTCTGTTCGCCGAGCTGGGAATTTGTATTGCAGACATTTCGTCCCCTGTCTAGGCGACATCCTCAGTGCTTGGGAGCCTCCTGTGAAGCGCTTCTGTGATCTTTCCTCCGGCATTTGTAGTGATTTGAATCTGCCACTTCCGGTTGTCAGTTCCAGCTGTCCGTTGCAGTGGTCGGTATATTGGGTCCAGGTCGATGTGCTTATTGATTGAATCTGTGGATGAATGCCATGCCTCTAGGAATTCCCTAGCTGTTCTCTGTTTGGCTTGTCCTATAATAGTAGTGTTGTCCCAGTCGAACTCATGTTGTTTGTCATCTGCGTGTGTGGCTACTAAGGATAACTGGTCGTGTCATTTCGTGGCTAGTTGGTGTTCATGGATGCAGATCGTTAGCTGTCTTCCTCTTTGTCCTATGTAGTGTTTTGTGCAGTCCTTGCATGGGATTTTGTACACTACATTGGTTTTGCTAAACAGGAAGACAGCTAACGATCCGCATCCATGAACACCAACTAGCCACGAAACGACACAACCAGCTATCCTTAGTAGGCACACAAGCAGATGACAAACAACATGAGTTTGACTGGGACAACACTACTATTATAGGACAAGCCAAACAGAGAACAGCCAGGGAATTCCTAGAGGCATGGCACTCATTCACAGATTCAATCAATAAGCACATCGACCTGGACCCAATATACCAACCACTGCCACGGACAGCTGGAACTGACAACCGGAAGCAGCAGATTCAAATCACTACAAATGCTGGAGGAAAGATCACAGAAGCGTTTCACAGGAGGCTCCCAAACACTGAGGATGTCACCTTGACAGGGGATGAAACGTCTGCAACACAAATTCCCAGCTCGGCGAACAGAACCACAACAACCAGCACTCGAGCTACAAATCTTCTCCCAAACTTTGAAAGTAAACTTAAATATTTCATATCTCATTTTAAAAATATTCTGTGGAAATGTCAGCATTAGTATTTGTTTTAGCATTACAAAAATTTTGTTTGGATAGAATATTAGATTTCTAATGGGCTGGCTTTTCTGCTTCATTTTCAATCTTATTGGACATTTTCCAAAGTCAAGAAATATGACAATTAGTCATGCCTGATCCTAGTTATTTTATATCATCCACAAGACTTATAGGTTTTCTGCACAAGTGAAGTTTATATGAATTGGAACTGCTGGCCAAGAAGAATAGGAAAATATGTTCTCAAATTTGAACACCGCCTTTCTAAAATATTAAATTGTTTAATTATTTCCTATTATAAATAGTAAACTAATAGTATACCAAAACATTAAGACTGAAATTGTCCACACTGTAGACCCATAGAGGTTGCCAGAAAAGGGGCCATTCATTCCATTATGTCAGTGTTTTACTGGCTGACAGAGCAATCCAAACCTAACTTGACTGTCCTTTGACTCCTTGTATGTTTGCAGCTTCCTCTCATAAAATGATCCAACTCCCTAACCAGACAAAATAGTTCTGCTGTAGTTCCAAACACTTGCTAAAGTTAGTAATTACTATTAATTTGTAATTGCTCTTAGTAATTAATTACTATTACTATTGCTCTACATTTAAAGTTGTATAATGCAAATACAATTCTGCATGAATATGCCATGGCTAAATACACTTCTGGAATTGGTTGTGATTAATTTTCAACTATGTACAAGACAACTCTGGAATTTCTTTTGTTTTTGTGCACCTTTGAAAAAAATATTCGGCCAAATTTACTAGTCTTTTGATCTTCATACCAACCCGACCATCCTCCTGGCCACCTGACTATGCATCTCCTGATCTTCTACACAGGAACTGAGTACTGCCCATACTATATGCAGCCAGCTTTCTTGCTTGAGGAAGTAAAAGTATTGTGCAGTCGCACCTGAAAGGGATCATTTCACAAAGTCACCTGTATGTTTATTGAAGAATGAGTTTTGTATCTATTTCAGTCATCTGATAAGTTCTGATAGGCAGCTTCACCTATTTCAGATTGTATTATCATGGGATGTGGATGACATTGCCAAGGCTGGCATTTCTTGTCTATAGCCCCTGAACTGAGCAGCTTGCTAAGGCCATTTCAGGGGGCAGTTGAGGATCATTTTTGTGGATGTGGAGCCATATTGTAGACCAGCCTGGGTACAGATGACAGATTTCCTTCCCAAAAGGACAATAGTAAACCAGATGAGTTTTCATGGCAATCAACAATAGTTTTGGAGTATTACTGTTTCCAGGGATGGAATCCTCCTCTCTTGAGGAGCAGCATAGAAATTGGCAGGAGAGAAATATAGTTGGGTGACTCAGAGTTGGGAAATATGCACTGGCTCCCTGCCACTACAGGAGTTCAGTTCTGGACTGGAGTGCTTGCGGTTTATGTTACTCATCCGTCACAAATTGACCTCCTTCAGTGGTCAATTAACAACCTTCACTCCTTTTCTGCAATTAACTCTCCTAGGCAGACGAGACTTGTAGCACCTTTCCCAGTCAGTAAAATGGAGCAGCCTGTCTGCCCAGTTAGGATTTGGACTGGGGACATCTCAGTCTTCCCAGTCCAACAGCTGAAAGGTCTCAAAGCCCTCCAACTCGCAGTCTCTCCAACTCCCAACCCTGCAATCATCTCTGAAAAGTCACCCAACATGCTTGGATTCTGGTGGTGTTGTTACACTGACAGCTCTGGCCTCTGAAACAGCCTCTGATTTGCCGGCAGCTTCAGACAGGATGGGACATCACTGTCCCAGCAAGTGATATGCCAAGAAACCACATTTATTGCTGCCTAATGTGCACAAATCTTATGAGCTTTGGTGATGGGTGTCCTGCGTGCTATGGCATCCATTACAATACATCAAAGAAAGCTTAGTTTTCAATTCAAGATTTTTTTTATTGCATTCAATATTGATCAGTTTTAGACCACAGAGCATTAGTCTTGCCCAGTGATATTAGCACCACAGGATACCACCATCTCATATTCAATGTCATGCTACTCTGTGATGGCCACCTTCGTTTCCATCAAAGAACTGGAGTCACAGGACAAAAATCTTAAAATTCAGTCCAATAATCATAAGCAAAAATGCAGACTTTTTTTTGCAAGGTAAATTTATCTATTGTCCTATAGAGATCCCAAAACAAAGGATCATCATTGACAATTCAGAACAGATAACACACAAATAAAAACCAGACATTTTGAGGTAAAATAAATTTGGGTTGCCAATCAATAGCAAACTGGCAGCCTTTAATAAACTTGTAACTCAGCATGAGAACAACACTAAATGCCTTGTGACGTACAGAATACATTGACATCACCCAGTATAAAAGTACACTGTGTCTAATAGGTTGCTGCTGCTTTTCTCGCAACTCTCCAATGTAAAAAAGTACAATCGATGCTTCCAGCACTAAACACATTGCTAAGGTGAACATGAAAACTGTTGTGTATTACTGTGACATTACTGTCTTGAAGTTCTTGAAGAGAAGCGTTGAGATATGAACTATCCCAGGTGGCTTTCAGTCTGGCAGCCTGATACATGTAGATGGGTGTCACTATACACACACGGTTATTACTAGACACACGAGGATATCCCTGGGATTTCTGCAAATACAGTTCATGCAGAAGATGCCAAGAGATGCCTTCAGACGGGATGGGACATCGCTATCCCAGCAAGTGATGTGCCAAAAAACCCATCTATAGCTGCTTAATATGCACAAATCTTGAGGGCTTTGGTGATGAGTGTCATGTGTGCTATGGCATCCATTACAATACGTCAAAGAAATCAAAGTATGGGGGCATTTCACATTACAAGCACCTCACATGAAGAGACATGCACAACAATCACTTTTCAGAGCTTTGGAACCAAACAATATTTAAATAGAAGAATGTTGCAAAACACTTGAATTTAAAATAAAAGTCTATATTATCTAATCAACCTGTTCAGCGATATTATTACACATTCTTGGAGTGGGTAGGACTTAAACCCAGGCCTCTAGGCTCAAAGGGAAGGACACTACACTGTACCACAAGAGCCACAGATCTGTTTTGAACAATGATAGAACAAACTGCTAATTTTCTTTATTTCTGGATTTTTAACTTTGCTTTGGAACTAGCCTAACTTGAGAATCAATATCATTTACATATTACCAATTTTACCCAATATGTTAAATTTACCACCTGGCAACTGGTGCTTTAAAAAAGGGGGCAAGCCCCCTGATTCTACTAGCTTTGACAGACATCCGTGGGACATACTGTGCTGGGCATTTCTCTGAAAACAATCTTGAAAGACCTCGGATGGAATAAGAACATAGGAATAGGAGTAGGTTGTTTGGCCTCTCGAACCTGCTCAACTATCCAATGGGATAATGGCTGATTTGCCAATCCTCACATCTACGTTCTTATGCTTTCCTGGACTGATTAAGAATTTATCTCAGTCTTAAATATACACAAGGACTCTGGCCCCACAGTTCTCTGTGGAAAGATGTTCCAAAGACTCATAATCCTCTGAGAGAAGAGATTCTTCCTCATCTCAGTCTTAAATTGGTGCTCCTTTATTCTGAGATTGTGACCTCTGGTTCTAAACTCTCCCATGAGGGAAAACATCCCTTCACCATTTATCCTGTCAAGCCCCTTAAGAATCTATATGTTTCAATTAGATCATCTCTTATTTTTCCAAACTACAGTGAGTAAAGTTCCAATCTGTTTAGCTTTTGCTCATAAGACAATCCTTTCAAACTAGGTTCGCTAAGTTGATTTTGGGTATGGAGGATTTTCTTGTTGAAAGGGTGAGTAGGTTGGACTTGTACTCATTGGAGTTTAGAAGAATGAGAGGAGGCCTTATTGAAACATATTTGTTCATAAGGAGGCTTGAGAAGGTCAATGGGGAGAAGTTGTTTGGAGGAGAGTCTAGGATCAGAGGGTTCAATAGCCCAAATGGTCTACTTCTGTTCTTACATCTGACAGTCTGATGGTCTTTATTCAGGAAACCAATGAGGAATATGCAGCTGAAAATTAGGTTTAAAATAATAGCATTGGAAATTCTAGCAGGGCTAAAATACAGATAAAACAGTTTAAGCAAGGAAGAAACAAAGGATTTTATGGTTTTATCAGTTTCATTTCATTCAAATTTGGCTTTTCTGAAGGCTGTATGTTAAATTTTGACATTAAAGTAACTGGTTTGTCAGTAATCATTTGCTGTCTGTCATACAAGCTTGAAACTTGAAGTTGGTATAAAATTACATATAGTTTAATAATATCTTTACAATACTTTTAAACAAGCTGCTCAAGTCAAAGGGGTTATCCATCTTGTAAATCCATTATTCCATTGTACATCTTGATGGCATAGGATTGCTCCCAGCCATGTTTAACCATTAAATAGTGTATTATTATTTCACATAAATCAAATTGAGATGTGTGAATTCATAAATTTTACATTTACACAGACTGTATTTAACTTCTAGTTCACTGCTTAGGAAATACATTTCAGCAATGGAGTGAACTAAGTAATTCCAATTTTCAAAGAACTTAAGTCAGTAAGCTGTGGGGAAAAGTGAAATTCTGAAAATCATTCTGGGAAAAAATATAAATGTTAGCTCCGCTAATGCAGAGAGTTCCGCAGGGCCAGTGTCCATGATGTGTAGATTTTTATAATTTGTGAAAATGAAAGAGTTCCCATGGGAGTTCAAGTCTTTAACTAGAAATAAAACTTGATTACTTGTAGATCCACTAGGTGTCAGTTCATCTGATATCTAAAGATAAAGGCAAGTTAAATGAAGGGAAAAAAAAATTCTGTGCATTGTTGCAGGTTATGTCAAAGGACTTTTTGAAAAGTAAAAGTGCAATTAATTGACTCAAATAGGGCTGACCTTCTATGGGGCCCACAGAATAATGCTATGTTTCATTGATCTTATTAACATTATCATTAGAATAAGGTTTACAAGAACCATGGTTTGGACTCCTTATAAGGGAAAGTGATGACATTGTGATATCATCAATCATCTAGTATTCTAGAGACCCAGGTACTGCTCTGGGATCTGGGAACGAACTCTATTATGACCGATGATGAAAGTTGAATTGAATGAAAAAGTCTGGATTTAAAATTTTAATGACAATTGTTGATTATTGTAAAAACACCATCTAATTCACTAATGTCCTTTTGGAAGGAAATCTGGCTTACATGTGATTCTACAGCCAAAGCAATGTGGTTACTTCTAAAATGACCTAGCTGGCTACTCAATTGTATTAACCTCTTGAAAGTTTCAAAAAAGAAATGGAACCAGATGAACAACCTGGCCACCAGCAGTGACAACAGAAAATGTAGCCTGGTCAACCCTGGTAAGTCTTCCTTATTAACATCTGGGGCCTGGTATCAAAACTGGGAGAATGGTCTCTCAAGCATGATCCCATGATGGTGAGACATAGATGTACTCACAGAATCGTACCTTAAAGACAATAAACCAGACATCACCACAATGGGTATAGCCTGCCCCACTGGCAGGACAGACTCAGAGAGGTGGTGGCTCAGTGGTATACATGGGGCGGGAACTTAACCTGGGAGTCCTCAATGTTGGCACTGAACTCTATAAAATGTCATGGCATTGGGTGAAACATGGGCTGGTTACCATGTACTACTTGCCCTCAGCTGATGAATCAGTGCCCCTCCATGTTGAATGCTACCTGGAGGAAGTACTGATCATGGCAAGGATACAGGAAGTTTTCTGGATAGGGGAATCTTCAATGTCAAACATTAGGAGTATCTGAGCAGCATGACTACTAATCAAGCTAATCAAGTCCCAAAGGACATCACTGTTGACTAGGTTGTGAGGGAACCATAAGGGGGGACAAAATACTTGTTCTCCTCCTCGCCAATCTGCATACCACAGAGACATTTGTCTATCATAATACTGGGAAGAGTGATCATCACACAGTCCTTGTGGAGATAAGGTTCACCTTCACATTAAGGATACCTTACATTGTGTTGTATGGCACTATTATATGCTATTACTGGGATTTCTCACAAAATTGAAAAGTGGAGGTGAAAAAAGGCCTGAAACAGTGGGAGGATACATTTGGAGCTGAAAATGTGTTGCTGGAAAAGCGCAGTAGGTCAGGCAGCATCCAGGGGACAGGAGAATCGATGTTTCGGGCATAAGCCCTTCTTCAGGAATGAGGAAAGTTTGTCCAGCAGGCTAAGATAAAAGGTAGGGAGGAGGGACTTGGGGGAGGGG
>NC_057713.1:90185782-90218008 GCF_004010195.1 Chiloscyllium plagiosum
ATAAGGCGTTGGGGTCCGGGGAAGCGAAAATCATGGAGCAGGTGGAGGGCGTGGGTGGTGTCCCGAACGTAGGTGGGGAGTTCTTGGACTAAGGGGGACAGGACGGTGTCAAGGTATGCGGAGATGAGTTCGGTGGGGCAGGAGCAGGCGGAGACAATGGGTCGGCCGGGGCAGTCAGGTTTGTGGATTTTGGGCAGGAGGTAGAAGCGGGAGGTGCGGGGTTGTGGGACTATGAGTTTGGAGGCGGTGGATGGGAGATCCCCCGAGGTGATGAGGTTATGGACGGTCTGGGAGATGATGGTTTGGTGGTGGGGGGTGGGGTCATGGTCAAGGGGGCAGTAGGAGGAGGTATCTGCGAGCTGGCGTTTGGCCTCAGCGGTGTAGAGGTCGGTGCGCCAAACTACTACCGCGCCTCCCTTGTCTGCTGGTTTGATAGTGAGGTTGGGGTTGCAACGGAGTGAGTGGAGGGCTGCGCGTTCCGAGGGTGAGAGGTTGGAGTGGGTGAGAGGGGTGGGGGAGTTCAGGTGGTGGTTAATATCGCGGCGGCAGTTGGCTATGCAGAGGTCGAGGGCAGGTAGGGGGCCAGCACGGGGTGTCCAGGTGGATGGGGTGTGTTGGAGGTGTGAGAAGGGGTCGTCAGAGGGTGGGCGAGAGTCTTGGTTAAAGAAGTAGGCACGGAGGCGAAGGCGGCGGAAGAATTGTTCGATGTCACGCCGCGTGTTGAACTCATTAATCCGAGAGCGCAGGGGAATGAAGGTGAGGCCTCTGCTGAGGACTGATACATTTGGAGCATAGTGAAAGCAATGCTAAATGCAGTGGTCTGTAGAGGCTTGGGAACATGGTAGGAGACTCAGTTGGGGAAATAGTTCAGAAACGTAGGGGTGCGGTAAGAAGTAGGATGAATGGGGAGAGGCAACATCAAACAGCTGTTACTGGTTGTCAAATGATCCACTTTTCACCCTCTAACCCTGCAGGCTTGAGCTTGCTCCACATGAAAAGGTTTCTGTGCTTTGTGGACTCACCAGGGCTCATGCAGCAGACCTAACTTGTTGGAGTCTAAACTGCCTGTCAAACCTTTTATTCTGAATAAGATGTTTGTCACTTTCAGAAGAAAACAAAATATAAAATTATGAAAAAATAACTAACCCATTTATTAGAATATTAAGTTTTATGTTTTGCTAGCCAAAATTGTAGAATACTTGACAAGATGTCTTTCACACTGAATCAAATTATACATTGTGGATACATTGGATCACTCCACAGCAAACTGAATCAATTTATAAATTCCATCCTGCTGAGTATGTCTTGCCCACAAAAGAAAACCTCCGCAATCTGGACCAATCCACCTGAGTTGAAAATACTTACAGGTTAAACTTTGTCTTTTTGAGTAATTAGGATAAATACTTTGACCCCGGTCACTATATGAAGAGCAAGGAATTATTTTCAAGTCATCTTGCTCCAGATAAGTTCATTACTTCTTTTGCCTAAATACTGATCGTCACTATATAAATAATTGCCTATATACACCAAAATAGTCGGTTCTGAGAGATGTAATAAAAGTTTTTATCATCTCTTTCCAACTGGGTTACTTCCTAATCGAGCAGCAAAGAAATTGTATATTTTCACTAAAGATCTGGATTTGAGTTAGGTGCCATATTTTGGAAATCTGAAATATTTCTTATGTTGACAATGTTTTGTTTAGTGATCATATGAACAAAGTTTAGAAAAAGGCAAATTATGAAATTTCTTACTCGAACTTAAGTCAGCCACAATCTGTGTTTCATCAGATCAATTTTTATTCAATCATAGTTGTTGGGCATTCAAAGGCCCAAGTCCTCTCTGTGACTGAGAGACAAGTGAAAAAAAAATTTTTTTTTATAACTTTGTTGTTCCAAAAAACTCTGGTATGGTAGCAACTCCCTTTGGACCATTTAATGTTGTTGTACAGTAAGGTAAAGTTTTGTGCTTCAAAGCTCTGTTCATTTCTGACTTATCTTGCCATATGTTCTTTAAAGTTGACATAGCCTGAATGGAACATTAGAACAGGACTAATTTATTCAACCTGTTGAGCCTGTTCTCTCATTTAGTAAGATAATGTCTAATCATACTCTTGAGCAATAGTAAAATGATGGAAGGTGTGGTCAATCACACTAACACGCAGTACCCACTTCGCAATAACTTGCTCAGTGACACCCAGTTTGGTCTCTGCCAGAACCACTCAGTTCCTGACTTCACTAAACCCTTGGTTTAAACATGGACAAAAGAACTGAATTCCAGAGGTGGGATGGCAGTGACAGCCCTTGATATCAAGACCACATTTCTCTTGGCAGAGTTTCAGTTTCTCTGAAGGAGCCCTAGCAAAACCAAAATCAATGGGTTTCAAGTGAAAAGCCCTCTGCAGGTTGGAGTCATATTTAACACAAAGGAAGATGGTTGTGGTTATTGGTGGGCAGTCATCTCAGCTTTAGGACATCTTTGCAGGAGCTCCTCAGGGTAGTGTCCCATACACAACCATCTTTAGCTGCTTCATCAATAACCTTCTCTCCTTCATAAGGCAGATTGATTGCACAATGTTCAGCACCATTTCTGACTCCCCAGTTACTGAAGCAGTCCGTGTACAAATGCAACAAGATCTGGGCAACATCTAAGCTTGGGCTGACAAGTGACAGCCACACAAATGTCATTGATCATCTCCTATTAGAGAGAATCTAACCATCATGCCTTGACATTCATTGGTGTTACCATCCTTGAACACCCTATTGTCAACATCCCAGGTACTATTGACCAGAAACTAAATTGGACTAACATATAAATACAGCAGCTACACCATGATTTCAGGCGGTAGGAATCCTGCAACTAGTAACTCACGGTGGCACAGTAGTTATCACTGCTGCCTCACAGCGCGAGAGACCCGGGTTCAATTCCTGCCTCAGGCGACTGACTGTGTGGAGTTTGCACGTTCTCCTCGTGTCTGCATGGGTTTCTTCCGGGTGCTCCGGTTTCTTCCCACAGTCCAAAGATGTGCAGGTCAGGTGAATTGGCCATGCTAAATTGCCCGTAGTGTTAGGCAAGGGGTAAATGTAGGGGTATGGGTGGGTTGCGCTTCGGCGGGTCGGTGTGGACTTGTTTGGCCGAAGGGCCTGTTTCCACACTGTAATGTAATCTGTAAAATCTGTAATCTGTAAACATCCTAATTCCCCAGAGTCTGTCCACCATCTGGATGACATAAGTCAGGAGTGTGATGGAATATTCCCCAGTTGCCTGGAAAAGTACAGCTCCAACGAGACTCTAGAAGCTTGCCACCATCCAGAACAAAGCAGCCCACTTATTTGGCACCATAGTCAAAAAAATTCACTCCCTCCACCGTTGACACTCAGTAGTAGCAGTATATACTATCTACAAGATTCACTGCAGAAATTCACCAAGGCTCCTTTGAAACCATCTTCCAAATCCCTGACTATTTCCATCTTGAAGGACAACTGGCAGCACAGTGGCACAGTGGTTAGCACTGCTGCCTCACAGCGCCAGAGACACAGGTTCAATTCCCGCCTCAGGCGACTGACTGTGTGGAGTTTGTACGTTCTCCGCCTGTCTGCGTGGGTTTTCTCCCACAGTCCAAAAATATGCAGGTTAGGTCAATTGGCCATGCTAAATTGCCTGTAGTGTTAGGTGTAGGGGAATGAGTCTAGGTGGGTTGCTCTTCAGTGGGCCGGTGTGGACTTGTTGGGCCGAAGGGCCTGTTTCCACACTGTAAGTAATCTAATCTAAAACATGGGAGTGAGTTTCAATTTCCCGTCCGAGCCACTCACCATTCTCATTTGGAAATATATTGCTGTTTCCTCAATGTTGTTGGTCAAATTCCTGGAGCTGTCTCCATAATGGCATTCTGTGTCTATCTACAGAATGTGGCCTGCAGTGGTCCAGGAAGGCAGTTCACCAACACCTTCTGAAGACAACTCAGAATGGGCAATAAATGCTGGCCCAGCAGGTGACACCCACAGTCCCATAAATTAATAAAGGAATAGAAAGCCTAAGCCCTGTATCCAGCAGCTGGAGATGCTCACAGTTGACTCTGTGAATACCACATTTCACATCCTTTTCATGAGAGTAGGAATGTTCAGTTTCCATGTTGTCTGTGGAAAAAAATAACAAGATTGAAGGAAAGAAATATGTGAGGGAGCGTGTTTGGAAAATATGGAAGTATCAGAAATTCTCAATGTGTTAGAGGATATCTTTTAATTTTGTGTACACCTCAGGTGGGAAAATGAGCCATGATTGTAAATAATAAGTCAGAATTCACACGACACCCAGGTTATAGTCTAACAAGTTTATTTGAAATAAACTTCACCTGATGAAGGAGCAGTGTTCTGAAATTTTGTGATTTCAAATAAACCTGTCCTGTGTGACTTCTGATTTTGTCCACCCCAGTCAAACATCAGCACCTGCAGATCATAAATAATAAGAGCAGAGTAGATAATTCTGATAACTGAGCCCGCTCTGCCATTCAATAAGACCATAACAATCTGATTGTGACCTTGACAACATTTTCTATGCCTGTTC
The DNA here is from genome assembly GCF_004010195.1 of Chiloscyllium plagiosum. Taxonomy (NCBI): domain Eukaryota; kingdom Metazoa; phylum Chordata; class Chondrichthyes; order Orectolobiformes; family Hemiscylliidae; genus Chiloscyllium; species Chiloscyllium plagiosum. Next base: position 90,190,343 of record NC_057713.1, read on the forward strand.
CTTATGACTCTCTTATTTTTCAAAGATATGTCAAACGTATTCCAAAGACAAACAGTCTAAGAGAGAAGAAATTCCTCCTCATGTCTTAAGTAGGACACATTTTAATGTTTGAACTGTGTCGCCTTGTTATGATTCCTCCTTGGAGGAAGTATTCTCTCAGAATGTAATCTCCCTCAGTATCTTACCTGTTTCAATAAGACCACCTCTCATTCTTTTACATTTCAATGTACAGGTTAACTTATTCAATCATTCATCATAAAACAAAGCCTCGATAAGTAATCAGCCTAGTGAACTACTTTCAAGTGCGTCCTCACTTAAGAAGCAAACTTGGACTAGGTGCAGTCTCACCAATGTCTTTAAAATTTAAAAAAAAAATTAATCTCCAACTCCCTTACAATAAAAGACATCATGTTATTTTCCTTACTAATTACTTGCTATACATGTATGCTAGTGCTTGGTGATTGGTCAGTTGACTGGATGGCTGGTGGTATTGTGGAGTGATGCCAACACGGTAGGTTCAATTCCCACTCCAGCAAAGGATTCTCCTTCTCAACGTCTTCTCTTGCTCAAGGCATGATGAATCTTAGGTCAAACTACCATCAGGTGTCCCTCTCTGACAGCAGTGTGGGACTGTGGTGGCTTTATTCCATGGTTGTGGCATTGTGCCAGGCCTTACATTGTTTCTTTATACTTTTCATAATAATGCTGGGAACTAACACATCAAACATGAAGTTATATTTGCTTAACCTTTTCTCAAAAATAGCTTTTCATTCTATAACCTAGAAGACATAATATCAATGAAGAGCATAAACACGTGCCTTGCTCTCCTTGCTCCTTACAATGCAGTGGAATTTGTTTAGCTCAGTTGGCTGGTTTGTTGGTTTGTAGAGCAGTGTGATACCAGCAGCATGGGTTCAATTTTCAACACTGGTTTGAGGTTACTATAAAGGACACTCCTTCTCAGTCTCTCCCCTTGCCTGAGGTCTGGTGGCACTCAGGTTAAATCACCACCACTTGCTTCTCTCTAATGACAGAGTGCCCCCTATGGTCTGGTAAGACTATGGTGACACAACCACAATGCAGCAAATGGTTTCACAGCAATGTGATTTGGACTACAAAATCCAAGACTTGAAGCACCCTTATCAACCTTATGTTGCTTTTTATAACAGGCTGATTCTGTTGACTGCTATGCTATTCAAATCTGTATGATGCTCCTATAAGGTTATCCTAAACATTATATGTGTAATATACTACATATGGGTAATGATATTTTTAAAATGAAAGATTATATACAATGTTTTCAGGTCAAGAAAATACTTTGAATTATAAAGACCCACAGTTATTAAAAAATACAATGAACTTAAACTGCTGAAAGATGTTTTGAGTTTAGATATGAACAAAGTTTAAAAAAAGACAAATTATGAAATTTCTTACTTGAACTTAAGTCAGCCACAATCTGTGTTTGATCAGATCAATTTTTATTCAATCACAGTTGTTGGGCATTCAAAGGCCCAAGTCTTCTCGATGACTGAGAGACGAGTGAAATCAAAATGTTTTTATAACTTTGTTGTTCCAAAATGCTCTAATATTGTAGCAATTCCCTTTGGACCATTTAATGTTGTTGTACAGTTAGGTAGGCTTTTGTGCTTCAAAGCTCTGTTCATTTCTGACTTATCTTGCCATATGTTCTTTAAAGTTGACATAGCCTGAATGGAACATTAGAACAGGACTAATTCATTCAACCCGTTGAGCCTGTTCTCTCATTTAGTAAGATCATGTCTAATCAAAATCTTCCATGACTTTCACTCAAACTGTCACAGGACCCTGTTAATAAGAAATCCATTAATCTTTAAATTTACATCTGATTCAAACTAAAGTAATAATTCCAGATTTTCTTGCAGTGTTTCACTATACTTCTATGCTCTCCCATTCCCCACAATTTTTTTTTCTAGTCATTCATGGGATTTGGGTGTCACTGATGAGGTCAGATCACGTAAGGACAACCAATATCCTTTCTAATGGGCATTAGTGAACCAGAATGTCATTTTTACAACAATCAATAATAGTTTTATCATCGCCATCAGAATTGCTTTTCATTCGAGATTTACTATTTGAATTCAAATTTCACTATCTGACATGGTGAGATCCAAACCATACCCTCAGAGCATTATCGTGGGCCTCTAGATTATTATTCAGATTCATTACCATTGCGCCACCACATGCATAATTTCTATGCAACCTAAATTTTCAATGCGCCATTACAAAGGAATTAAAAGTATAATATAAAACGTGTTCAGAAATATCTCTGTATGATTGAAATTTAGTGTCAATTTAAACTGCAATATGAACAGTTTTGTGCTATGGGCTCATGTCCACTAGTTAATAGATGAAACTATTACAATTCATTGTATGTAGGACAGTTAAAACAAGCAGAATTACATCTATGCAGTCAGATTATTACCTTAGGCCTGGATATCGTAAAATCACTCACAGTTCCACCAACCATGAGGTTTTAATGTAACAATGATTTGAGATGCCATTCCTATACTTGGAATTGGTTTTGAAAAGCATTTCCCGCATTCTGTTTCTGCGTACCTCATCCAGCTATCACTTCTAGTAAGCAGGATATATCATAAGCAACCTTGCTCTTTGGCTAAGCATCGTACAGCAAGTCACTTTTCAGCTAAATGGGTCACAGATATAGTTATTCGGTATAAACCTAGATGTTGGTAACTTCTGGAAACTGATGGCTGGGGAAAATGATCTATTTGTTGAGTTAGCCATTCAGATTAAATATAAAATAACCAAATTACTTATAAAGCAACATAGGAAAAATCTATGTGATTGAATGTTTTAAATCACTGGGAATGCAAGTTATTAGATTCCTGTTTCTGTTTTGAATCAGGTTGTTTTGGTTGTCAGAAAAATGGCTGCAAAGTCAGCAACTGAACAAACTGATCTTACATTGTTGCAGGTTCTACATTCAGCAGGGACCTACAGATCTGTAACTGTTAAAGTCAGCCCATAGTTCAAAGGGTAACGTCATTGCACACTGGAATTTGTCATATGTGGCTTCAACATTACTTTCAAATGAGGGACTGGATGAAGACCAGTCTTGGGCATGCCTGTTTCATCCTGACTTCATTTAAGAAAATCTCCTTGGCCTGAACAATCATGTGATTTACTGATCTGTCTAATGCTAAGGTGCACGAAGAAATACAGCAACACTTGAAGGGGAAAATATTCTTCACAATTCTCTATACTATACTTGCAGAATACGGAAGTCATGGTTGGTCAGTCTTAGTTATTTTATTTGTGTTAGCAAATTCATTAATGTAAGGTCATTATTGTTCATAGCTTTACTGAAAATGACAAAGAACATATAAGTAAAGTGGTGATATTGTGTTTTATTGTGAAATTGCAAAATGCATGTTCTGAGTCTATATCATGGCCTAATCTTCTGCAAACGTAATTATCACTTTCTGAATATGTGTTGAGGTTAAGTCCTTTCTGCTTCTGTTCTGGTGACAAATGGCAAGCGGCAATAGTGTGACATTACTATTTTATAGTTCCTATGGAAGGCTTCCTGACTTTTAGTAGAACACCGTCAGAAATGTTGCCAAATTTTCATGACATCAGGAATAGTTACTGACATGAGCTGCAATTCTACCCTTGGAATCTTCAGACAGGGAGAAGGTTTGCTAGTACTGTTGGAACAGTTTAAACCTGTGATTGAGTTGGAGGATTGCCAGGAGGTGGCATCCAAATGTTTCAGCAGGGAAATGAATAGCCAAAATTAGAAAATACAGCAAAAGAGTCACAAAAGCATAGAAATTATAGGACTTTTAATGGTACAAGGAAGTTTGGCACGGTTGATGGTATTTATTTATTATGCAGTGTTCAATTGTTCTGTGTTTGATCATACAAGTCTGCTTCCTATTGATGCTCACTGGCTTGATTCGTTAAGCCTGGATATGAATTCAAACTAAAGTAAGCTGGAAGAATGGCATATATGTTTTAAAATACTGTTGAGAAATCTTATTACACAAATAGAAGTTAGTGTAATCTCTGCACTGATCTGAGTTATAAAATGTACAATGACACCTACATGATCCTGGTAGGTATTATGATATACTGCTGATTGACTAACTAGATGAACTGATCCATGGGAAATTGAGAATTGATTCTGTCACTAAAACCTTTGACTTATCACACAGTTTTAGATCAACTTTCATGTCAGTGACCTAATGGGTAGCATATTACAAACAAAAAGGTGCAGCTTGCAAGTGTTCTGCTCAATTTTACCTTGTTAAGTTCCTAAATTACCCCTGTGCACACCTGAATCTAACTAAGCTTCAGAAATTATATGCAGCAAATACCAGATTGACTGTAAAGATACTAATCAATTGTTTATTCAGTTACGAAATCATGATTATTTCCGAAATAGCATTAAACCTTTGATTGTGTGAATCACAATTGGATATGGTGACATACCCCCAACATTCTCATAGAGGCATAGGAATGTCCTCCTTGGGAAGCCCTGATGCCACACTGTGTGATGGCATTACACAATCTTCATTATGGTGGATGTGAGAGCTCAGGAGTTCCTTCAATAATAATGTGTTATCTTTGTGACATTCTCCACAAAGGACCTGCTTATGGAACTCATACGCAGGACACCATCATTGGAGTCATTGTGGCTTTGCTCTTACTCCATTGACAATGCAAGAGAAGACATTGAGTGGAACTGTCTGAAAGTCAGAAGACAGTAAGGACTGCAGATGCTAGAAGTTAGAGTTAATAGATGTGAAACTAGGAGAGCCCAGCCATTCAGATACCATCTGAGGAGCAGGAAAAACAATGTTTTGGCCCAAAACGTTGACTTTCGTGCCTCTCGGATGCTGTCTGAAAGTCAGTGTATGCACCGATTAAGGATGTCTCACCCATCATCTCAGTCATGTGTTATTTGTTAGGGGAGAAATTGTGTTGAGAAGGACTGGATGGAAAGTCCATTGTGATGGTCATCAAGGCCATCAAGGTCAACAGCTGTCCTGAATTTAGATGCCGGCAACTTTTCTTCTCAGGGAGCAACTAAGGACCTGTGTGGCATATCCCAAACCTCAACCCATAAATACATTGAGTTGTGACTGGTGCTTTTCCCCTTTTGTCTCCTTCCTTGTTTACAAATCTGCTGCTGATCTGGCAAACAGCTTCTGCTTAGTGCAAAGAACATTGTTTGTTAGTTTTGTGGACCTTGGTATTTCTGCAGTGTGTGATGTTGGAATCAATGTTTCCTTATCTATGTGGTTGTACACATGTTACTTTTATGTCATCCCACTCTAAAATGTCTGTATATAACCTAACCTACCTGACTGTTAAGACAAAAGTAGCAGCCACTGACAGACTGCACTTATATCATGTGTTAAGATTTGCTATTCGTCAGGCTTCCAAGAGGATATGACATCCAAATGATGTGTTGTAAAATTCCTCATTGTAGCCACCAAGTTAACAGGAATCCTAAGCCATCCTTTTGATCCTTCTATCATGAGTAACAATTCAACATTTCAGAATTCACATAGACTATTAAGTTGCCATGAAATGCTTGAGCATCCTCTATGATAATATTTAACTTGCGAGGGGTAATACTTTGGACAATTGTTCCTGGTAGATTAGTGTTCTTTGAAGGGTAGTTGACATATGTTGTGACCATTGTACATCTCCTTGCCTTGAGCTCAGTGATCTCCCTTGAAAAACTGACACATAGAATGGACCTTTCGCTGCAGAAATATCACTGATCTACACTCTCACTCAGTAATGTCCACATTAAAGTGCAACAGTTTTGCCACAGTTTGGAATGGCCCAAATCTTTTTTTTTTTTTGTTAATAGCTCCTTGAAAATGGAGTCACAGGTAGATAGGATAGTGGAGAAGATGTTTGGCATGCTTTCTTTTATTGGTCAGAGCATCAAGTATAGGAATTGGAAGATCATGTTACAGCTGTACAAGATATTGGTTAGGCCACTTTTGGAATATTGTGTGCAATTCTGGTCTCCCTCCTAGTGGAAGGATGTTGTGAAACTTGAAAGGATTCAGAAAAGATTTACAAGGATGTTGCCAGGTTTCAGGGATTTGAGCTATCAGGAGAGGCTGAATAGGCTGGGGCAGTTTTCCCTGGAGCATCAGAGGCTGAGGGGTGACCATATAGATGTTTATAAAATCATGAGGGGCATGGATAAATGGACAAGATCTTTTCCCTGGGGTGGGGGAATCCAGAACTAGAGGGCATAGGTTTCAGGTGAGAGGGGAAAAATGTAAAAGGGACCTCAGGACAAGTTTTTCACATTGTCAGTGGTGTGTGTATGGAATAAGCTGCCAGAGGAAGTGATGGAGGCTGGTACAATTACAACATTTAAAAGACATCTGGATGGGTATATGAATAGGAAGTGTTTAGAGAGACATGGGCCAAGTGCTGGCAAATGGGACTAGGTTAATTTAGGATATCTGGTTGGTATGGACGAGTTGTACCGAAGGGTCTATTTCCGTGATGTACATCTAAATGACTGTATAACTAAGTGTTAGTTGTATTTAAGTTTGGTTTGAAGAGTGATTTGCCTTTGGCTGTATCTTGCCAAACTCACTTCTCTATTATCCCCGACCCACAAGCCTCATTCCTGATGAAAGGCTTATGCCCGAATTCTCCTGCTCCTCAGATGCTGCCTGACCTGCTGTGCTTTTCCAGAACAACACTCTCAACTCACTTCATTAACTATCCAGCCCTTATGGCACTCCATCTCATCCCCAGAACAACTCACTACTGTTAGGATATCCCAGAATTGACTGGCATCACTGAAAAAGCCATTGTGCACTTGGACCAATGCTGTCAGTTTGGAGCTGCCCTGCACATTTCTTGACATTTACCCTCAATGTGACAAACTGAGGGAAAATCAGTGGCCTGCTTTGCAGGCAAAGGCCTGGAGATCCTGCTGGATGAGATAGTGCAGAGACCCTCTTCCATGGACCATAAATGGATCAAGTCATATCAGCCATGTCCAAGGTTGCCACCAGGGTCAGTGTGAGTCTCCGCTTTTTGGTGGAATACACAACTCTGTAGGAAGAAGATTAATAACCTTTTTCAAGTTGAAAACTTAAGTGCTTTTTCTCTCTGATACCTCACACTCACTTTAACTGTGCTATTGTACCCACCTCCACCATCCCCATCTGCACCAACAGTGACAGTTGTGCCAGCCACTTTGATGTCCCTTAATACCTAACTGTCTCTCATATTAGGAGGAAAACAACTCACAGTTAGGGCACGCTCAACATTTGGCTCTTCACCAGTTCTGTGGAGAAAGATCTTGACTCTGACCACCCCAAGGGGCTGACTGACCGTATCCAAGCCCTTGGACTGGTATCGGAAAATGCCTGTGACTTACTTCACCAGGATCCAAGTCTGTAGGCTTTGTCCCACATCTTGACTGAGGACTGCTGATGACTATCACAAACTTCGTGGTTTTTCTCTGTAATAAATAGTAGGACAATGAGCCTGGTATTTCTAGCTGAGGGTCAATGCTTAAAAAGGCAAAGCAAGGTAAGGCAGGGATGCAGTAACTATCCAGTTAGCCTCAGAATAAACAAGCACAATGATACAAAGCAAACAGGCTGGAGATGCAGCCTGGTCCAGTCCATGAGTTAGATGCACGTTGCTGAGTGTACTGTGCGCTTACTGCAGCATTATAATGATGGTTGTCAGTGCAACCCAAGATGCAGCATTAAAGTGCAGAAGTGTGCTGTAGGTGTATTAGAAAGGTGCCATGAGGGTTGGCACATGTCAGATGCCAATTTGGAGAGCACATATCGAGTGCACATGCACCATGCCCTGAGATGTTGGTGTCAAGTGTCCAGCATGGAGGAAACACAAGCTGAAGTTGCTTGGTATCTGCTCTGATTTCCATGTAGGGGATTCTTAGCATCTAGCTTGTTTGGCAAGTTTGGTAAGTAGAAAGCTGAGTATTAATGAGGTCAGTTGTGGCTTTAATAAGATCATCAACAAGCTGTAATACTCCTTAAGTGTTACTGCTGCCTAATGAGAAACCGATCTTACTGTTTGGCAAAAGTGTAAAAAATGCAGCAAATTGCACCCAACATCAAGATTGGTCTTGCCAGACTTCTCGTGTGATTCCGCCACAGATTTCACCATAGGCCACATCATTCAGGGTCCAATCAGATTTCACGTAATGGTATGATTGGATTGATCTGCAATGTCTGAGGCTGTCTGCAATCAGATTGTTTTTAATAGATGAGCAATGCTTGATGATTGCAACAGCCTTCATCCTTGGGATTCTGAAGAGGCTGCTCATCTCTCAGTTCTATAATTGACCCCACTATCCTGGAAGACTTGGGCAGTCACTCCCTGCTGCATTTGGATCTAGAAAACCCAGATCTATAATATTGCAGCCTACCCTCCTCGGCTTGTGCTGCTGCAGGCTTTGGAATCACTGGGGCGGGGGATTGGGTGGGAGGTGGGCTGCGGGGGGGGGAGGGGGTGGGAGGGGGGGAGGCGGTTGTAGAGGAGCCAGGCACCTCTGGAACAGCCTGAGAAGAAGCTTCTGAGGATCTTGTTTATTACTACTGCTCCCTGTAGGTGCCTACTGGTGCCATCCCATCTTTCTGAAAGGAAGTGGGCACTGAAATGAGCTCAAGGTGTCTTATCCACATTCCACTTTGCTACTAATGTTGAATATCATGACCAACGTTCTGTAGTACAGGTCTGCACATTCCTGAAGAAGGGCCTGTGCCCGAAACGTCGAATCTCCTGTTCCCTGGATGCTGCCTGACCTGCTGTGCTGTTCCAGCAATAAAGTTTCAACTCTGCACATGTAACAAACAGACATAGTATTCTGTTGGACTTGAGTCTTTATGATGGTCACCAATCTGTTTTTGGAGACAGGCAGATGCATGCATACCAGAGCCAGCAAAGTATTGATAGACTCCGGAACCTTTCATTCCTGTATAATGAGTGCCTCTGGAAAGCTGCCTGATGTTGTTGTGCCTGTCTCTGCAGTTATTAATGGCTAAGAAGAGGGACACAGAGTTGTAGAGACAAGCAGTATGGAAACAGACCCTTCGGTCCAATTCGTCCATGTCGACCAGACATCCCAATCTGACCTAGTCCCATTTGCCAGCATTTGGCCCTCTAAACCCTTCCTATTTGTATATTCATCCAAATACCTTTTAAATGTTGTATTTCTACATGCCTCCACCACTTGCTCTGGCACTCACTTGATCCATACACACACCACCCTCAGCATGAAAAGCACACCCCTCAGGACTTTTTAAAAATCTTTCCTGCTTCACCTTAAACCTATGCCATCTAGTTTTGAACTCCCAGATCTTGGGAAAAAGATGTTAGCTATTCACCCTATCCACATCCCTCATGATTTAAGAAACTTTGAAATATCACCCATCAGCCCATCCAGGGAAAGAAAGCCCCAGCTTATTCAACATCTCCCTATAACTCATAATGTCCAGTTCCAGCAACATCCTTGTAAATCTTTTCTGCACTCTCTCAAGTTTAACAACATCCTTCCTTTAGAAGCTGAAAATGTGTTGCTGGAAAAGCGCAGCAGGTCAGGCATCATCCAAGGAACAGGAGAATCGACGTTTCTCCTGGCCAAATTCAAAGCTTTCACCTTCTAAGGATTGAGAAGCCAAATGCCCTATCCCACCATTGTTCTGTCACTTTCCACCAGCCTTGACCCTCTCAGTCCAGTTATGGACCAGTGTTTCCAGCAATGGGACTATGGGAGGGATTGAATTTGAAGTGGATGCATCAGTGGTCATGTATAAGGAGGAAAGTTCAGGGCCAAGCACTGCAGTGTAAGAGGTAGTCCCTGAATTGCAGCATCTGAAGTGGGTTGCAGACGTATGTGAACCAGAAGCCCTTGTCAGGGGTGATTACATCGTCTTGCTTGCCATAGGATGCTCAGAACACGACAGTTCAGCTTCATAATTAATGACAAGAGAGGCAGAAGACTGCTTGAGAAAACTTGCCCTGTGCCAAAACAAACCGTTGCCATGAAATCCACTTGCCACCACACTTTAACTGCAAATTAGAAAATTGGCCCATTGTTTGTTTTACCCCAAATGCAATAGACTTTATTGACAGAAATAATAGTACTCCTGCATATCAAGTCATCCCTTGGTGTCACATACAGCTCAGTTGCTCTTGCTTATGAGTTCAAAGGATTTTATGAGTACATTTACCATTCCAGAGTCATGAGCAAAGTCCAGCTTGCTTGTATAATATGGAAGGACTGTTGGAGGTGATGAGATGTTCAGTAAATATTGGGTCTGTTCTGACAGAGTGGTAGGAAGGATCCTAAGGAACTGTTTTGAAATACCATAGGTGGTTATCACTCTTTCTCTAAACAATGTTAAACAAGATTTAGAGATGCCGGTGCTGGACTGGGGTGTACAAAATTAAAAATCACACAACGCCTGGTCAGAGTCCAACAGATTTATTTGGAAGCACTAGCTTTTGGAGCGCTGCTCCTTCATCAGGTGATTGTGGAATATGAGATCATAAGCCACAGAATTTATAGCAAACGTTTACAGTGTGATGTAACTGAAATAATATATTGAAAAAAAACTGGATTGTTTGTTAAGTCTCTCATTGTTTAGAATGACCATGTTGGTTTCAGTCCTTTAAAGTTACATTCTCAAGTGAACTTTAACAATTGGTGTCAAGTTGGCCCAGATAATACATTGAAGGCGTGAGGTGCGCTGTGTGAGACTGTCTGTGCACAATGTTTGGATTGATTCTAATCTAAAAAACAGATTTACAGACTCTTACAGCTTTTGAGCAAAATAAAATGTAATTCTGCAAGTACAAATTCACCCCACCAACTTATATTTGTGTGTGTGCATGTGGGTGATTGGGGGGGGGTTGGTTATAAATGTCTGTGAGAGAGTGTGTGTATGTGTGTGAGTGTGAGTGTAAAGGGGTATAAGTCTGTGAGACGGTGCATGTGAGTGTGGGTATGTATGTGTGAGTGTATGAGAAAGAGCTTGTGTATGAGAGAGGGCCAGTGTGAGTGTGTGTGTCTGTAGGAGTGTGTGTGTGTGGGAGTGTGTGTAGGCGTGTTTGTGTGTGTGTGTCTGCATCTGTCTGTGTTTGTGCGTCTATCTATGTGTGTGCATCTGACTGTGTGTATGTGTATGTGTAGTGCAGTAAGGTCACCTGTAATGTGACATGAACCCAAGATCCCGGTTGAGGCCATCCCCATGGATACCGAACTTGGATATCAGCCTCTGCTTGGCCACTTTGCATTGTTGCCTGTACCAAAGTCTGCCCTGGAGGATAGTCACCCGAAGGTCCGAGGGTCGAATATCCTGGACTGCTGAAGTGTTTTCCAACTGGGAGGGAACACCCTTGTCTGTTGATTGTTGTGCGGTGTCCATTCATCCATTGCTGTAGCCTCTGTTCGGTCTTGCCAATGTACCATGCTTCAGTGCATCCTTGCCTGCAGCATATGAGATATTCAAGGTTGGCTGAGTTGCATGAGTACCTGCTATGTACACGGTTAATCAACATCACCAAAACAGATTATCTGGACATTATCACATTGCTATTTGTGCTGTATCTTGGTAAATTGACTGTTACATTTCTACATTACAACAGTGTCTTTGGGACTTCTTGAGGTTGTGAACATTGCTATATAGATACAAACCCTTTTGTTTTGGATATACAAGTTTCCACTCAAAGGGACATATTGGTTGTGTTTAACAACTGAGTTCACTTTGCGGCAAGATTTGGAAAGATTAGAATAGCATCAAACATATTACGGTTACAGTTCATCTTTGTTTTCTGTTGGAAACCCTTGTAATGTTTGTATGGCAGTCCTCGCTATTTTGTCTATAAAAAGCAATGGGAAAACAAGTGGATTATCCAGGAGTGTATCAGAAAGATGGAGCAATATACAGTTTCACAATTAACATGGGAGCCATTAACTGTATATGTTAGCTTCCAAAAATGTTTCAAAGGGAAAGACTAGTTTCTGAGCAATTTCTGTGATGACTGTGCTGCAAACAAATTTTAGCACACGTGTTACAGCTACTGTGCAGAGATAAAAAATTTAAAAAGTAATTACTGAAGCCAATGTTATAATTTATTATGTTAAGTGACTAAGGAGATCATTGCACACTTTAATGGAGTGCCTGTTTAATTTGCCATTCCATATCTTACATTTTTCATTGGCATCCTTCAGGCAATATTGGTTCTCAGTTGACGTGGAACTGACAGGGAATAATTCCTTTTTGTATACATAATTTCTTCTAGCTTGTAGCGGTAGGATTTTAACATTTTGTTGTGATTCAGTGGGTTGTGTATTGTGTATCCATTAAATGCTCACGTTTATTCTGTGCCTAATTAATTGAGAATCTGTATTCTATAAATTTTATTTGCCTAACGGTAACAAGTTAATAATGATGTCTTAATAATCCTCAACCTCCATTGGCTTTTCCATCTTAATTCTTTCAGGCAAGATGTCAACATCAACACAAGCAATAGATGTACAACACACAACTTGGTTAAAAATGCACGAATAGGTATTGTTACCTTTGCGCTAAAGCATGTCAAATTGTCTCTTGGTGTCAAACAGAGGGTTCTGAAATCTCCCAATCTTTAGGCTGTATCAAGGAGTGAGAGAAATAATGAGGGATTTTATCTACCTACTGTTATATTATGAGTAAAATGACAAATTTCATTACTTTTTTAACCAAATCAAATCCAAATTGTAACATGAGATTATTATCTAAGGTGTGATGCCATTATGGGAAATATTTATGTGGGTGTGTATTGAAAATATAAACTTTTTTGGTATAAGTAGATTTACAGTTTTTAGATCCATATGGCATCATTGTATTGGGCAATGCTTAAAGCACTCCTTAGGAATAATCCTTTCTGACCCTTATACAATTGTCTTGCTTTTGAGGATCAATAAGGCTGGCTGTCAGTGACTACAAACTTCCTGTGCCATTTAAACCCAGTTACACATTACCCAAAAAGGTAGAATTTTTTAAAGGCCTTTTGTAGCAAGATTAACAGTGTGAAAGTGGACTTTTACATCAGTGCAAAAATTTCCCTTTGATTGAATATTTGAGTTCAGCAGCACTGCCTCGGAGAGTTACTGATAGCAGCTTTGAGACTTCTTTCTTACCTCAAACATTGCAGACTCCAGAAATTATAGCAGTTTCATTGGAGTAGTGGCAGTGAACACTATCCATTACAACACAAAATTATGTTATCAACCTTATTCCTAATGGGATCAATTTGCTCTGGATTAAACTAGTATTTAATCATTATGATATACGTAATGAGTCAGAATGTTGTGAAATTTACCTGCCTGGTTATAGAGTTCAAGCTATGAAATATCTGTGTAAAAGTTACTTTAAAACCAGGTCAATCCATAAAAGGCTAAGGTGCATAGTTCTGATTGCTGACTTTCAGAATCTGCCAATGTAGAAGGAGAATAATTGGGATTTGGGCCAGAGTACAATATCATATTAAAAAATTGGATCAATTTTGGACCACAAGGCAAAATTGTGACTGAGTAAGACACTCCAGCCAGAGCTCCTCTACTCTGCCTGTTCTTTTTCTTTCTTTTTCTTTTCATTCTCTCTCTTTTTATCTCTGTTATGTGTTTTTTTTCAACTAATGACTCAGACTTACTGAAGGAGAATGGAGGAACTAGTGTGGTCCGGAGGCCAGTGGGGGAAGCAGTCCCAGAGCAGAGGCTGGCATGGAGAATCAGGCTTGGAACAGATGCTGGCATGGGGAAGTGAGACCTGAGTGGAGGCTGGCATAAGGAAGTGAGTCCCACAGTGGAGGCTGGCATGGGGTGCAAATCCCGGAGTGGAGACCAGCACAGAGAAGTGTGTCCCAGAGTGGAGGCTAGCGCAGTGAACTGAGTCCCAGAGTGGAGGCTGGAGTGGGGAGTGAGTCCCAGAGCGAAGGCCAGCATAGGGAGCGAGTCACCGGAGTGGAGGCCGGTGTGGAGAACGAGTCTTGGAGTGAAGGCTGGTACAGGGAGCAACTTCCGGAGTGGAAGCCGGTGAAGGGAAGCTGTCCTAGAGAAAATTTACCTTGGATCAGCTGGGAACCAGTGTGGAGCAGACTGGAGGCTTGGAATGGAGCGGGGACGGTTGTTAGATTGGGGTTTGGTGCAAGTGGTCAGACTACATGTTGAAGTCCCTGTGCTGAGCTCCTGCAATGTAGTGTTTATTGGTAATTGTTTATCTAATTGTAATGTCTATCCTTTCAACTATATCTTATTTCTAACTTATTTTCTAAATCACTGTAAAGTAATGCAACCACTTTTCTTTTTTATATCTAAGATTTGTACCTGGGTACTTGTACAAAAGATGGCGCCAGAAGAGATGACATTGTAAAACTTTTCGCTGTACTTCTGTACTTCAGTACACAACAGCAAAGTCTATTCTAATTCTAACTCTATTGAAAATGTCCAAACAAGAGGCTTTATTATTTAATATTTAAGTGGCTGCACGTTCTGCCCATTACCCATTCATCTATTCAATTAAAGCTGATGTGGTAACGCAATAACATAAGAATGAATCACCTTATAAATTTTCATAACCTTGGAGGCAGGTTTTCTTGGGAAACTAGGTGTATACAATCTAAATCCAAATTGAATTAGAACTACTTGTTTTGACAACAGAGAATGCCATTTACCAACCACACCGCCCACAGGGGTTTAAATCCTGAATTCGTGGGTGGAAACTTGTATTGCTCCTGCAGGTGGGGGAGCTTAATTAGACAGATCAAAATTTAGAATCTCAATTGTGAGATAAATGTTAAGTGCTCCAATTAAGTGCTCTGAAATGTGTATGTGATCCTTCCTCATTATATTCTCCCTAATCAAGAAATACATAGGTTCGGATGCATAAGAGAGCCTTGCATGTTGTGAGGTTGGTTTCTACCAATAATTTGGAGCGAGTGCTTGCTGCTTTGTACTTCTAGGAGAACACTTTTATGATTAAGTTCGGGTGTCAGTACTCCGAGCTGATTGATGGCTGCACAATAAGGGATGGGTGTCTCAGTGTAGGATGAAGTCAAGGAGTTTTGAGAATATTTGTAGCTCAGGTTGAGGTTCTGGATGAGCTGCAAGGTTCATTTTCAGATATTTCATCATCATACTAAGTAACATCTTTAGTGAGCCTCCTGGTGTAGATGGCTTTCTATTTATGTGTTTGAGTTTCCCTGAGTGATGTCATTTCCTATGGTGATGTCATTTGCTGTTCTTTTTTTCAGGAGGTGATAAATGGGATCCAAGTCAATGTGTTTGTTGATAGAGTTCCATTTGGAATGCCAGGCTTCATTGCCACATTGACTTGGATCCCATTTAGCACCCCCTGAGAAAAAGAACAGGAAATGCCATCACCATAGGAAATAACATCACAGGAAATTACATCACCAACCCACGGAAACTCAACCACATAAATAGGAAGTGGGCTACACCACCAGCGCTTCATCTGAAAGCTCACTGATGATGTTATCTAGTATGGTGATGAAATATCTGAAAATGAACTTCCAGCTCAGCAAGCAAACTGACATGGAGTCAAAGAGGCACAAGTAAAGGAACCTCAGTATGGAATGGGTAGAGTGGAGGTGGCAAAAGGGAGGACTGTTGTCTTGGGGCAAGAACCAGATGACCTTTGGGTTGATGAGTCAGACAGGCTGGAAGCATGTTAAATTGTCGAGAGAGGAAGCATAGTTCTGTTAGTCAAGGTGTGGTCTTTCTGGAAAGAAATTGCAGGACAATCATGGTTACAGAGAGGTGTGTCTAAAGGGCAGAATTTCTGCATCCATGTTCAGGGTTTATGTGAGGACACTGTGTGGCACAGGGACCTGTCAGAGGGAGAGGGTGGTGTTGGATCTGGTAAAGTGGAAGTTTCAGGGTTGGTGAGAGGATGTTGTGTGACTTCATAGAGGATGTCTGTAAACAACAGGATGCAGTGGTCTCAAGAATGGAGGGGTCAGGTTCAGGAGGGGACTGGGTATAACAACTGATATGGACTCAGACAGGAGAGCAGGAATGTCAACATATCTTTTAAAAGGATTCAAGATAACAGAAAGTGGTGACTGAATTGTTACAGGAGGAAAAGGAATAGTGAAGCAGTGAGGCCAAAGGAGGTTTTGGGTGGCTTGCTGGATGATAAAACCTTGAATAAAGGTATCATTTTGAAGCCCTGATTGTGTGTCACACTTCCAAACAATATATCAGGAACAAAAAGTGGGTGGAGTTCATACTTTGAATTTTGGCTGAATTGAAGGGACATCCTACTATTCTGGAGTCAAATGGTTGGAGAACTATGCACATCTGAGTTCTCCTCTCCATGGCCTGATGGCTACAGAACCATTATTGTTCCAAGTGAGATCCCACCAGTGTCTGGAACCACAGTATATTGTAGCCTGATTGGCATGTCATGATGTCTGAGGTATGGATAAGACCATGGGGGAAAATAAAAAACTGTACAAGCTTTAAGGGAAACAAGTGTCAGAGGGTAACCATCTCCAGTATTGGAACCTCCAGTTTCCTGTTATGATCCTCAAAGCAGACAAGAGGGTGGATAGAATGTCTATGATGGCATGGCAGGGCCATCATGATTGTGGTTTGAAGTTACTGATGGGAAGTTCCCTGTTCAGTCAGGGAAAGTACAGGGATATCATCATAAACATGAATGACTTGTAACAAAGAGCTCTCCTCCATGGTCCCACAGGATAGCATGCACCATGGTTGGTGAGGAGGACAGATATTACACTCAGGACTTAGGATGAAATAAGCTAATTAGATGGATCAGTGCACTGTATTTGGGGATCACCTGAACTTGACACTACTATGGCACAATACTCGTGTTTTAGAGTTTGGTGTTTTTAAAAAAAACAAGCTGGCCAGAAAGCTATTGTTTCCTATTTAGGACATTCATCCTTAAGTTATTTAAGTTATCTGTAGTTTTTGTTTCCTTAAATAAAGTGTTCTGTTTTACTTTGTCTCAGCTGACACCTCACAAGCATTGATCAGTTTTGAAAAATCTAGCCTTATGGTGATTGTGACCAATAGGACCTGCACAACACTGCATATTTCCGTGACCTCCAGGTCCTGGAGAGTATGGAAGTTATTCTGGCAGTTATGTAGTTAAAAATCACACAACACCAGGTTATAGTCCAACAGGTTTAATTGGAAGCACACTAGCTTTCGGAGCGATGCTCCTTCATCAGGTGATAGTGGAGGGCTTGATCATAACACAGAATTTATAGCACAAATTTGCAGTGTGATGTAACTGAAATTATACATTGAAAAATTGATTGTCTGCTAAGCCTTTCATCTGTTAGAATACAGTGATAGTTTCACTTCTTTCATGTGTAAATCACAAAACCTTTTTTTAAAGTTGCATTCTCGGGTTAGCTGTTAACAATGGTGATAGCTAGACAATATGTTGAAGGTGTTAGCTCCTTGTGTTCTCCGTCTATGACCTTGTGTGTAGTAGTGCAGAGTGTCTTAAGTCTGTGAGGGGGTGCATGTGTGAGTGTGGGAGTGTGTGTGTCTATAAGGGTGTGTGTGGGTGGCTGTGTGCGCGTCTGTGTATACCTGTGTCCGTGTGGATGTGAGAGTGTGTGTGTGTAGGAATATCTGTGTGTGTGTGTAGTGCAATGGTGATCACCTGTAATGTGACATGAACCCAAGGTCCCGGTTGAGGCCCTCCCTATGGGTACTGAACTTAGCTATCAATTTTTCAATGTATAATTTCAGTTATATCACACTGCAAATTTTTGCTATAAATT
Source organism: Chiloscyllium plagiosum (assembly GCF_004010195.1). Lineage (NCBI taxonomy): Eukaryota > Metazoa > Chordata > Chondrichthyes > Orectolobiformes > Hemiscylliidae > Chiloscyllium > Chiloscyllium plagiosum. The sequence goes on from NC_057713.1 coordinate 90,208,202, forward strand.
CTGTGTTACGATCGAGCCCTCCACAATCACCTGATGAAGGAGCGTCACTCCGAAAGCTAGTGTGCTTCCAATTAAACCTGTTGGACTATAACCTGGTGTGTGTGATTTTTAACTTTGTACACCCCAGTCTAACACTGGCATCTCCAAGTCATGGCAGTTATGTAGTTAATTTAGTGTTGCAATGTATGCCCGTAATCCTGTTACTGGAGCCCTGAAACAGATAATGGTAGTACATTGTGATAGGTTAGTTAAATCACTGGGAGATGAGCTAATCCTGAAGATGATGGTGTTGTAATGGGATACTTTAAGTGTCATGGAGGGAAGCAGTGTGGCAGAAGATGATTAGTTTAGAAAGACAAAGCAAGCCAGCATGATTGGCTATGCTAATATTATCTGATAAGCATGGGACCAACAATTCTATAAACTGGAGGAGAACAAAGAGTTTGTGGGGAGTCAGGGAAGACATTTTGCTGGCTCTCACAGCTTTGATTTTGCAAGATTAAAGTTTAAGTTTGTGAAGAATTTTCTGTGTTATCTGGTAATTTTTTTTTATAAAACATTGAGTGATTCTTCCACAACAAGGGAAGCCCTGCTTCAGGCAAGCCCACATACATACCTACTCATGGTGACTCATTTCAGTTTAGCTGCATTCATGTCACCCTAACACATGTTCCAAATGGGATTATTTGAGAACTTTAATCTAGGTAGAGGTACAAAGAGAGTTAAAAAAGTGGAGCCGATTAGGTCAATGTGCATGCTATTCAATGCTCCTACATCATAAAAGATGTAACTCATCACCTATGCATACAGCCCTGAATATATTTCTCTTCCAGAAATCACATGTTATATTAATTCAGCATTCTCAGTGATTGTGGCTTCATTACCCTATGCACTTCCAAACTCTGAACGTTACCTGACAGAATAAAATGCTGCAAACCTCAGACTGTTATTAACAACAAGTGTTTCTAAGAATGTTGTCCCCGGAGATCCAGCCAAGGAACTGATTCTTCCTTCCTTCACCCTGCAAAGCCATGTCAGATTTCCTCCTGCCTCACATAGATAGTATCTCCACCTGTTGCAATATAGGCCCAATCTCTTCAATCTGACCTAATTCAACAAACCCACTCTTCCTGCAATCAGTCTTATGAACCTAGGCTGAGATTGCCACCAAAATTCCCCTCACAATATGTCACTGATGCACTGTAACCATGCTGGAGGAATAAGGTGCAGGTTCAACCATGTATTTAGCAACAACTGAACGTTCTGTTATAGAATCATGGCGTCATACAGCATGGAAACAGACCCTGAAGTCCAACCAGTCCACGCTAACTATGTTCACAAACTAAACTAGTCGCACCTGCCTGTGTTTGGCCCAATTCCCTCCAAACCTTTCCTATTCATGTACTTATCCAGACGTCTTACAAAAGTTGTAACTGTACCCACATCCACCATTTCCTCTGGCAGTTTATTCCACACACTAATCACTTTGTATAAAAAGTTTGCTCCTCATGTCCTTTTTAAATCTTTCTCCTCTCACCTTAAGAATATGTCTCATAGTTTTGAACTCCCCCACCTTCGGAAAAAGACCTTTGCTATTCACCTTATCTGTGCCCTTCGTGATTTTATAAACCTCGATAAGGTTATCCCTCAAACTCCTACACTCCAGTGGAAAAAGTCCCTGCCTATCTAGTCTGTTTTTATAACTCAAACCCTCCATTCCCGGCAACATCCTAGTAAATCTTTTCGAAATGTTGTCCAATTTAATAACATCCTTCCCATCACAGGGCAACTAGAACTACACACGGTACACCAGAAGAGACCTCACCAACATCCTGTACAACCTCAACGTGATATCCCAGTTGCTATACGCATAAGTCGGAGCAATGAAGGCAAGCATGGTAAATGCCTTCTTAACCACCCTGTCTACCTGTGATGCAAATTTCAAAGAATTATGTACCTGAATCTCCGAGGTCTCTCTGTTCTACAACACCACCTTGGACCCTACCATTAATCATGTAAGTCTTGCCTTTGCTTGTTTTACTTAAATGCAAAACCTCACATTTATCCAAATTAAAATCCATCTGCCCCTCCTCAGCCCATTGACCCAATTGATCTTTGTAATCTTAGATAATCTTCACTCTCCACTATACCACCAATTTTGGTATCAGCCACAAATATCCTAACCATCTCTCCTATATTCTCATCCAAATCATTTATATAAATTTCAAACAAAAAAGAACAGTACCGATCCCTGTCGAACACTGCTGGTCACAGGTCTCCAATCCTCCATCACTATCCTCTGTCTCCTGCTATTAAGCCAATTTTATGTCCAATGGCAAGCTCACCCTGAATCCCATGTGATCTAATTTTAACTAATTACTTTACCATGCTGAACATTATCAAAGGTTTTACTAAAGTCTAAGTAAATAATATCTACCATTCTGCCCTCATCAATTTTTTTGGTTACTTCCTCAAAACACACAATCAAGTTTGTGAGACTTCTCTCACACAAAACTATGCTGACTATCCCTTTCCTGATGAAGGGCTTTTGCCCGAAACGTCGATTTTGCCTGTCCTCGGATGCTGCTTGAATTGCTGTGCTCTTCCAGCACCACTGATCCAGTATCCCTAATCATTCTTAGTGTCTCCAAACGCATGTAAATCCTATTTTTCAAAATCACCCCCAACAGCTTACCCACTACTAATAGCAGACCCATACGTCTATAGTTCCCAAGCTTCTCCTTACAGCCTTTCTTAAATAGAGGCACAACATTAGCTATCCTCCGGTCTTTCAGCACCTCACCTGTGGTTATAGATGATATAAATATTTCTGCTAGGTGCCCCACAATTTCCTCCCTAACTTCCCACAGTGTCTTGTAATACATTTAATCAAGGGCTGGGGATTTATTCACCTTTATGTTTTCTAAGACCTCCAGCAATTCCACTTCTGTAATGTGAACTGTTTTCAAAACATCAATATTTATTTCCATGTATTCTCTAGCCTCCATTTCTTTCTCCACAGTAAAAATTGACACAAACTATTCATTTAAAATCTCTCTCATCTCCTGAGGTTCAACACAAAGATGACCTTCTGATCCCAGGTCTCCAAGGCATGCGCCATCCTTTCCATAGAAGCAGTCAAATGTTCTCATGTCCATGTGTGCTGAAAACATTTGGCAACTCTGTCTCAAATTTCACTACATGGCACTCAGCTCCAACATGTCTCCTATTTCTTATGTTCTTCTGTATGAAGCTGCTTTTTTAAAAAAGGAGTGCTCTCCTAACCATGAATCAGGGATTGTAAAAGTATTCTTTAGTTTGGTGGAACCAAGTTAATTTTAAAAAATCCATAGATCTAAACAGCTGAACATGTGAATTGTGAATATTACCTGATTAGATGAAGGCACATCCTCTGTGATATAGAATCACATGATTTTTTAATTAAAAAATTATCAGCATTTCTATTGATAATTTGTATAAAGAAGACAGAAATGAATAAATATGCTGTCCCTTGCACCTCAATAATTGATCCTTTTGTGTAATTCTTCAAAATATGGTCAAGCATTAGCCCTTATCCCTTTTCAAAGAAACTTTGCATTGTGGAAGGTGTTTTCATTAGAGGACTGTGAACAATAAAGGAACTCCATCGCTCAAAGGCTTTGGAGTTTGAAGATATTAGTAGTACTTTCTTCTGGGGAAATTGTATAAACAGGCAGAGTACTGATAAAACAGTCTGAAAATCCTTCTAACCATAACCAGCTTATAGGCTTGTTTTACTAATTGAATCCAGACTCCTGGCAACACTAATTGTGTAATGTGAACAGCAAGAGACACAAAGAGTTACATTGAATTATTTTGAATCATTTATATGTTTAAATTAAGACTATAACTATCAATTGTTGCATCAATTAACTACATTTCGTCTTTAGTGTTTATTTATGATGTCTTAGTATCACACAACCAATCAATATTATTGTAACTTTCTTCAACTATTAGAGAGTGAAAGAAAACTTACCTTCAATGAAAGTAAAACAAATATAATCGTAATTTGCATTTTGAAGTACCAAATGCTTGAGACTAAGCTGTAGAATGTTCTGAATTAGCTGATTCTTTGGCTTCAGGAAAGTACTTAATTCCTAAGAGGGTGATGCCAAACTTTGAACACAAAGCACAGCACACTCCGAGTTATCTAGGAGGAAGTAATGGCACAATGTTGACTTTGGGATAAACAGATGCAGGCACAGGTCAGGAGAGCACCAAAGTAGACCTCTAGAACCGATCGGATCAAAACGAGATAAAAGCCATGCAGAATCTTTTGTGGACAAACTGCTTATCATAATGTTTTTGAAAAGTCAGTTTTTGTTTATGTTCTTGAGCAACTATTTTTAATTGCTTTCCATTCCTAAGAGGAAGGTGAACTGCTTACTGTATTGAAACATTCGGTCCTTGAGCTTACCAAAATCATTTACTCAGTGTTTTGTTATCTGAGAATATCCCCTGTAAAATACCTCCTAAACAGGAAAAACGATAGTGGAAATGGGTCTAAAATATAATTAATTTTCTGACTATTAATTTAAGAGGAAGAATTCTAATCAGTTGCAGATTTCTTCCTGTTCACTTAGCGTGACCATGACCAATTACTAAGCTGAACTTTCTGCTTCAGTTTCACTTCCTGCCCCTAAATGATAGCTTTAGAGGCAGCCTTTATTGTAGAACAGTTATAAGGACTGTTTAAGTAGTGTTATACTTTCCAAAACAGCTCATCTCAAATATCAAGGCTGGAAGAAAGGACATTGTAAAGTATTTTGTCTTAGCTTTGGCAGCTAGTGTACAATCTCAAATGGGAATGCTTTCTAAAAGCTTTTCCAGCTGGGTATTATTATTCAAATTGCACTTTTCCTTCAACAATTTATTTTTTCATAATTTCTTCCTATTGTTTGTTTTGGCATGGATTAGTTGCTACCGTATTGTACGATACTTAATTTTGCAATGATACAGTGATACTACACTGTCTAACCAGTCAATTAGGATTGGAGTATCGACTTTAGTCAGAGTTCCAGATGGATATAACACATCAGCAATTAGCAAAAATATACGAGAGTGACAAGTCACAAATACCAGTTCAGACTGGGCAGAATTACTGGCAAATGCAAACATTTCTTTCCTTCTCTCTTTCACTTTTCTCTCTTTCTTTCTTTGTCTCTCTTTCTTCCATTTCTTTGTTTCCCTTCTCTTTAGCTGTGTTTTTCTCTCTCTCTATTTGTGTCTTTGTCCTTTTTTGTTCTCAATTTCCAATTTTCTTGTTGCCCAAGTCCTCTCTATTTCTTGATTCCTCATGATTGTTTGATGTGAGTGTCCAGTGTCATTTACAAAACCTTCTGTTGAAAATCCCAGCTTTAAAGTCATTTACTGACATTAGCCTTATGAGCCTTCGCAAGTATCTTCTGGCTTTCATCAATCACACTTGCTTCATCTTTTCTTTAGATTACCACATACTTCAAAATAACCTTCAAAAGTTTCGCCATTTGTATCTTGTCCACAATCAGTTAGATATGTTGAAGGATGTTTAGAAGACTAACATTCTTCTTACAATTGCCATTCTCTTTACTCGCCTGTTCACAAAGGTGTGCACATGCTAACAAAGTGTGGTACTGCAACAAGTATCTTAATTAAGTAAAGTTAAATGAAATGCTTAGCATAGAACATAGAACATAGAACTGTACAGCACTGGAATGGGCCTTTTGGCCTATGCTGTTGTGCCAAACATGATGCCTAATTAAACTAACCCCTTCTGCTTGACCTTAATCCGTAATCCTCCATTCCTTGCATATCAAATGCTTATCTAAAACTCCCTTAAATGCCCCCACTACTACCTCTGGCAGCACGTCCCAAACACTCCCTGTGAAAAAAAAACACTTGCCGCTCATGTCTCATTTAAGCTTTCCCCTTCTCACCTTAAATGTATGCCTCCTTGCGTTAGATATTTCAACTCTAGGAAAAAGATTCTGATCATCAATCCTATTTATGCATCTCATAATTTTAAAGACTTCCATCAAGTTTCCCTTCAGCCTCCACAGATCCAGACAAAACAGCCCTAGTTTTTCTAGCCTCACCTCATACCCTCCAATCCAGGTAGCATCCTGGTAAACCTCTTCTGCACCTTCCATAGCCTCCACATCCATTCTGTAATGTGGCAACCAGAACTGAATGCAATATTCTAACTGCAGCTGAACCAAAGTCTTATAAAGCTGCAACATAACATCCTGACTCTTGTATTTAATTCCCTGATCAATAAAGGCAAGCATGCCATATGTCTTCTTTTTATCCTATCTACTTGCATGGCAACTTTCAGGGAACAATGAACTTGAACCCCAAGATTCCTCTATACATCAATGGTGTTCAGGGTCCTGCCATTAACTGTATACTTTTCCTTAACATTTGATCTCCCAAAGTGCAGCATCTCACATTTACCCAGATTAAACTCCATCTGCCATTCCTCCACCCATATCTACAACTCTTCTATATCTTGCTATATCCTTTGACAACCTTTTACAGTATCCACAACTCCACTGATCTTTGTACCATCTGCAAACTTACTAATCTACCCCACCTACAATTTCATCCAAGTCATTTATATTTATCATAAACAGCAGACGTTCCAGTACAGATACCTGCAGAACACCACTAAACACGGACTTCTGGCCAGAAAAACACCCTTCCATTACTATCTTCTGTTTACTATGAGCAAGCCAATTCTGAATTCACACGGCCAGGTCACCGTGGATCCCATGCATCTTAATCTTCTGGATAAGCCTACCATGGGGGTCCTTGTTGAAAGCCTTACTACAATTCATATAAACAACAACCACTGCCCTAGCCTCATCGATCACCTTCATCACCTCCTTGAAAAATTCAATCAATTTAGTAAGACATGATCTGTCTCTCACAAAGCCATGCTGACTATAGATTATGCACTTTAATTCATCAGAGTTACCTCATTCTCTGACTTGCTCTTGACTGTCTTTTCTAATCAACTTGCTTTTTTTAAAATTCAGAACCATCATCATCTTCTTTCTATCCTCAAGACTACTTTAGCTCCCACACAACCCCCCTGCCTACTCACTTCAAAGCTTCTGAGTAGCAACAGCAAATCTCCCCATGAGGACAGTCGTCTCCTTCCAGTTCAGCTGAAAACCGTCCCTTTTAAAAAGATATTTTCTTCCCTCGAAGAGATCCTCCAATGATCCAAGAATCTGAATCCCTTCGCACTGCACCATGTCCTCAGCCATTGATTCATCTGTCCTATTTTCTTATTCCTAATCCAGAGATTACTACCTTGAGGTTCTACTTTTTAACCTTTTACCTAGCTTTCTTTATTCACTCTGCAAAGCTTCAAACATTTCCCTAATTATGTCATTCTTATCAATGCGTACAGCAACTTCTGGATTCTCACTCTCCTCTTTGACAATATTAGATTAGATTACTTACAGTGTGGAAACAGGCCCTTCGGCCCAACAAGTCCACACTGACCCGCCGAAGCGTAACCCACCCAGACACATTCTCCTACATTTACCCCTTCACCTAACACTACGGGCAATTTAGCACGGCCAATTCATCTAACCTGCACATTTCTTTTTTGGATTGTGGGAGGAAACCAGAGCACCCGGAGGAAACCCACGCAGACACGGGGAGAATGTGCAAACTCCACGCAGAGAGTCGCCTGAGGCGGGAATTGAACCCGGGTCTCTGGCGTTGTGAAGCAGCAGTGCTAACCACTGTGCTACCGTGACGTCCACTCAATATATATGTCCCTCCATCTATAGTACAACAGTAGATTAGATACTGCAATTGCTTTGATACATTGTTAACCCTAGCACCATGGAAGCAACATTCCATCCTGAATTCATGCTCATAGCTGCAGCATCTCCTGTCTGTGCCCCTGATAGGAGAGTCTCCTACAGCTCTTTTGAATCTTGACGAACCCCACTTAACATTATATTCATTCTTCATGCCCAAAATCAGTCTGCCTGTTCCATTTTCCTCTGAGAGACTATCGCCCTCAACAATACACAAAATAGTATATCTGTTTAAGAGAGGAACAGCCACTACCTGAACTACCTCCCTACCTCTCCAGACAGTCACCCATCTATCTGACTGAACTTGCGGTGTAACCACCTCTCTAAACCTACTAACAATCTTGTAGCTCCTGTGTGCTCCTCAGTGACTTTAACTGCCTCTTCAGTCAATCCAAACAGTCTGATATGCGACAGATTCCAACACACCTCATACTTTCAACTCTGATGGAACCTTTTCACAATCCAGCAAATTTGGAAAATTAACACCAATGCATCAACTACCTCATTAGTCACCTATTTTGAGTGCCCATGATAAGGTCCATCAGGACACATGACCCAACAACTTGCTGCCCCACCAGGTTGGAGCACTCTTTACCACGTGACTGTAATGACCAACTTCCTTCAGCTTCTTCTTTACAGCTATTACTGGACTGCTTTTGTATCCTCTACAGTGAAGTCAAAAACTAAAAGTCAGTTAATTCCATCTACCATCTCTTGACTATCTTGCCATTCCCATTCCTTGGAGGATAAACATTCACTTACAGTATTCCTTTTTAAATACCTCTCAAAACTTTTGATACAAACTTTTAAATTTCCTTTAGGAATGGAAATCTGACATCCTCATCTGGTCTGGTCTATATGTAATTCCAGATCAACAGAAAGATGGTTAACTCTTACCTGGCTTCTGATACGTACTAGCAAGACACTCAGTTACATGAAAACCACTATAAAGTCTAAATAAAGTAACAAACTGGGAAAGACAACCCAGCATGAACACGGGCACCAGAAACAATAATAGCAAACACAGCCCTGTTGACCCTGCAAACTCCTTCATACCAACATCTGGAGGGTCATACCAAACTTGGGAGGACTGTTCTGCAGACATATCAAGCAACACCACAACACGTTCATACTCATGGAATTATACTGTGCAATATACCAGATACCACCATCACCTTCCCTGGTTAACAGACCTATCAGAAGCGGCGGTATGAAAGTAAACTATCAAGAAGGAATTACCCTGCATATACTTAACTATGACTCTGGGGCCCATGAGGGCACCAGGTTAAATATGGGCAAAACAACCTCTTGCTGATTACCGCTTACCAGCTTGCTTTAGCTGATGAATCAGTACTCCACCATGTAGAATATTACTTTGTACAGAAGATGCAGAAAAGAAGGCAAGTGCACAGAATGTACTCTGGATAGGGGATCTTCAATGCCAACCATGAAAGGTAGCTTGGCAGTGCCAGTATTCATCCAACTTGATGAGTTCTCAAGGACTTAGCTGTTAGACTGGGTCTGTTTCAGATGGTGAGGGAGTCAACATGAGGGAATAGTCCTTCTATGGTCAGATCTCAAATTCACAGTGAAGATACAATGCCACACTAAATGGGACAGACTTCGAACTGATCTATCAATTCAAAATTTGCATCTTTGAAGCTCTATGGACCAACAGCAATGGAACTGGGTTCAATTGCAGTCTGTAACCCCATAGTGTGACATATTCATACTCCACCATTACCACCAAGCTTGGAGCAGCACCATAGAGTCATAGAGATGTACAGCATGGAAACAGACTCTTCGGTCCAAACGGTCCATGCCGATCAGATATCCCAATCCAATCTATTTCCACCTGCCAGTACCCGGCCCATATCCCTCCAAACCCTTCCTATTCATATACCCATCCAAATGCCTCTTAAATGTTGCAATTGTACCAGCCTCCACCACT
>NC_057713.1:90218029-90230185 GCF_004010195.1 Chiloscyllium plagiosum
CCCAGGGGAAAGACTTTGCCTATTTACCCTATCCATGCCCCTCATCATTGTGTAAACCTCTATAAGGTCACCCCTCAGCCTTCGAGGGAAAAAAGCCCCATCCTGTTCAGCTTTCCCTATACCTCAAATCCTCCAACCCTGGCAACATCCTTGTAAATCTTTTCTGAACCCTTTCAAGTTTCACAACATCTTTCCGCTAGGAAGGAGACCAGATTGCACGCAATATTCTAACAGTGGCCTAACCAATGTCCTGTACAGCCGCAACGTGACCTCCCAAACAGGCATAGCTCACTGCTTTTTGTCATTTATATGAATGATTTGGATGTGAGCGTAGAAGTTAGTAAGTTTGCAGATGACACCAAAATTGGAGGTGTAGTGCACAGCAAAGAAGGTTACCTCAGATTACAATGGGATCTTGATCAGATGGGCCAATGAGCTAAGGAATGGCAGATGGAGTTTAGAGATTTATAGTATGATTATCTGTTTTAAATATCTACTAGTTGCTCTCCCATTTATTTAAAATCTCTTTATCCGTAAAACCCTCTACAAGTTAGTCTTTGCTGCTCAAGACTACTTTTCCTATCAGCCTTATTTCAATGGAAACAATTTCCAGTAAAACGAAACTTAATGGTATTGACCCATTCCTTTACTCTTTCAGATAAAATTTATATATATAGACACACCAGGCATATAACCAATTTCTGAGACTCATTATCTTCAGCAAATCTTAAAAACTGGTCACATTACATATTTTGTAGCAGACTGAAGAGGTTTTGACTTCCCATCAATGTATGTTGTGTAAAATGAGTTGGATATGAAGTCACTAGCATCAAATCAAGGCAAATAGTTCTTTTGGACTTGTAACAGCTGAGGTATAACCATAATAATAACAACTTGCATTTCTACAGCCAACTTTGACATAATAAAATATCTGCATGTGTTTCAAAGGAGCATGATAAAGCAAGATTTCACCTGTATGAATTGGTGTTTCAAGAATTCCTTGCATCACAAACATCTTTCTGCCAATGCTTAAAGGCAATATTGTTTTGTTGACTATTTTTGAAGCTAAATTTCATTGACAGTTTACCTCACTAGGAGACAGGAAGGAAACAGTTGGATTCTGTGCTCAATTACCATGTAAATGGAATATCAATCTCATATCTGTAATGTAACAGTCTCCTTCAACTTTTCCTAAGAATTACAAATAATTTGCAGCATAGAGACAGATCATTTACCCTAACTGGTCTGTGAAACTGGTTATTATCCACACAAGCCTCCTCCCATATCATTTCATCTCAATCAATTATCATAACCTTTTATGCCTTTTTTTCCTTATAAACTCATACAGCTTCCCCTTAATTACAGCTATTTTATTTGCCTTAGTCATTCCAATGTGGATGAAACTCACTGCTGTTTAAATACTTTGTTTTTTAAATTCCATGTCACATTTATTAGTGACTATATTCCTGCATAGGCTGTATGAAGCACTAGGCATAAGAAGCAATATTTCAAAGGTGATAATTGCGGGATTATTATCTGAGTCATGTGCAAATTGGTATTGGGCAATCAGATTAGAGAAATCAATGTGTTTCTCAAAGACTAGCATGGGACAATTGGGTTCCTGTTTATGGAGGTAAAAACAATGACTGCAGATGCTGGAATCCAGATTCTGGATTAGTGGTGCTGGAAGAGCACAGCAGTTCAGGCAGCATCGAAGGAGCAGCAAAATCGACATTTCGGGCAAAAGCCCTTCATCAGGAATAAAGGCAGTGAGCCTGAAGTGTGGAGAGATAAGATAGAGGAGGGTGGGGGTGGGGAGAAAGAAGCATAGAGTACAATGGCTGAGTGGGGGAGGGGATGAAGGTGATAGGTCAGGGAGGAGAGGGTGGAATGGATAGGTGGAAAAGGAGATAGGCAGGTAGGACAAGTCCGGACAAGTCATGGGGACAGTGCTGAACTGGAAGTTTGGAACTAGGGTGAGGTGGGGGAAGGGGAAATGAGGAAACTGTTGAAGTCCACATTGATGCCCTGGGGTTGAAGTGTTCCGAGGCGTAAGATGAGGCGTTCTTCCTCCAGGCGTCTGGTGGTGAGGGAGCGGCAGTGAAGGAGGCCCAGGACCTCCATGTCCTCAGCAGAGTGGGAGGGGGAGTTGAAATGTTGGGCCACGGGGCGGTATGGTTGATTGGTGCGGGTGTCTCGGAGATGTTTCGTAAAGCGCTCTGCTAGGAGGCGCCCAGTCTCCCCAATGTAGAGGAGACCACATCGGGAGCAACGGATACAATAAATGATATTAGTGGATGTGCAAGTAAAACTTTGATGGATGTGGAAGGTTCCTTTAGGCCTTGGATAGAGGTGAGGGTGGAGGTGTGGGTGCAGGTTTTACAGTTCCTGCGGTGGCAGGGGAGCGGCAGTGCCTATCTCCTTTTCTACCTATCCACTCCACCCTCTCCTTCCTGACCTATCACCTTCATCCCCTCACCCACTCACCCATTGTACTCTATGCTACTTTCTCCCCACCCCCACCCTCCTCTAGCTTATCTCTCAACGCTTCAGGATCACTGCCTTTATTCCTGATGAAGGGCCTTTGCCCGAAACGTTGATTTCGCTGCTCCTTCGATGCTGCCTGAACTGCTGTGCTCTTCCAGCACCACTAATCCAGAATCCTGTTTATGGAGCACTGGTATTAATACTGGGAAAAGTGGGTGCTGTGCTGTTAAAATGATCTGTACCTGAACCATCCTGGGGCTAGCTTTCTACTGAGATGTATAACAAGGGAAGTAGAAAGGCATTTAGGCTGAGGACAAGCATTCACTTTTGGGAAGATATAGTAGATCAAAGAGTCGAGACAAGGCAAGAGAAAAAGGTATTAATATGGGAAATGATAGGAAGGGACAAGAATGCAAATTAATAAGAGGTCAAAATTGAAAGCTCTGTATCTGAATGCAATGTAGCATTTGGAACAAAACAGTTGAAGTGATCGCACAAATAGAAATGAATGTGATGTCATAGCCATTAAAGAGACATGGTTGCAAGATGATATATAGTCTGTTCTGATATAAAGCGTTACTTCCGTTCCAGTGCGATCTTGTCTTATAAGAAAATTGCGTAATAGCAGCACCATTTAAACCAATGGGATAGGAACCGTGTTACAGCCAATACAACTAAGGAAAGTTAATGTTCTATAAATAATTGTCTAAATTCGTCAATCGCATTATAGCCAATTCACATTGAAGAAATGCACATTATAGCAAAACCGACTGTAGATTAGGACCTGAATATTGAAGATTACAGAACATGTAGGAAGGCTGGGAAGTATGGAAAATTGTGGTTAGGTAGCTCTCTTTGTTAATGACAGTGTTGAAGCAATAGTTCAGAAATGCAGGATGTAGGTGCGGTTTAGGTAGGGATTAGATATATTATTGTTGGAGTAATATTAAACCCATTGCCAGCATACCACAAAAGCAAACGATTAATAAGGAAAAGAAAATTAAAGTATTAGACAAAACTAGATAGAAATAAAAATGAGGTAGTAAGAGTTGCCATAGATTAGATTAGATTACTTACAGTGTGGAAACAGGCCCTTCGGCCCAACAAGTCCACACCGACCCGCCGAAGCGCAACCCACCCATACCCCTACATACATTTACCCCTTCACCTAACACTACGGGCAATTTAGCATGGCCAATTCACCTGACCTGCACATCTTTGGACTGTGGGAGGAAACCGGAGCACCCGGAGGAAACCCACGCAGACACGGGGAGAACGTGCAAACTCCACACAGTCAGTTGCCTGAGGCGGGAATTGAACCCGGGTCTCCGGCGCCGTGAGGCAGCAGTGCTAACCACTGTGCCACCGTGCCGCCCACAAGATAGTTAAAAAACAAAAAATTAACAAAGTGAATATTGGTCCTACAGAAAGTGAGCCTGAGAATTAGTAATAGAAAATAAGGAGATGACAGGGCAGTGAAGCTGCTCAGCAGGACCATGGACCCAGGTTCTATTCTCGCCTCAATTGACTGTGTGGAGATTGCACATTCTCCACATGTCTACGTGGGTTTTCTTTGGGTGTTCTGATATCCTTCCACAGTGCAAAGATGTACAGGTTAGGTGGATTGGCCGTTCTAAATTGCCGAGAGTGTCAAAGGATGTGCAGACTAGGTGGATTCACCATGGGAAATGCAGGGTTATAGGATGGGGGCAGGGGGAATCTTAGTGGGATGCTCTTCGGAAGGTTTCTCTCACCTTGATGGGCTGAATAGCCTACTTCCACACTGTAGTGATTCTATGGCAGATGAACTGGACAAGTATTTTTCATTGGTTTTAATTATGGAGGTTATTAGTTATATTCCAGAAATAGATGTAAATCAGAAAATGGAAGGGAAGAACACAAGAAATTTACAATCACTAGGTATGTGGTGATAAGAAAATTGTTGGTACTGTAAACTGAAAAGTCTCTGGACCTGATAGATTACCTCTTGTGTATTAAAAGAAATTGGTAATAAGATTAGATTACTTACAGTGTGGAAACAGGCCCTTCGGCCCAACAAGTCCACACCAACCCGCCGAAGCGCAACCCACCCAGACCAATTCCCCTACATTTACCCCTTCACCTAAAACTACGGGCAATTTAGCATGGCCAATTCACCTAACCTGCACAATTTTGGACTGTGGGTGGAAATCGGAGGAAACCCACGCAGACACGGGGAGAATGAAATAAGATTGCTATATAATGATACTATGGCTTTAAGAGGTGAATTTTGGTCCTTTTTTTAAGAAGAAAGGTTGAGACAGAGGTCACAAGTGGTCGGCTCTAGGCCAATAAGGTAAACAGTTTGTGAGGCCTTGCATTTTTAAAAAACGTTTGTTTAATAGAAGCAGCCTGAATGGGTGGGGTTAAGCTCCCATCTTTAGTTTTCGCTTTCAGCAGTTGCTGGGATCTTGAAGCTCTTATTCCTATCTCTGTTATAGCTAAAAGCTGGGATTCTCTTCCTGCTGCTAGAATCACATGTGAGACAATCTATTTTACTGAATTTGCCTTGTCAAGGGTGTGTTTATGGGATGCTGCTTTATCAGAACAGTTAATTGAACTGTAGTGTAAAAATAAGGTGTGTGTTGCTTAAAGTAAAGTAGTTTGACCAATAAAATTGCATGTTAATGCAACACCTTACACTTACTTATAAAATATGAAACAGTTAGGTCTGGGCTATCTTCTCAATATATTTTGAAGGGGTTTGGTCTGGTCCATAACAGTTATGGAGTCATAGGGTTATACAGCACAGACACAGACTTTTCAGTGCAAACAGTCTGTGTGAACCATTATCTCAAACTAAACTAGTCCCACCTGCCTGCGCGTGGCCCATATATCTCCAAACATTTCTTATTCATGTACTTGTCCAACTGTAACTATAAGAAATCTAGAAGTGAAACTACAAATAAGGCTGAATCTTAGGAGTAGCTTCAGGATCCACACTACTCCTCAGTTCACCAGCTTAGATTCATCGGTTTTAATTTACCCACAGTTCTAGAATCCCTGCAGTGTGGAAACAGGCCCTTTGGCTCAACAAGTCCACAACAATCCTCCAAACAGTAACTCACCCAGACCTTTACCCTATATTTGCCCCTGACTAAGGCACCTAACCTACACATCCCTGAACAATATGGGCAATTTAAGCATGGCCAATTCACCTAACCTGCAAATATTTAGAGTGTGGGACAATACCAGAGCACCCGAAAGAAGCCCACCAGACACGGGAAGAATGTGCAAACTCCACACAGACAGTCACCCGAGGCTGGAATCGAAACCGGGCCCCTGGCAACGTGAGGCAGCAGTGCTAACCACTGAGCCATTTCCTTGATTCAGGGCAGGTCAGTAAGGTAGGAAAATACTAATTGTTACTCTTTATTTAAGAAGGGAAGGAAACAGAAAACTTAACATCTGTCATATGCAGGTGTCAAAAGCTATCTTTAGAGTACGTAAAGGAATTCACTATAATCAGGTAAGGCAACATGGTTTTGTGAAAGTGAAATAACTTTAACTAATTTATTGGAATTCTTTTAAGAAGTAACGTATGCTAAGCAAGCAGTGGATCTTTTGTCCTTAGGAACAACGCAGGGCATAAATAGATAATTTTGTAATTAGCAGATTTAATTAGTGGTGTGCCACAAGAATCAATGCTGGGATCTCAACTGCTATATTTTATGTTAATGACTTGGATGAAAGGACTGACGGTATGGTAGCTTAATTTGCTGATGACACAAGGATGGGTAGGAGAGTAAGTTGAAAAGAGGACACAAAGAAACTACAAATAAACATAGATAAGTGATTGGAGTGTAATGTGGGAAAATGTGAAATTGTCCATTTTAGATGATTGCAGAACCATGAGATGCAGAGGATCAGGCAAACCTTGTGCATTGATTGAAAAGCTGGATGCAAGTACAGCAAGCAATGAGGAAAGCTTGAAGAATGTTATTGTTTATTGCGAGGGGAAACAAGGTTTCACTTCAGATGTACAGGACATTGGTGAGACTGTATCTGGAGTACTGTGTACATGATTTGTCTTTTTATTTGAGAAAGGATGAAAATGTACTGGAGGGACCTCAGAGAAGATTTACTTAACTATTACTTGGAAAGGAAAGGTAGTCTTCTGATGAAATAATAGATAGATAGGCTTGTACTGGCTGGAGTGTGGAAGAGTAAGAGGTGACTTGATTGAAATACAGAAGATCCTGAGAAGTCTTCAAAGGATGAATATAGAAAGGCTGTTTTGTCTTGTAAGAAGGAATCAGGGGTCACAGTTTTAAAAATAAGGGGTTGATTTAAGACAATTGTGTAAGAATTTTCCAGCAGATTGAGAGACTTTAGGATGCTCTTTCTGAAAAGTCAGTGGAAGAAGAGTCTTTGAATATTTTTATGACAGAGGTAGATAGAATCTTAATAAGCAAGTAAGTGAAAGATTATAGTGGATTGCAGCACTATGGAGATTAGCTGTGTTCTTATTGAATGGTTGAGTAGGCTTGAGGGATTGAGTAGCCAACTCCTACACCTAATTTGTATGTTCATATGCAGCATACTAATTTCCAAATGATCCACAAGTGGAGAAAGCTGTTCATTATTGTATAAATCTCTGTCAGATCACTTCTCAGCCTTTTATTCTACAGGAAACATCCTCAACCTGTTGTACCCTCTAAATTCTGGCGTCAACCTTGTAAATCTTGGTTGCATTGTATCCAGTGTTTCTTTATCATTTTTTGTGGTAAATCTAACCAAGATTTTATAGATGTTTTTGCATCTCTATTTATGAATTTTTTTTTACCTTCAAGGTGAACCTATAATCCCTCTATAAGTCATTACCATAGAGGACTAAGTATACAAGATGGGTGCTTGTGATAAAGAGATGGCAATAATCATGGTTGACTTTAATCTACATGTAAACTGGAAAAATCTGATGGCAGCAGATGAAATGAACAAATATCTTCCTTCTATTTTCAATATTAAGAACACAAAAATCATTCCAGTAATATGAAGAGGTAAGAGGGAGAGAGGAACAAAGGGAAATTACAATCAAAAGAGAAGTAGTATGGAACAAATTAATGGAGGGTGGATTGACAAATCTCTGGATCGAGATAGACATCATTCTAAGGTCTTAAAAGAGGTGGCAAAAGTACTAGTAGATGCTTTAGTGAACATTTTCAGGCAAGGTTCCATTAGACTGGAAAAGCAATTCCAACTCTTCTACTTAAGAATAGTGGGAGGCAGAAAACAGGAAACTATAGACGAGTTAGGACAAGATGGCAAAGCACTAGACCAGGAAGTGAGCAATCGAAGCAAGACAGAGCCTTAACTGCACAATCAGCAGAATAAGGGGGTGTCTTGGGCAGACATGCACAATGCCTGATGTATGTATTGTGGGAAATAAATGACATCTGCTTAATATATGGCTGTAAATTGATCAGATTAGAAATTGAGCATATGACCCAAGGTGTTTAAGAGATGATCAATGCGTTTTTGCCAGAGTTCCATTTTAGAATGTTTGAGATTGACTCTTATATACAAATGGATAAATAATTGTAACCTGTACTCGAATCTCTCGATGGTTTATCAAGTTGAAAGACAACACAAAGATAGGTAGAAAATTAGCAGACATGGAGTTTGCAAGTGGATATAGATAGGTTGAGTGTATGGGCGAAAATGTGAAAGATGGAATATAAAGTGGAAAACTATGAAGTATTGTTTAAACGGGGAATGACTGCAGAATCCCAAGATTCAGACGGTTCTACTTGTTCTTGTGCTTGATCACAAAATGGTTAGTGTCCAGGTACAGCACATAGTCAAGAAAAATAATGGACTGCTATTCTTTATTATGAGAGGAATTGAACACTGTTTTAAACTTAATGGACGTACTTTTAGAAGAGAAATGAGAAGAATTTTATTTTCTGTTAGAGTCTTGTGTGAATTTAGAACTCGCTGCCTTAGAAGTGGGGTCATTGAATATTTTCAAAACAGAAGTAGATAGATTCTTATTAGGCAAATCAAAGGTTATCAGGTTAGATGGGAATGTGGAGTTCAAAACACAGACAAATCAGCCATGGTCTTATTGATTGGGAGAACAGGCTTCAAGGCCTGAATGATTTATGTCTGCTCCTAAATCATTTGCTCACATCATACATTGCTATCTCAGTACAAATTACTCTCTGACCCTGGATTGCCTTTCCAACTGCATACCTAATCTGGGTATAAGCAAGATACAAGGCTTAAATCACTGGGGATAATTGGATGAGAAATTGACTGAGAATAAAGAAAAATACATACATTTATACAGCATACCATAGCCAATTAACCGACTTCAAAGTGTAGTCACTGTTGCAATGCATGGAAACATGGTTGTTAATTTATGTACAGTAAGATTTCGTAAATAATTTACAAACATATGACAAGAAATTGAAGTAGGTTATTCTGTCCCTTGAACCTGCTCTGCTATTTAATAAGATCATGGCTGATCTTATTGTGTGCTCAAATGCACATTCCCATCTATTAAACTTTCACCCCCCCCCACTTGCTTACAAATATCTGTCTATCTCTGCCTTAAAAGTATTCAAAGACTTCGATTAGAGGAAGAGAGTTCCCAAAGGTTTCATAACCCTCTGACAGACAAAAAAAATCCTCATCTCTGTTTTAAACATGTGGTAATGAGCTTATTGTCTGCTCTCAGATGATGCTGTTGAGGGATGAACATTATGGAGTGCGAGGGAGGGCTCTTGTGGCACACTGGTAGTGTCCTTGCTCCCTGAACCAGGAGGCCAAGTTTGAAGTCCTACTTGATACAGAAGTATGTAATAACACTCCTGAACAAGATTGTTAGGAACCTATCAACTAGGATATGGGGAGAACAAAGGATTCTTTTATGTTCACCTGACAAGACAAACTTGCTTTAAGGTTGTATTCTAAACCTTATCCAGCTGACAATTGTGCTCAATCCTCATGTGGGATTTGAACACAGCACCTTCTGCTTCAGAACCAATAATATTAACATGAATTCATAGATGACACTAAGTGTGTAAGCAGTTCAAAGCATTGTGATCTGTTCTGTATGTTCATCAAACTCTGCCTCTGAACAAATACTCACATTGTTTTTAAGAAAAGACTATATAAGGAAGATCTTACATGCACTAGGTAATAAAGTTTAGTGAGGATGATGCATATCAATTGTTCAAATTGAATTGTTTGCATTGTTCATGTCAATTGTTTGAAATCAATTGCATTTTAAACCTGAAAGAAAGAATCTGTGAAGTAGCAATGAAACTATGATGTGCTCTTATGTGATTACAGTCTCTAATATCCCTTAAAAATATTGCAAAACACTGAAAATAAGGCTATTTTAGATGGCACTCGGTACTGGCAAGTTATTACCCACAACATTCTTTCATACCTTTAATATCAGGGCTGGAGTTATTTGAAAAGTGGCCCCATTTTTTCTTAATTGGCTTGCTGTTATCAAAGATTGGATGATTTGATGGATTTTGTAGATTAAGATTTCATTTGATGATTGGTCTTTGTGCAAATAGCTGTTTTGGTTTCCAAGTATTGTCACTTGTGAAGATGCTTCTTTCTGCAAGAGCACATTGACTCTCTGCTGCATCTCTACACAGGAATGTTGTGGGAATTGGAGCTATTGAATATTTAAGCAATGGCTTTCCTTTGGGATGAGTGATTACGGCAGAATTTCCTTCATCCTAGTCACTGCCATGCACCATTTTTGGATGCCTCCTGCATCTAATTACTGACAGAAAGAATAAATCAGATGTAGAGTTGCAGACCATTATTTCCTTAATTGTTTATATGCATGCATTGTATAGAAATATTATTTAAAGCAATAGAATTTCATCATCCTATAGAATTATTACGCATTTTAACTAAGGACCAGCAGTTAATGCAGTGGACTAATAACAACCTAGAAAATATCTCAGAAAATTTAGACAGTGAAGAATGAGAAGATTTCTGCTAATGGTAGGTTTTGCTCACAAGGGACCACTTTGGCATGTAACAAGTTCAGATGCTAAAAGAGACCCCGTTGAATAAAAGAGAGAAAAATTCAGCTGAGATAAATTTAATATGCTCTCAAACTCTGACCTCTCCCTTGTCTGGTCCTCTGTGATCTTTACCAGTGCTGCCTCTTTGATCAGCTCAACAGCTCCCTTGGTTCTGTTTTCTGACAGACTTGTCATACCAAGTTACTCAGGGTCTCCACCTCTGCAGTTCCTTCAGTACATTTCCCCACTGACACCAAACTAAGGACCAAATGCGAGTACAGTCAGCACACGACTTGCTTGGTTTCCAATTACCATTTTACCTGGACCACCTCAAGCAATGTATCTCTCGTGGGTCTGTAAACTTCTAACCATTTTTCCACAGAAACCATGCTTTTAAATACAAACTGACTTTAAATATTATTTTTGGAAAGCATGAGTCCTTATGTTCTAGAGGTTCTTCTCACTGTATTTCCACACATGACTGGTGTGGATACATGCACCAACAGATGAGGAGGTCTTAGAGTCACAGCGTCATACATAACACAGCATGAAAACAGGCCCTTTGGCCCAAAGTGGTCCATGCTGACCATGGTCCCCACTCAGCTAGTTCCAATTGCCTGCATTTGTTCCAAATCCCTCTAAACCCTTCCCGTCCATGTACCTATCCAAATGTTTTTAAATGTTGCTATTATGCTTCCTCAATCACTTTCTCGGCCAGCCCATTCCATATATGCACCACTCTCTGCGTGAAGAATTTTCCCCCTCAGGTCCTTCTTCAATTTTTCCCTTCTCACCTTAAACCTATGCCCTCTAGTTTTCAGTTCCCCATTCCTGGGAAAAATATGGATATACATTCATCCTATCTATCCCCCTCATGATTTCATGCATCTTAACAAGGTCACCCCTCAAGCTCATACATTCCAAAGAATAAAAGCCTATCCCGGCCCACCTGTCCCTATAACTCAGGCCTACGAGTCCTGGCAATATCCTCGTAAATCTTCTTTGCACGCTTTCCTGAGTAACAATGTCTTTCCTATAGCAGGGCGAGCAAAACTGTACACAATACTCCAAATGTGGCCTCACCAATGACTTATACAACTGTGACATAACGTCCCAACTCTTATATTCAATGCCTTGACTGTTGAAGGCCAACATGCTAAATGTCTTCTTCACCACCCTGTCTACTTCTGATGTCGCTTTCAATCCACTATGTACTTGTACTACTAGGTCCCTCTGTTCCACAACAGTCCTTAGGACCTTACCACTTACTTTATAAGTCCTACCTTGGTTTGACTTTCCAAAGTGCAACACTTATCTATGTTGAATTGCATTTGCCAATCCTCAGCCTGCTTCAAGAACCCTCTGCAATTTTTGATAACCTTCCTCGCTGTCAATGATACCTCCTAATTTTGTAAAATCTGGAAACTTACTAATCAAGTCTTTTATTCAAAGTTTGTGTGAAGATTTGTAGCTCGGGTGCTCGTTACTGTGGTTCTGTTCGCCGAGCTGGAAGTTTTTGTTGCAAACGTTTCGTCCCCTGGCTAGGCGACATCATCAGTGCTTGGGAGCCTCCTGCGAAGCACTTCTTTGATGTTTCCTCCGGTGTTTATAGTGGTCTATCCCTGCCATT
>NC_057713.1:90230791-90237817 GCF_004010195.1 Chiloscyllium plagiosum
ATGAGTTCAGAAATGAAATCATTGAGTGTGAAGTATTTCACTGAAAGTACAGAGTGAATTCACTTCACATTCAACAACCAGATATACGAACAAATCAACGGAACACCTATGGGATCACCAATCTCGGGACTCATAGCAGAGGCAGTTATGCAAAGGTTAGAACAAACAGTCCTACCACAAATTCAACCCAAACTCTGGGTCAGATATGTCGATGACACGTTTGTAATCATTAAAAACACGGAAATAGAAAAAACACACCGGATCATCAACGCCAGACTCACAGGAATCCGATTCACAAGAGAAGAAGAAAAGGATAGCCAACTCCCATTCCTAGACGTGATAGTACAGAGAACACCAGAC
This sequence comes from Chiloscyllium plagiosum, assembly GCF_004010195.1. Taxonomy (NCBI): domain Eukaryota; kingdom Metazoa; phylum Chordata; class Chondrichthyes; order Orectolobiformes; family Hemiscylliidae; genus Chiloscyllium; species Chiloscyllium plagiosum. The sequence goes on from NC_057713.1 coordinate 90,231,152, forward strand.
GGAGAATTCACTACAAGAGTATACAGGAAAGCCACACACACAGACCAAGCACTGATGATGTCGCCTAGCCAGGGGACGAAACGTTTGCAACAAAAACTTCCAGCTCGGCGAACAGAACCACAGCAAGTCTTTTATATTCACATCCAGATCATTTATGTAAATCACAAATAACGAAGGTCCCAGTGCCAAGCCCTGTGACACTCACTAGTCATGGGCCTCCAGCCTGAGAAACAATCTTCATCCATCACCCTCTGCTTCCTACCATCGAGCCAATTTTGAATCCAATCAGCTAGCTCACCCTGGATCCCATGCAACCTAATCATCATGACGATCCTGCCAGGTGGAACCTTGTCAAAATCCTTTCTAAAGTCCATACGGACATCATAAGCTTCCCCATCCTCATCTATCCTCTTGTTTACCCAATGTAATCTAGGTTTCTATTGTTTTCTAATGGACTGATTTAGCTTCCTGTAGAATTTTATGTGTCAGTTCAAGTGGGGAAATACGAATAAAGGCAATTCTGAGACGGTAGATAGTTAAAATGCTAATAAGGTAGCCTAAAGTTGTTTAAAAAAACAATTCAGTAACTTGTCTCTAAATTACAGTGTTAATGTTTTGCATCGAGTGACCCTTCCTCTGTTCTAAGGAAGGGTCACTTGACCTGAAACGTTAACACTGATTTCTCCAGACAGTTGCTGCCAGACCTGCTGAACTTTTCCAGCAATGTCTGTATTTGTTTTTGATTTACAACATTGCGTTCTTTTGGTTTCTATTTTCTAAATTACTGTAATGTCTCACATATAGGATGGAATTTAATGCAGCCTCTTGTGATGGGAAACATTGTGCCCAGGTTCACTTAATCATGGAAGAGGCCTACATGCCAGTTTACTAGTGGCAGGTAGATTCAAAGATGGGAAGGGGCCAAAGCAAAAACTCACTTGCTCATATTGGGGATATCAATTGCCCTCATTATTGAGACACTTGGCACCAGTCAATTGTGTGCTGGCGCAGGGTCTAAAAGGGAGTTACACAACTGTACTGTGCCTCCTGAAGGCTGACCCAGTGATTCCATTCAGCTTGCCTATGGAGGGAGCATCTCTCATTGTTGGGCACTTTCTGCCCCATCAAGGGATCGGGCATTGGGAAGGAAAATCTACTGAAAGCCACCCCCTTGCCTGTCCTTTTCCATGACCCCATCCCTGACCTTCATCCCACCCTCATTCATCAATGTCCAGCGATCCAAAGATTGTCGCTGGTGAGATCCTTAGTTTATCAGCTGCAGTCTCTGCTCTCAGTGGCACTGTTGTTAATGGATACGGGCTGATGTCTGAATGGCCAAAGACTCTCAATAGGTAGGGTCCTAGATCCTGGGGAAGGCTCTCTTTTAAGACAGAGTTGAAGAAACTCTTTTCTCAGAGGGTCATCAAGAGTATGGAATTTGCTTCTCCAGAAGGCAGTGGAAACTGGGAGTGAATTTATTCAAGACTGGATTAGACTTTTTGATAGATGAGGGAGTCAAATGTTCTGCAGGGTAGTTAGGGAAGGTGGAGCCTAGACAATTAGCTATGGTCTTACTGAATGTCGAAGCAGACCCCAGGGGCCAACTGACCAACTCCTGCTCCTAAGTCCTTTGCCCCCAAGGTTAGGGTTTCCTATTGAAAGTGGCATATTAGGTCTTACGCCAATCCTCTAGCCATTGGTGGACATTCCTGTTGCCCTTATTAAATCCAGTATGCAGAGTAATGGGAAGGCTTCAATTAAATCTGTTTATGACTGTGAATAGTCAGGAAATAAAGCAGAATGTCAGGCACTTAAGATATAATCTACATTTGCACCTTGAGGCAGAATGACTCCAGGAAAGACAAGCCTAAAAAACTCTGGATATATGCAGATTTCCCCGTTTCAGTCAGAAAAATGTCTCACCAAACTAGCAAAATTACAGAAGTGTTGTGGCACAGTAGGAGGCAATTTGGTCCATTATGGGGCAGCACAGTGGTTCAGTGGTTAGCACTGCTGCATCACAGTGCCAGGGACCCGGGTTTGATTCCCACCTCAGGCAACTGTCTGTGTGGAGTTTGCACATCCTCCCTGTGTCTGCGTGGGTTTCCTCCGTGTGCTCCGGTTTCGTCCCACAGTCCAAAGATGTGCATGTTAGGTGAATTGGCCATGCTAAATTGCCCATTATGTTAGGTGCATTAGTCAGGGGTAAATATAGGGTAGGGGAATAGGTCTGGATGGGTTACTCTTCAGAGGGTCATTGTGGACTTTTGGGCCAAATGGTCTGTTTCCATACTGTAGGGAATCTAATGCCTGTACTGTCTTGTTAAATGAGCATCATTGCCTATTGCCAATCTCTTGCTTTTTCCCCCTACCCTTGCACATTATTTTTTATCGAGATAATCATTTTTATCAAGATAACCCTCTTGAATGCTTCTACTGCATAAGCAGTGCATTTCATACCCTAACTACTCGCTAACTGAACAAGTTTTTCCTCACTTCACCCTTCTTTTGCAGATCACTTCAAATCTATGCTGTTTTGTTCTTTCTCCTTTAAAAGCTGGATTTTTAAATTATTTGCATATTAAAGTTAAATTAAGTTGTACCAATAGGACAAACTGAAACTATTTATAGCTATTGTATATGACAACTGAAATTTAAGCTTATTATAGATTAACATTTATTAATTTAAATTAAGCATTCCCTCATCCTATGTTGACTTGGATATCAGTGAAAACCTACAAGGTCAAAAAATAGATGTGTGGGCCATAAATGGTGCATGGTGAGGTTAATCAATCAGATGCAGGCCTAAGTGAGTCAAGTACAAAAAAAAAGGAAACTTTAGTGAATATGAGAAAACTAACTAGAAATATCAATTCCCGTCTCAGGCAGCTGTCTGTGTGGAGTTTACACATTCTCCTCGTGTCTGCGTGGGTTTCCTCTGGGTGCTCCGGTTTCCTCCCACAGTCCAAAAATGTGCAGGTTAGGTGAATTGGCCATGCTAAATTGCCTGTATTGTTAGGTGAAGGGGTAAATGTAGGGGAATGGGTCTGGGTGGGTTGCTCTTCGGAGGGTCAGTGTGGACTTGTTGGGCCGAAGGGCCTGTTTCCACACTGTAGGTAATCTAATAGTAATAGCTTCTATTAGTATTTAAACAGGAGAAGAATAATTCATGCTAGTTCTGGGCCTCAAGAGACGGAGACTAGGGAATTTAAAAGGGATGGAAAACAAGGACTCTGCTTGACTACCTTGAATTTATTTAAGTGCCCTTTTGTAACATTATAACTTTAATAATAGCTTCTAACATTTTTTCTTATGATTGATGTTAAGTGAACTGGCTCATGATTTCCTTCTGTCTCCCTCCCTTTTTACAACTGCTGTCTTCTGATCTAATGAATCCCTGAATCAAGGGGTTTTGGAAAATTAGAGCCAATGAATCAACAATCTTACCAGCTGCTTTTTTTTTAGGATGAGTCTAACAGGACCCAAAACCTGTCTGCACACAGCTCCAGCAATTTACTCATTATCACTTATTTGGTTATTGTGATTTTCCTAAATTCTTCCCTCCATATCATTTTCTGATTTATTGCTGCTTCTGATGCATTATTTATAACCTATATACAGAGAAACCTTGATTATCTGGCATTCGATTATCCGAATATTGGATTATTTGGCAAGATCGTAAGGTCCTGATGCTCAACTAAACTATATTATCCGGCATTTGATTATACAGAATTTGATTAACTGAACGAAATACTGCCTGCCCGTGTCCTTCAGATAATCGAAGTTCCTCTGTAGTGAAGATGGATGCAAAATACCTGTTCAATTCATCTGCCATTTCCTTATTTTCCATCATTAATTCTCCTCTTAAGTGTCTGCTGCTGGATCTCTATGAACCTATCCTTTAACCTAATTTGCCATTTCATTTTCGCAGTTATGCTTTCATACCTAATTAATGTAATTTTCCCCTTATTTAGCTTTAAAAAAGTCTCATTCTCATCCTTTTGCCCTCAAATTGAATGTAAAATTCAATCATTGTATGGTTGCTGCAACGTATGGGTATTTTGAGTATGAGATTATTAATGAATCCAATCTCAATGCAAGTTTACCATGTCTAATATAACCCAGTCTCTAAGAAACTTTTCCAAAAACATTCTATCAACTTCTCATCTAGGCAAACTTTGACGATATGATTTTTGCAGTCTGTGTGTAAAATCTCCCATGATTGTTGCCATGCATTTCTGACAAACTCTTGTTACTTCTTCCACCCTACCACATGGTTATAGTAAGGGGTCTGTTTACACTCTCACGAATGACTTCATGCCTTCATCATTTCTCATTTCTACCCAAACTGTTTCCATATCCTGGTTTCCTGAATTTAGTTTATCATTCTCTATTTCTTATTTCTTTTCAAACTGGTTCATCATCATGGCTTCCTAAACAAATATAATTCTTTTCTATTATGCCAGTACAAAAGTTAATTAGCAGAGCAACTCCTCTACCTTTTTCTACATTCCTCTCATTCCTAAATGTCTTCTCTCTTTCAAGATTCAGGTGCCAATCTCTATCACCTTGAAACCTTGTCTCTATGAAGGCTACCTGATTGTACTTATTCATTTCTCTTTGGACTCTTAGTTCACCTGTTCTGTTTTGAATTCTATGCGCATTTAGATACAGAGACTTTACTCATTTTATTCTCTTTGAAAGTTCTGGTCCAATGTATTTGTTGACTCTAAGATTCATGTTGCCTATCCTTTCCTGTTATGATCGATTTATTATCTCCTATGTTAGTACCTTTCCCTTTGTTCTTGTCTCTTTGATTTTCCATATCTGCCCTTTGTCAAATTTTATTCTTTATCCTCCCTATTCAGTTTAAAACGTTGTCTTCTTCCTTTGTTATACAGTTGACAAGAACACCAGCATGGTTCAGATGGAGATTGTTTCACCTGTGCAGAACCCACTTTACCTAGTACTGATGAGGACAAACACAAGGTAGGCATTCACATCATCAGACCTTACCTTATTTTTCACTATTAATTCTCCAGTCAGACTTTCTATAGGATCACCACTAATCTTGTTATATCTAATTATTTGCAGAAACTCTTATTATCCGTTTTCTATAAATCTAGCCAGCTTTCCCTTGTCCGCAAATTTTCCCCTCATTATTAGTACTTTTGTTTGGTCGTTCTTTGCTTTATTTGAATATTATAACCAATATCCTGATCTGCCGCCTGCTTTTGTACAATTATCTGCTTTTCCTTTAGGTGTACAGTGATTCTATTTTTAACCTTTTTTAGTTACCCACAGATGATGAGTCTATCCCTTGGAAGTTTTTTACTCTTTTGGAATGTATTGTTAGAACCCTGTCTGATTTTTCATTCTTTTTATTCTTTTATTTATTTTGGTTTGGAGCTGTGAACTGGTAATTATTAGCTCAGAATGACTGGCGGACTTTAAAACAGCTTGTGGTAAAAGGAAAAGAACAGACCAAAAAACATTTTGTTTGTTTATGAGGCCAGGCCTGGAGGTGATTGTCTGCTGAGTCAAGAAAGTCAAGAAAGACAACGGTATCAATGAAACAGAAAACTCAAAAAGGGATCATGCCGTAAGGTTGAGTGAAATAGGCGTTGATAGGAAGGGTGAGGGCAGTAACAAATTAAAAATACTATATATGAATGCACGAAGTATTAGAAATAAGATGGATGAGCTTGAGGCTCTTTTGGAAATTGACAGCTACGATATTGTGGGGATAACTTAGACGTGGCTTCAAGTGGAGAGGGCCTGGGAAATGAATATTCAAGGCTATACGTGCTATCGTAAGGACAGACTGACAGGCAGAAGGGATGGGGTGGCCCTGTTGGTAAAGGATGATATTCACTCCCTTGCGTGGGGGGACCTAGAATCAGGGGATGTAGAGTCAGTATGGATACAGCTGAGAAGTTCTATGGGTAGAAAGACCCTCTTGAGAGTTATCTACAGGTCCCCAAACAGTAGTATGGATGTAAGGTGTAAGTTGAATAAGGAGCTGAAATTGGCCTGTCACAAAGATGTTACTACAGTTGTTATGGGGGATTTCAACATGCAGGTAGACTGGGAGAATCAGGATGGTATTGGACCTCAAGAAAGAGACTTTGTGGAGTGCCTCCGAGATGGATTCTTAGAACAGCTGGTGCTGGAGCCTACCAGGGAGAAGGCAATTCTGGATCTGGTATTGTGCAACGAACCAGGATTGATCAGGGACCTCAAAGTGAAGGAGCCATGAGGAGGTAGTGACCATAATACGATAAGCTTCAATTTGCAATTTGAAAGGGAGAGGGTACAATCAGTAGTGACAATATTTCAGTTGAATAAAGGGAACTATGGAACTATGAGGGAGGAGCTGGCCAAAGTACAATGGTGCAATACCTTAGCAGGGATGACAGTGGAGGAACAAGGGCAGATATTTCTCTGTATAATGCAGAAGATGCAGGATCAGTTCATTCCAAAAAGGAAGAAAGATCCTAGGAGGAGGCATGGGTGGCCGTGGCTGACGAGGAAAGTTAAGAAACATATAAAGTTAAAAGAGAAAAAGTATAACATAGCAAAGATAAGTGGGAAAACGGAGGACTGGGAAGCTTTTAAAGAACAACAGAGGATTACTAAGAAGGAAATACGCAGAGAAAAAAATGA
>NC_057713.1:90239682-90243249 GCF_004010195.1 Chiloscyllium plagiosum
TAAGATTATTAAAGGATTGGACACTCTGGAGGCAGGAAACATGTTTCCGCTGATGGGTGAGTGCCGAACCAGAGGACACAGCTTAAAAATAAGGGGTAAGCCATTTAGGACAGAGATGAGGAGAAACTTCTTCACCCAGAGAGTGGTGGGTGTGTGGAATGCTTTGCCCCAGAAGGCAGTGGAGGCCCAGTCTCTGGATTCGTTTAAGAAAGAATTGGATAGAGCTCTCAAGGATAGTGGAATCAAGGGTTATGGAGATAAGGCAGGAACAGGATACTGATTGAGGATGATCAGCCATGATCATAATGAATGGTAGTGCAGGCTCGAAGGGCAGAATGGCCTACTCCTGCACATATTGTCTATTGTCTATAACTTTAGCAAGAACATTCCGTTTCAACAGATTACACAAGTTAGCTATTAACAAGGTCAGAACAAGTAGTAAGACAGAATGTATGGAAGAGCTCAAGAATCTAACTTCAGGCACAGCAGATATGGGGACAACAATGAGAAGGAGGACAGTTAACATAAGACTGAGTATGTTGTATTTATGTGTGTGCTTAATACAAAACAAGATAAATGAGCTTGCAGCACAGTTTGAAATTAGCAGGTGTGATAGTTATCACTGAGATATGGCTGCAAGGGGATTAGCGCTGGGAGCTAATTATCCAAGGACATGTGTCCTATTGAAAGGATGGGCAGGGGGTGGGCGGGTGGGGGGGAGCTTGCCTTGCTAGTAAGAAAATAAATTAAATCAAAAAGCGGAAATGATATAGAGTAGGAAGATGTAAAATCTGTGTAGTTAGAGTTGAGGAAACACGAAGGAAAAAGATTCTGATAGGAATTATGTACAAGCCTCCTAGCAATAGTCAGGCTGTGGGGAAGAAATAAATTACAAGATAGGAAAGGCATGTAAGATAGCCACTATTACAATCATCATGGGGGACTTCAATATGCAGGTGGAATAGGAAAACCCAGTTGGTAGCAGATCCAAAGAAAATAAATTTGCGGAATATCCACGAGATGTTTTTTTTGAGCAGCTTGCGTTAGAGCCCATTAGGGATCAGGCAAATCTGGATTTGGTGACGTGTAATGAGTTGAAAAATGTGATGCTGGAAAAACACAACAGGCCAGGCAGCATCCAAGGAGCAGGAGAATCGACGTTTCGGGCATAAGCCCTTCTTCAGGAATCTGACGTGTAATGGGGCTGACTTAATTAGTGAGCTTAAGGTGAAGGAACTCATAGAGGGCAGTGACCATAATATGAAAGAATTTATCCTGCAGTTTGAGAGGGAGAAGCTAGAATCAGTTATAATGGTATTAGAACTGAGTAAAGGTAATTACAAAAACATGAGGGAGGGGGTGGTGAGAGTTGATTGGAATGGGAGCCTAGCAGGGAAGATGATTGAGCAGCCATGGCAGGAATATCGAGGGGTAATTCAGGAGGCACAGCAGAATTTCATCCCAATTAAGAAGAAACATACTAAGAGGAGGATGAAGAAACCATGGCTGACGAGATGTCAGGGATAGCACAAAAGCAAAAGAGAAAGCATACGATGTGGTGAAGATTAGTGAGAATCGAGAGGATTGGGAAACCTTTATAAACAGTAGAGGACAACTGAAAAAGCAACAAAGGTGGAGAAGTATGAGGGTAAGCTAGCTAGTATTATAAAAGAAAATTGCAAGCTGTTTTGAAAGAGGTAAAGTAACAGACAGACAAGAGTGAATATTGGACCACTGGAAAATGAGGCCGGAGAAGTCATAATGGGGAACAAAGAAATGGCGGAGGACCTGATAAGTACTTTGCATCATTTTTCATGGTGGAAGACACCAGTAGAACGTCAGAATTTCAAGAATGTAAGGGGGCAGAGGTGAGTGCAGCGGCCATCACTAAAGAGAAGGTGCTGGGGAAGCTGAAAGGTCTAAAGGTTGATAAATCAGCCAGGCCAGATGGACTACAACCTAGAGTCCTGAAGGAGATAGCTGAGGACATTGGTGGTGATCTTTCAGAAACCACTGGAGTCAGAGAGGGTCCAAGAGGACTGGAAAATAGTTAATGTTAGACGACTGATTAAGAATGGAGGGAGGCAGAAGGCAGGATATTATAGGCCAGTTAGATGGACCATGGTAAGATTTCAGAGTCAATATGAAGATTGCAGGGTGGTTGGAAGTGCGTGATATATTAGGGTTGAGTCAGCATGGCTTCAGCAAGGGAAGAGCATGCCTGACAAATCTGTTAGACATCTTTGAAGAGGTAATGAGCAAGTTAGACAAAGGAGACCCAGTGGTTGATCTACTTGGATTTCCAAAAGACCTTTGACAAGATGCGACACAGCAGGTTGCTACGTAAGAGCACATGGTGTTAGGGGTAAGGTATCGATATGGAGAGAGAATTGGCTGACTGGAAGAAGGCAGGAAGTATGAATAAATGAGTCTTTTTTAGGATGGCAGCTGGTGACTAGTGGAGTTGAGAAGCAATTATTGAGAATTGGGAAATTAAGATACAAAGATGTAAGGAAATTGCGGATATTTGTAAGAACAATAGGGTTGTAATGGGAGGGAATTTTAACTTTCCAAACATAGACTGGGACTGCCATTGTGTTAAGGGCTTGGATGAGATGAATTTGTTATTAGTGTACAAGAAAATGTTCTTATTCTGTATGTGGATGTACTTACAAGAGAGGGAACAAAACTTGACCTTCTCTTGGGAAATGAGGCAGGTGACAATGGGGGAGTACATTGGGGCCAATCATCATACTTCTATTAGTATTAAAATAGTTATGGAAAAGGGTAGACCTGATCGAAAAGTTAAAGTTCTAATTTGGGGTTAGGCAAATTTTGACAGTATTAGGCAAGGATTTTCAAAGGTCAATTGAGAGAGGCTATCCACAAGAAAAGGGATGGGTGGAAAGTGGGAGGCCTTTAAAAATGAGATAACAAGAATTCAGAGACAGTAAATTTCTGTTACTGTGAAAGGCAAAGCTGCTAGGTATAGGGAATGCTGGATGGCTAGAAATTGAGGCTCTGGTAAAGAAAAAGAAGGAGGCATATGTCAGATATAAAAAAAAGAGCAGCATAAATGGAGTAGGAGTATACATAAGAGGGAAATCAGAAGGGCAAAAAAGAAGCATGAGATATCTTCGACAAATTGGGTTAAGGATAATCGAAGGAGATTCTACAATTATATTAAGGGAAAAAGAGTAACTGCAGAAAGAATAGTGCCCCTTAAAGACCAGGTAAAAACAATGACTGCAGAACATGGAAACCAGATTCTGGATTAGTGGTGCTGGAAGAGCACAGCAGTTCAGGCAGCATCCAAGGAGCTTTGAAATCGACGTTTCGGGCAAAAGCCCTTCATCAGGAATAAAGGCAGTGAGCCTGAAGCGTGAAGAGATAAGCTAGGGGAGGGTGGGGGTGGGGGGAGAGTAGCATAGAGCACAATGGGTGAGTGGGGGAGGAGATGAAGGTGATAGGTCAGGGAGGAGAGGGTGGAGTGGATAGGTGGAAAAGGAGCTGGGCAGGCCAGACAAGCCATGGGGACAGAGCTGAGCTGGAAGTTTGAAACTAGGA